>NC_091953.1:77899290-78220790 GCF_031021105.1 Erythrolamprus reginae
TGCTGAAGAGCTGTTGACTTCCACCATGGGAGCGAGCGGCGCACCTCTGAGGAGATTGTCACCAGTCTCGCGGAATGGCTGGTTCGGTTCCTTTGGAATGGTATGAGGAACCACTGCAAGGGCCTGGCATGGAGCCTGGCCTACGGTACAATGTCTATGCAAGAAATGAATACTCCCAGCAGCTGGGACAGAAAAGAGAGTGGTGCTGCTCTGTTCTGCTGTAGTTCCGTAACTAAAGTTCGTACTTTGGTCTGACGGTCTGTTGACAGGAAGACTTTGCCCTGCACGGTGTCTATATAGGTGCCCAAGTGTGGTAAACACCTGGTTGGAGTAAGATGACTTTTCTGATAATTGACAGAGAAACCTAGGGTCTCTAAGGTCCTTATGGTTTCCGTCAGGTCGTGCCGTGCCTTGTCGGGGCTGCTGGATAGTATAATGATATCGTCCAAATACGCCATGAGGCGCAGAGGACGAGTCCTGAGATGTGCAGTGAGAATGTCCAGTAGTTTCGTAAACGTTCTGGGGGCCGATGAAAGGCCAAAGGGCATGGCCTTGTACTGGAAGTGTTGGCCCTCGATGCAAAAGCGAAGGTATTTCCTGTATGCCGGATGAACCGGGACATGTAGGTATGCCTCTTTGAGGTCTATGGACGTCAGCCAGTCCCGCCGACGGATTGCTGCAAGAATTGTCCTTAATGAATGCATTTTGAACCTGCGGTATCTGATGTACAGGTTCAACTGTTTTAGATTTAGAATGAGGCGACAGCCTCCCGAGGCCTTGGGCACGATGAATACGATGGAATAGTACCCTTGTCCCTCCTGATGGAGAGGGACTCCTTCTATGGCCCCTATGTCCATTAGGTGGTAGACCTCTTGGTGAAGGAGGGTTCGCTTGAGGGAGTTGAAAATAGTCGGGCACTGCAAGAATCGGTTTGGCGGTGTCTGCAGAAATTCTATGGTGAGTCCCTGGGCTATTGTGTTTATAGCCCAAGTGTCTGCAGATATAGACTCCCAGGAGGCGGCGAAATGCTGCAGCCGTCCTCCTATGGCTATGGAGTCATTTGTTCTTGCGATATCCTCCCCTGCTGGAGCCTCTGAAAGGTCTCCTAGATTGTTGAAACTGTCTGTTTCTATCTCCGAAGGTATTCCTGTCTGTTCTGTAAGAGGATTGGGAGAAGGACCCCTGGTTATACGACCTTCCGGCTTGGGGTGTAGTCGCGGAAGTCTCCGCTCGAAAGGGTTGACGTCTGAAATAGGGAGTCGTACGTCTGTCCTGCCGCCGATAGGTTCTGGGCAGGACCTTCTTCTTATCCTTATCCTCGATGAGTACCTTATCGAGGGCCTCTCCAAACAGCTTGCTCCCATCGAACGGAGCAGAGGCAAGGCGCCACTTGGACTTGGTGTCTGCTTGCCACGTGCGGAGCCAGAGTAGACGGCGAGACGACTGGTTTGTTGCCAGAGCTCGGGAGGCAAACCGTGATGCAGAGAGGGTGGCGTCCGCAGAGAATTCCGCTGCCGCCAGCAATTTGTTGAGATCTTGCCTCAGGCGCCCCTCCTCAGGGCCTAGCTTCGCGAGCATCTCCTGGAGCCATATGACTGAAGCTCTATTAAAAAACGAAGCCGCTGAGGCTGCTTTGAGTGCCCATGCAGACATCTGGTGTGATTTTTTAATAAGCCCCTCCGCTCTTCGGTCCTCCGGCTTCAGGCCTTCTGACATGTCTGAAGGAACTAGGGCATTAGACACCAGGGCTGCTACTGGAGCATCAATGGATGGAAAGTCCAGTAAATTCTCAAGTTCTGGGTCAAATGAGTAAAATTTTCGCTCAGATGCTGTTGGGCCCAGGGCTCCAGCCGGGTGTTGCCACGGCCTTTTGATATTGTCCAGAAATATCTTAGGAGCAGGAATGAGATCTGCCTCCTTCTGTGGTTCGGACAGTACCCTGCTGGCAGGTTGTGGGGCAACTGCTGGGTCTGTGGTCTTGTCTGCTGCGCCTGGAGCTACTGCCATCCTTGCTTTATTGAGCAGTACTCAGAAGATGGATGGCCTGAAAAGACCCGCATAAGCTGGTGGTTCTGGAGGTGCATATTCGTCCTCCGATAGACCATCCTCTGGGTCTGAACCCCCTCTGAAGGCCGCCTCCTCTTGGAATGAATCATGAGCTGGGGAGGCAGGAGCAGGCGCTGCCCAAATGTCTCTATGCCTTGCAGGCGTAGGTTGAGGAGATGGCGGGGGGCCAACAGTTGTAGATGATT
The DNA here is from genome assembly GCF_031021105.1 of Erythrolamprus reginae. NCBI lineage: Eukaryota > Metazoa > Chordata > Lepidosauria > Squamata > Dipsadidae > Erythrolamprus > Erythrolamprus reginae. The sequence continues at coordinate 77,901,543 of NC_091953.1, forward strand.
GCTGAACTCCGGCCACTATGCCGTGTGAGTACGCGGAGGCAATCATGTCTTGCAATGCTGGGGGCATGCGTTGCCAAGTATCCGGGGAGGAGCGGAGCCCAGCTGCCATCGGAGTGAATGTGGCTGTGGGTGGCAGTGGCGGTGCCATGTGCCATGAGGTTGAAGGCATGGCAAATTCAGGCCTTGGTACTTCTGCCACCTGTGTGGAGCCACCAAATCTATCTGGTGACCAGTCATTGTCGGTGGCTGTCCCCCTCCCTTCTGGAAGTCTTGGAGAGGCGACCCCACTTGTACCTGCCAACTGACCTGGGGTTGCAGGCGCATGTGGCCCTGGGACTTGTTTCTGAGCTTCAAGCTGATCCTCTAGAGCTTTAATACGCCTCTCCGCTTCCTTTAAGGCAGAGGAAGATTGTGTACTCTTAGATTTGCTTTTAGAAGTGTGAGACTTCTCTTTAGCTTTAACGGGGGGTTCTGCAGGCCCCTGTTGAGGTACGTCAGCCATTGTTAATGAGAAATAATTGCGCCCGGGAAAAACAGTAGCAACTGTATGAAACTCCGAGAAGCTGACTCACCCAAAATGGCTACCGCAGCTTGAATACCGCCCCTTCCTGAGTTGAACAGGATATTCTGGGGTAACACTGGCATTCATTGGTGTCTGGGGCTGTCAATCACCCATCCAAGATGGCGGCCGGCAGTCCGATCGGCCATGAAGACACCCAAAATGGCGGCCCCCTTTAGGAAGCCCTCTTGCGCATCTCAGTTTGAGGCTCCCCTAACTGATCTTAGCCTCTCCTGTTTCCCAGCGTGATCCGCGACCCCATGGGCCGTCTGATGACCGGCTGGTCCACAATCTCCGCTCTCCGGCTCTGTGAGCTCGGATCTGGGCGGGAACCACAAACGCGACTTTTTCTTCTCTCTCTGGCGATCGCCGCTTTCCTCCTGAGCCGCTAGGTAAGCGAGGGAATGCGTCCGCTCCCCGGCTCCGTGAGCTCGGGTCTTGGCGGGAGTTTTAAAAGGGACCGCGGCTTTTCTGCTCTCCTGCAATCTCCTGATCGCTCCGGTAAGCCTCGATGGTCGCCTTTATGGGGTATGGCCACGCAGGCCGGGGACCCCCTCCTTCAACGACTCCCGGTCCTAGGAGCAGTACCCACGCAGGGAAGAGGCTCCGACCTGGGAAATAGGGTGCAGGCAATACTCCACAGAGTAGGGTGCCCGATCCTCGAAGTGACTGTAAATTCGCTGCACCTGAAAGGATAGGAGAAAAGAGAGAAAAAGACAGCATTAATGATGAAATAAAACAAACCATTTTAATTAGAATACCACAATAAAACATAAGAGAAAAAACTCATGTGTCCCTTCACTATGACTGAGTTTTTTAGACTGACCCGGAGTGGGCAGCAAGGGGGTTGGACCATTATTTATGCTGATTTTTAACTCAGTCCCTTCCAGCAAGGCTGAAGTATAACCCATGATTGGACTCTCCGAAGCAGTGCAAGTGGAGAATGACATCATGCCAGTGGAGCAAAAGGGCAATAAAAGACGAAGTAGAGGTATGAAAGACTAGCTCCAAATGGATAAAATGATTTTGGAGAACTGTGAGAACAGGAAAACAAATCTATACATGACCTGGGTTGACTACAAGAAAGCCTTTGACTCATTGCCACACAGCTGGATCATAAAATGCCTGGAAGTCATTGGAGTCAATGAAAACATCAGGAAATTCATAGAAAAGGCAATGAAATATTGGAAGACTGAGCTTTTTGTTGGGAATGAAAGCTATGGACTGATCAACATCAGAAGGGGCATCTTCCAGGGGGACTCATTGTCCCCATTGCTATTCATCATCGCTATAATCCCGCTGCCACTCATCCTACAGAAAACAAACCTAGGCTACCAAACTGCTAGGAATTCACCAAAAATTTCACACCTGCTGTATATGAATGACCTGAAATTGTACGGAAAATCAGAAACTGAGATACAGTCATTAACCAACACTGTGCGAATCTTCAGCAATGACATCCGCATGGAGTTTGGCCTGGGTAAATGTGCCACAGTGGCACTGAAAAAGGGGAAAATCAACTGAAAGTGAGGGCATTAAAATGCCAAATGGTCAAACCATCAAGTGCCACCAGCCAGAAGCCTACAGATACTTGGGCATCTTGCAACTGGATAATATCAAGCATGGCCATGTGAAAACTGTGATCAGCAAAGAGTACATCCAGAGGACCAGAAAAAGTTTGAAGAGCAAACTGAATGGTGGCAACACTATCAAGGCTATAAATACGTGGGCCATACCTGTAATTAGATACACAGCTGGCATAGTGAACTGGACTCAAGCAGAGCTGGACAACCTGGACAAGAAAACCAGAAAATTAATGACGATCCATCATGCACTACACCCCCGCAGTGATGTTGACAAGCTGTATTTACCAAGGAAAATAGGCGGCAGAGGACTTTTGCAAGTGAAGCAGACAGTAGAAGAAGAGAAGCATGCATTAGCTGACTATATGAAGGAGAGCAAAGAGTCAGCATTGATAGAGGTCAACAATAGGAAGGTGAAGCAAACTAAGGACCAGTACAGAAAAACTGTAACTCAATGTCATTTGGACAGTTGGCGGAACAAAGCATTGCATGGCCAGTTCTTGGAGAAGACTGAAGGCAAAGTGGATAAAGAAAAGACCTGGTCATGGCTTACAAGTGGAACACTCAAAAAGGAGACAGAAGGACTAATACTGGCGGCACAAGACCAGGCCATTAGAACAAATGCTGTCAAAGCCAGAATTGAAAAATCAACAGACGATCCAAAGTGCAGACTCTGTAAAGAAACAGATGAAACAATTGATCACATACTCAGCTGCTGCAAAAAGATCGCACAGACTGACTACAAGCATAGACATGATGCTGTGGCACAGATGATCCACTGGAACTTGTGCCGGAACTACCATTTACCAGTGGCAAAGAACTGGTGGGATCACAAGCCCGAAAAAGTGGTCGAAAAATGAGCAAGCAAAACTAGTGTGGGACTTCCGACTTTAGACTGACCGAATTCTGAAGCATAACACACCAGACATTGTGATCGTGGAGAAAAAGAAAGTATGGATCATCGACATCGCAATCCCAGCTCTAATCAGTATATTCCTAAAAAGTAGTTGACGCTATCTGGATTTATTTTAAACTTTAAAGTTCAATATTTTCACAAAGAGGATTTGCAGTACCTTTTTGGTTCGATCAGAAAACCCCACTTGTTTTTTGCTTCCAAAAGAAAGGGCTGGTGGTCACGCCTCCTGATCAGCCATTTAAAAGGCTGATTTCTTTCTCGCCTGATCTAATGGTGTTCTGGGCATCCTACAGGAGATCGCCTTTCTCCCTGGGATGCCCGACAACTTCCCCTCTCCACTGGTCCTTCTTCCTCGATAGGACCTTGCCAGGAATGGGAAAGATCCGAGGCAGCATGGGAGAGCCCTGATCCTTCACCCTGCCTCTTTAAGAGCCACCAAAGAAGATATGGAGGCTTTCACCTTGCCCTTAGATGAATGAGTTTTCTCCTTGGCTTTCCTGGGGGTGGGAGTGGTGGAAGCCTCCTCCCCAGGGTTTTGATCCCTGTTTTCAGCCATGGGGGTATATGTACATGCTGGAGGTAGGTAGGCCAAAATAAACCGACGAACAAAATCAATATAAACTAGCAGCAAATTTCAGAAGTTAAACTGCACAATCGTAACTTTCTAATAACAAGACGCAATTAAATTGGCCGCAGGCACACAGAATCTCGTCTCTGAGGAACCTCAGTCATAGGCCTAGCAAGCGAGGCTGCGAGTAGCCTATCACTCTGGCTGCGCAAATTCAACAAAATTAGCTAGAATCTGCCTGGCAACAGATGACATCAGCGATTCAAAATGGCCACCGCCAGTCGAGCTAATGGAATTCAAGGAAGCTGTTGTGTTCAAATGCAATGGCAGGAAGCCAGACACTGTGGAAGCAGTCTCCCATTATGGAAAAACTGCTATCCTTGCCAAACATTGTTGCAGCACAGCAGAGAGAGTGACCCTCACAGCTGCAAGGAAAATCAATTGGAAACAAAGACGTTATGTCTGTGAAGGGCAGAGACTCCAAACTGCGTTATTAAAATGGAGGCTAGGCTGAGGAGTACTATCCGCGAAGGGCAGGAACTCCAAATTGCATTAATGTAATGGCTGATAGGCTAATGAGTTATGTCCATGGAGGACAGGAACTCTGACCAAGAATTCAAACAAGGCAGTTGTTGCTGGCATGGCAGCTAACCAGCCTCTGTCCATCCAAAGAAAGAAAAAGATTTTTTTTTTACCTTAAATGAAGTCTGTGTATGTAAAGGAGAGTCCAACTGTGTTAATTAGTCAGGAGAAAGGAATACATGTCCCTACACTATGATTATTTGAATAAATTAAAATTCAGTCCCTAGCAACTGACTAGTGTTGACCTATGTTGAACTCCCCTTAGCTTCTTGGAGGTGAGGTTTGTAGTCTTCATTTATTCATTCCATGGGCTATCTGATATTAACTATTTTCATGAAATAACAATAAATGAAACAGGACAGGTGATTTTCCAATTTCAGATAGCAAAATACTTAGCATCTAAAAGTTTCCCCATGTTGTCAAAATCTGTTTCTGAAGTCTGACTTTTAATTACCCTGCTCAATTTACCATCAAACACAATATTGCATTCAAAGGTGTACCTACAACTGTATTCAGGGTGAAGCGTGAGAACGCTATTACTGGCAAACTCAAAAAATAGTCAAATAATATCTATCCCCTTCCCTTGATGTTAGTTTACTCACCTTAAACAATTCGAAAAGCATATGAAACAAATGCGAGGGTACATAGACAACTTGAATGGGCCTGCCTGGTGCTTTAGCTAAAAAGCAAATAAAAGCAAATAAAACTTTTAACTGAGAATTAAAGTTAAAGTCAACACAAACAACTGTAAATATTTTGATTTATATTATTTACCAGAAATGTACAACAGCTAATAATTAAATTGGCTCTTTAAAGAAGGTTATACTGAAATACCAGAAAACATTCAAGGAAAGAAAAATGGACAATCTGTAGTAAGGGAATGGATTTAATTACAGCAGTAATGGCTGCACCATCATAGGATCCGAAGAACCAAGCTGAGGACATGATTCTCCTGAAGAAAATGTATGTAGCTGCTAAGTTGTTACCAACTGGATGACACATAAGCAATTAATCAATTAAATCAAATTCAAAAGAAAGAAATGATGGAATGGAAAGAAAAGTATTTTCTTCACCAAATAAAACTCAGCAATCAGTTTTCATTTAAATAACAATTTCTTGCAAGTCATATATTGGCAGATAGTTAATATTAAAAAGCAATCATATCTGTATCTGTACCATTGAATTCTTCAATTTCCAAATCAGGTGCTACTTGATAATACTGCTCACACAACATCTTGGCAGTTGCAAAAGCATCTGTTAGGGAACAGTAACAATATATATCATGTGATTGGGAGTAGATAATAGTATGTTATATACTGCGAAATTTAGAAGCTGCAAGTTATTCTCTTCAGCAAAACCTGTAAGGTTGCAAGCAATGTGACAGATGCATAATTAAATATCTTAGTATCTTTTCTTTAAATCTGATAGGGGAGAAGCTAGTAATACATACATATGTATGCGTTGATGGATATACAGGTGAAACTCGAAAAATTAGAATAATAATAATAATAATAATAATAATAATAATTTATTAGATTTGTATGCCGCCCCACTCCGAAGACTCGGGGTGGCTCACAACAACGATTAAAACAATATTATACTGGCACAAATCTAATATTAAAAAAACTAAAAACCCTATCATAATTAAAAACCAAACAGCACATACATACCAAACATAAATTATAATAAGCCTGGGGGAAAGGTGTCTCAAATCCCCCATGCCTGGCGATATAGGTGGGTCTTAAGTAGTTTACGGAAGACAAGGAGGGTGGGAGCAGTTCTAATCTCTGGGGGGAGTTGATTCCAGAGGGCCGGGGCTGCCACAGAGAAGGCTCTTCCCCTGGGGCCCGCCAGACGACAGAGCAGCCGGGCGGGATTCCGCTGATGCAATCAAGGCGGCATGGTACGCGCATCTTGCCGCCTTGAGCGCCACTTTGTAAGTCTTAATAAAAGCTCTTACAAGTGTTCGATCGGATTCGGACTTGCTCCTTCTCCATTGCTTCTCTAGACGTCTCTTCTGGCGTTTCAACTCCCGGAGCTCCTCGTTGAACCATGGGGCTCTACGGGGTCTAGTGCCACAGAGAGGTCGCAGTAGTGCAATTCTGTCAAGAGCCTCTGCTGCAGCCTTGTTCCAGGCCTCAGCAAGAGACTCTGCCGAGCTGTGGACGAGCGAATCTGGTAAAACCCCAAGCGCCTTCTGAAAGCCCTCAGGGTCCATCAGGCGTCTGGGGCGAAACCTCCTAATCGGTTCCGCCTCCCTGCGGGGGAGGATTGGAGCCAGGAAGTTAAGCCGCAGTAGAAAATGGTCTGACCATGACAAAGGCAATGCTTCTAAGCCCCTTAGTCTCAGACCACTATTCAATTGCTCCGAGAGAAATACCATGTTGGGTGTGTGCCCACCCTCGTGAGTCGGACCCTGAACTACTTGAGTCAGGTCCATGGCTGTCATGGTGGCCATGAACTCCTGTGCTAATCCTGAGGAACCGCCGAGCGACGGCAGATTGAAGTCCCCCAGGACAATGAGTCCGGGGAACTCCACCGCCAACCTGGCCACCTCTTCGAGCAGCACAGGCAGGGCTGTTGACATGCAGCTGGGAGGCAGGTACGTGAGTAACAAGCCCACCTGAACCCCTAAGTCCAACTTCACAAGGAGTGACTCACAACCCACGATCTCAGGAGCAACGAGTCTACGCAGATGGAGGCTCTCCCTGGCTACAATAGCCACTCCTCCCCCCCTTCCCTGGGGTCGAGGCTGGTGCCATATCTGAAACCCGGCTGGACATATTTCCGAGAGAGGCACCCCTCCTTCTGGGCCCAGCCAGGTTTCAGTAACACATGCCAGATCGGCCTCCTCATCCAGGATCAAATCCCAGATGAGGAGAGCTTTATTCACTTAATTTAAAAAGTGAAACTTAACATAGGAGAGATATTCATAATATGCAAGGCAAGATAGTTCAAGTTAGTGATTTGTCATAATTGTGATAATTATGGGATACACCTGATGAAAACCCCAAAACCCCTATCTCAGAAATTTTGAATATTACATGTGATCAATAAAAAAAGGATTGTACATAGAACAATATCAGACTTCTGAAAAATATAAGCATGCCTATGTACTCAGTACTTCATTTGGGCCCCTTTTGCAGCAATTACTGCTTCAATGCGGTGTGGCATGGATACTATTAGCCTGTGGGACTGCTGAGGTGTTATGGAAGACCAGGATGCTTCAATAGCGGCCTTCAGCTCTTCTGCATTGTTCCGTGGCATGTCTCCTATCTTTCTCTTGACAATGCCACATAGATTCTCTATGGGGTTCAGGTCAGGCACATTTGCTGGCCAATCAAGGACAGTAATCCCACGGTCATTGAGGCAGGTGTTGGTGCTTTAGGCAGTGTGGGCAGGTGACAAGTCCTGCTAGAAAATTTAAGTCACCATCCCCATAAAGCTCATATGTGGATGAAAGCATAGAGCACTTCATAACCTTCCAGTAGATGGCTGCATTGACCCTGGACTTAATGAAGAACAGTGGACAAATACCAGCAGATGACATGGCTCCCCAAATCAACACAGACTGTGGAAACGTTTGTATCCCATTTGGAAACCAAGGACCCGGAGGAAGAACAGAGAGGCACATACTGTAAGATGCTTGAGGTCAAGTGTAACGTAAATATTAGTTAATGTTTATGCTCCAAATCAAAAACAAAAGCAATTCTGCAAAAAAAAATGCATGAAACTTTACTCACTATAAACTGCAAAAATATTTGCATAATAGGAGACTATAATGGAGTAATAGATCTAAAAATAGACTACAAGGCAGGAAGAAAAAGCAAACTAAAAAGACCAACTTTACCAGATACATTATACAGCATGATAGAGGAACTTGACTTAACAGATATCTGGAGACTAGTACACCCCGGACAGAAACAATTTACATTTCATTCCATACCCCATAACACAAGAACAGATAGGATTTGGATAAATAAAGAAATACAAACAAAAAATTAAATCAGTAGAAATAGAACCAATCCACTTACAGTAATATGGCAGGGACAGAAGAGAGAATTTAGGAGGTGGACCTTTAACACAAAGCTGCTTCAAGATGAGAACTACATTAATATGATTATTAAAGAAACTGAATTATTTCTAAGAGAAAATAAAAAACAACCAACAACTACACAAATTTTGCGGGATATACTTAAGGCATATATAAGAGGGCTAGCAATATCCTATACAGCAAAGAAAAATAAAGAAGAGAAAGAGGAATAAAATAAAAATGTAAATGAGATTAAACAAATTAAAAAGACCCAAAAATAACAGAATTCATAAATCTCTAAATGGAAGTAAGACACAAATTAAACCTTATTGAACAACAAGAGTACACCAGAGAAATAAAACAAGCTAAACAAATATATTTCAAAATGGCAAACAAACCAAGTAGATGGCTGACCCAAAAAATTAAAAAAGAAAAAAGCAATAAAATAATATATCAACTATTAGATAAAAGTAGGATACGCCAACTTTCAAAGCACACACACATACAAAAAAGGAGATTGTATATGACTATTATATAGACCTCTATAGACAGGACAGAGCAGAAACTATGAAAATCGTTAAGTACTTAAATGAAGCAAACGTGCCAAAACTAGAAGATCAAGACAGGAAGATGATGAATGAAATAATTACTATACAAGAACTCCAACATGCCCTGAAAAAACAGAAAAACAGTAAATCCCTGGGCCCTGACGGTTTTCCCAGTGAGTTCTACAAAAAAATTAATAATACACTTGAAACCATATTATTAAAACTATATAATGATATCTTTAAAGAGGCCAAAATACCTGACACGTGGAGGGATTCTTATATTACCATAATTGTGAAAGAAGGTGCTGAAAAAGATCAAATTCAAAAGCCAATTTCATTGCTGAACGCGGATTACAAATTTTATATCATCATATTGGCAGAAAGAACAAAAAAGTATTAAATAAAATTATTAATTTGGGCCAAAATAGATTTTTACCATCAAGACAAATTAAATATTGCACTAGAACAGTTTTGGATATTTTTGCATTCTATGAAGTGCATTTAGGGTGGCAGATAGCTCATTTTTCTGGATGTGCAAAAAGCGTTTAACAAGGTAAATTGGCAATACTATTAGATTTGATTAAAAAATTAAAATTTGGTGATAAATTCAAGAACACTATTAAGAATATTTATACAGTGGTACTTCATCTTATGAACGCCTCTACATATGAACTTTTTGAGATACAAACCAGGCATTCAAGATTTTTATGCCTCTTCTTACAAACCATTTTCGTCTTACGAATCCTTGCTTCTCTCTCAGCTGCTGCTGCTGCGAGCAGCCGTCAAAACAAGCACTTTTAAGTTTGCAAGCTCTGAGGATCGCAAGGGAATTGGAGCCAGGCTTTGCCATGCGGGGTCTCTACCCCCCCCAGCCCTTCTGCTACCATCACACCAAAGCGCGACAGCAGCATCTGAGGAGCTCTCCGCAGCTGCCTCATCTCGCTGCCAGTTCCCCCTCTTGCCTGCCGATTCCTCTGCTCGAAGGTGAGCAGAGGAAGCAGCGGGCAAGAGGGGATTTCCACCATCTCCTTGCGAAAATGGGTCTGTGGGAGTCCTGGCCATCCATCACCCACCGTCCCCTCCTGCCAGAAGCCCGAGGGGACCAAAACCCCACGTGGGGAAGGGCAGAACTTTCAGCTCCTGGACAGGCACGAGAGCCAGGAGCCGATGCCTTCCCACCCAGCTGCCTTGCCCGTCTCCCCCACACACACACACACCCTTGGCCATCAGCACCCGCCCCACCCACTCCAAAAGCCTCGCCGAGGCCGCCCGGGAGCCCCTGCTGCCAGGACGGTGGGATGGGGCAGGGGCTCGAGCCGCTGCCGAGACAGGTTGGTGGAGTGGGTGGGCCAGCCTCCAGCTGCCTTCCCTGCGCAGCCCAGGTCCGCCAGCAAGAACTTTGCCTCGGCCATTTCTTCAGAGGGTGGCCCACTGTCTTCTTTCCTGGGTGCGGAGATAATGCCCCCCGCCTCCTCCTCTATGCTGGGCTCTCCTGGCTTTCCTCCTGTCTGCCCCCCCCCTCCATAGATTGAAGGTAACTCTGACTGAAAACTCTGAATCTCTTAAGAGATGCGTGAACTGTGCGCAAAACAAAGAGGAAAACCCCACATTGCTAATAGCCGATAAGCAGTGAGAGAAACAGAGATAAGATGTCACCATGTCAGGAAGCGTGAAAATTGTGGCTGGAGGGAGAGAGCTTACCTATTAAAAACTACTTTACACGAAAGTGATTTGAGCCCGGAAACGACTGGGGCTCTCAATTTTTTTGCTGGAGAGATTTTGCTGGAGACAGTAAAGTGGAGATCAGTGAGAGGTGACAATAAGGAAAGTGTGCATTGCGAGTGAAGCAGAAAAGTGTGTACAGCAAGCAGAGAATTAAGGAATCCCTGGAGGGTGAGTGGAGTGGAGCAGAGCAGAGCGAAGTAGGAATAGTTTTGGCAGACCAGCAGACAGCTGTGGAGACGGTAGAGACAGAGGAGACAGAGATGGCTGCAATCGGAGCGAAGTGACGAGGAAGGAGGTGCATATTGTTAAATCTGACAGCTACAATAACTGAGAACAAATGGACCAGAGTGGATTAAACAATTACCCACAACCTTCGAACAACTTACAACTGAATTAGCTTTAAAAGACATATGGTGTCACTTTAATCCAAACAATAGACAATATACTTTTTTCTCCTTTCCTCACAAGTCATGGTCCCGCATTGACATGGCCTGGGTTGACTTAGAATTTATCAATGAAGTAACAGACATACAAATACTTCCGAACTCCTGGGCAGACCATAACCCCATATTGTTGAAATTGAGAGATTCAACTAATAATTATACAAGACAATGGACTATGAACCAAACAATATTTAAAGAAGAAAACTTTCAAAAAACTTTAAAACAAGAAATATGTGAATTTCTCCAAATTAACAATGATGGTAACACTTCCACACAAAACCTATGGGATACAATAAAAGCCTATGTACGAGGAATTTATATTGCATACCAAAGTAAAAAGAAAAAACAGAAACAAAACAGCCTATCTACACTAAAATAAAACTTCAGAACCTTGAAAAAACCCTACAAACCAAACCAAACAACACTGAAATTTTAGGAGAACCGAAAATTACAAAACACTACATAAACTTACAAACCCAAGAAGAACTCTCACATAAATTAAGGATTGCCAAACAAAAGCATTTTGAATTTGCAAACAAACCTGGGCAATGGTTAGCCTCAAAAGTCGCTCATCAAAAAGCAGATAAACCATAGAGGCAATATATGATCATACAGGTGTCTTAAAAACAACACTTAGTGATAAAAAAACAAATACCGTATATACTCGAGTATAAGCCGAGTTTTTTAGCCCCAAAAATGGGCTGAAAAACACAGCCTCGGCTTATACTCGGGTCATTGACAAAGTCACCACACGAGGGCGCCATTGCTTGAGCCAGAGCGAGGAGGCACCAGCTTTTGTCCCCTCTCGCACGCCGTAGTTCCTCTCCCTAGCTCAAGCAAAGAAGGCAGCCATTTGCAATGGTGAGTCGGATTAAAAAGGCCCCCTGCTGTCAGATTCTCCTCCCCCTCCTTTGAAAGGATTTAAACTGTTTAAAAAATGGTATTTTGTGGTAGTTGCTGTCCTTGCTTGGATAGGATCTAATAATGTGTTATGAGGCAGAGCTAGACAGGAATTCTTTTTCTATCTGTCTATCTTTCTATCTATCTATCTATCTATCTGTATCTATTTCTTTCTATCTATCTATCTATCTATCTATCTATTTTTCTATCTGTCTGTCTGTCTGTCTATCTTTCTATCTATATCTATCTATCTATCTATCATCTATCTGTATCTATTTCTATCTATCTATTTTTCTATCTAACTATTTTTCTTTCTATCTATCTATCTATCTATCTGTATCTATTTCTATCTATCTATCTATCTATCTATTTTTCTATCTGTCTGTCTGTCTGTCTATCTATCTTTCTATCTATATCTATCTATCTATCTATCTATTTCTATCTATCTATCTATCTATCTATCTATTTTTCTATCTGTCTGTCTGTCTGTCTATCTTTCTATCTATATCTATCTATCTATCTATCATCTATCTGTATCTATTTCTATCTATCTATTTTTCTATCTAACTATTTTTCTTTCTATCTATCTATCTATCTATCTATCTGTATCTATTTCTATCTATCTATCTATCTATCTATCTATTTTTCTATCTGTCTGTCTGTCTGTCTATCTATCTTTCTATCTATATCTATCTATCTATCTATCTATCTATCTATCTATCTATTTCTATCTATCTATCTATCTATCTATCTATCTATCTATCTATCTATCTATCTATCTATCTATTTGGTTTTCTATGCTGATAACCTCACAGCAGCTAATGCTGAAGCTCTTCTTTGGATACACTTATTTGTTTGTTTGTTTGTTTGTTTGTTTATTTATTTAATTGGATTTGTATGCAATCCCTCTCCAAGGACTCAGGGTGGCTCACAGCATATTTAAAACAGAACAATAATGTAAATCCAATTAATGATGAGAAGGAATCCAGTTTTGAAGGATTTTAACTCTTAGGTTTTAGCTTCCTGATCGAGCTACTTTTTTTACTTTTTAATTTATTGTTAATGTTAATTTGTTTACCCTCTTTTAAATTTACAGAGCTAGTTTACTGGTTTTCTTTAAAATAAATATTCTAAAACATGTCTCAATTAATGTAATTTTATTGTTTTCCATTTTTATAAGTTACCAGTAGCCACTGCATTTTCTAACCTCGGCTTATACTCGGGTCAATACGTTTTCCCAGTTTTTGTGGCAAAAATTGGTGCCTCGGCTTATACTCGGGTCGGCTTATACTCGAGTATATACGGTAAATAAATCCTTCATTGAGGAATTGTATAAAAAAGATGACGTAAATTAACAACTAATAAATAAACTATTCGAGAGCTTAGAAAATACAAAAAAATAAATAAGGAAGATCAGGATATGCTAAATGACAAAATAACATCAATAGAATTAATCAACGCAATTATGAAACAAAATAATAATAAAACCCCGGGCACAGACGGTATACCCGCTGAATTCTACAAACAATTTCAAGAAATGCTGGAGCCTATAATGTTACCACTCTTTAATGAAATTTTTGAAGGTTCAAAGCTTCCTTTCTCTTGGAATGAGGCCTATATAACTTTAATACCTAGAGATACACAAAATAGAGCTTACATTCAAAATTATCGCCCAATATCCCTTCTTAATTCAGACTACAAAATAAGACACAACAAGGAAATCCAAGGACTAAAAATTAAAAGTGAACACTATAAACTGCAAGCATTTGCTGATGACATGGTGTTTATTGTACAAGACCCCTTAGAATCTGCACCTATTCTGATTAATGAAATAAATAAATTTGGAGAGATTGCCGGACTAAAAATCAACAGGGAAAAAAACTAAAATGATAACAAAAAATATGACAAAACAGCAGATATTGAAACTAGAGGAATCTATTAAAATCAAAACCGCCAAAAAAGTTAAATACCTAGGACTATGGATTACAGCTAATTGTAGCACTATTAAGAAAGACAACTACAATAAACTAATCAATGAAATGGACAAAAACTTTTCCAGATGGTCGAAGCTCCCACTTTCTATAATGGGGAAAATCACCGTAATTAAAAGTAATATACTCCCTAGATTTTTATACCTTTTTCAAACTGCACCCATTAAATTAAACAGGACCTTTTTCAAAAACCCACAGAAAAAAATTCGCAAATTTATATGGACAAAAAAAACGGCCAGAATAAAACTTAAAAACCTACAAGACCATAGGTCAAGAGGTAGATTCGGGTTACCAAACTGTTCTGTCTGGGTCCCCCCCAGAAGCCAACACCAACCAAAGAGTATCCAGACACACTTGTAAAAAGCAAAGGCAGTTTATATAATTCCAAGCAAACACAGGTAACAAAAACTGTTCTTACAGACAGGAACACTCTGAAGCTTCACAGAGGTTTCACGAAGGCCAGGCAATAAAACAGGATTCTTGCTGGCAAAAACAATGCTGGAGATAATAAAACCCATGCCTCCCCAAGTCTTCCAGACTTCTAGGCCACAAGCCAAGATCAGAGACGCCAAGAATCGAAGCAAGGTCACAGGACTCCAAGTTGATAACTCTCCACAAGACTGTAAGGGTGGGCCTGCCTTTTCAACCCTGCTGAGGAGAACCACACCCAAACCCAGCTGTTGCCAATTCAGGGATGTAAATACCTTTCTAATTGGTCCCTTCTTTGAGCTGCACAGCGCTGCATCATTATTATAGCCTGTGCGTCTTCATCCAATGAATCCAGGCTACTAGCTGGGGAGAGCCCCCCCCCGGGGGTCTCAGGCTTCTCTCCCTCCTCCTCTTCCTGACGTTATTCTCCACCGTCTGCCTGAACCTCCCCCTCCTGGTCACTGTCCTCCTCCTCTGGGCATGGATCCGGCAGCGATCCAGCCAATCCCTGAGGAGCCTCAGGCTGAATCACAACACCATCCCCCTCGGAAGGCCCCTCCCCACCTGCCAGCGGAGAGGACGTGATTTCTGGGGAAACCGGGCATGAAAATCCCGAATAAGGTCGGGAACGTCCAACAACGCAGCTTCCACCCAGGAGCAATCATCAGGGTCCCCCACCACCCATTGCACATTGTAGTGGAAGCAAGCGTCCACCCAACGGGAATCCAGAATGGCATGTACCATAGCCTCAGGGAGGTGGTCACGAACACACGGGGCAGGAAACACGGGAACGTTGGGACGGAGCGGACAATCGGGAGGGACAGGGACTAACAGCAAACGGTGAAACACAGGGTGGACCCGCAAGTTGGCCGGCAAGGTGAGCCGGTAGGCCACCGGGTTGATCACCCTTTCAACGGGAAAAGGGCCCAGGAACCGGGGATCTAATTTGTGTCTGGGTAATTCGGAGGCTATGTATTTCGTGGACAGCCACACCCGATCCCCCACCACCAAGGGGGGCACATCCCGTCTGGAGCGGTCAGCCATTCTCTTATAGTCCTCCTTGGCCTTATTCAGGTACCTTTTCACCATCTCGTGGACCGCCTGCAGCTCCGAGAGGAAGTCCTCGGCAGCAGGCACCGGGGAATCTAGGAGGGCCAAGGGAAAGAAGCAAGGATGGAAGCCATAATTGGCTAAAAAGGGCGTGAGTCGGGTCGAGGAGTGGCGGGAGTTGTTAAAAGCAAACTCCGCTACAGGGAGGAACCTGGACCAATCAGACTGGCGATCCGCCACTACACACCGCAGGTATTGCTCCAGTATCCCTATGACCTTTTCTGTGCCTCCATCGGTCTGGGGGTGCTGCTTCGATGCGAGGCACATGGACACATTCAGGGCCGATATCAATTCCTGCTAGAACCGGGCTGTGAATTGTGTTCCCGTCAGAGACCACCCGATCCGGAAGCCCATGTAACCTAAACACGTGGCTGATCAACATTTGGGCCATGAGTTGGGCAGTGGGCACCCTAGTGCAAGGTACAAAATGAACCATCGTGGTGAGCATGTCCATCACCACCATGACTACCGTGAAGCGAGCAGAGGAAGGCAAATGGGTCACAAAGTCAATGGACACGGCACCCCAGGGTCTCTCGGGCGTGGGCAAAGGTTGCAGTAATCCTGGCGGGGCTCCAGTCACCCCCTTGGCCGTACGACACCGGACACAGGTGGCCACATAGGAACGCACATCATCTTGGATGCGTGGCCACCAGAATGTCCGAGTGACCAGCTCTAATGTTTTGAACAGGCCAAAATGCCCCGTCACTGGACAGTCATGACACTGGGCCATAATCAGGCCCCTCACTGGGCCAGCGGGAACATACAGCTGCCCCTGGTACCGGAGCATACCGTCTTGGAACGTCCAGGGGGAATTGGGTGTTAACTCCCGCACCCTCTGCGCTACGAACCCATCCTCCCGCTGCGCCTCCCGTAAACGGCGACGCAAGTCCACTGGGTCCTAGGTTGCAGCCAAAGCTGCAGGGGGTAGAACAGTCTGCAGAGGAGCCGGCTCCTTCGGGCGCGTGTACTCCGGCTTGCGAGACAAGGCATCCGCTCGAGGGTTCTGGGCGCTGGGAGTGTACCTGATGCGGAAATTGAACCGCGCGAAAAAGAAGGACCAGCGGATCTGTCTCTGGTTCAATTTCCTAGCCGTCTGAAGATACTCGAGGTTCCGGTGGTCCGTCCGTACTTCAATCTGGTGACGGGCCCCGTCCAGGTAATGCCGCCAATGCTCAAAGGCGGCCTTCACCGCTAAGAGTTCCTTCTCCCAAATAGTATAATTTCTCTCCGAGGGTGACAATTTGCGGGAGAAGTAGGCACACGGAAACAGCATGTCACCGGGACGATGGGCTTGGAGGAGCACTGCGTGAACCGCTACGTCCGAGGCGTCTGTGTCCAACACAAATGGCCGAGCGGGATCAGGATGGCGCAGAAGTGGTTCCGCCATGAACGCCGCTTTCAGGGCATCAAAAGCTCGCTGTTCCGCCTCCCCCCAACCAAACGGGACTTGTTTTTGTAACAACCGAGTCAAGGGCGTGGTTAACGTGGCATATCCCGGAATAAAAGCCCGATAGTAGTTCACAAACCCCAAAAGACGTTGTACGTCTTTCACCCGTCGTGGAGGTTGCCACGACTGAAGTGCGGCCACTTTGCCCGGGTCCATGGAAATGCCACCTGGAGACAAAATGTGCCCAAGGAATTCGACGGTAGTCTGGAAGAATTGGCACTTCTCCAGCTTGGCATACAAATGCTGCTCCCGCAACCGGAGCAGGACCCGGCGCAAATGGCCCAAGTGCATGGCATGGTTCGGGGAATACACTAAAATGTCATCAAGGTGAATCACAACGAAATGGTTCAACATGTCCCGGAACACGTCATTCATCAGATGTTGAAACACGGCCGGGGCGTTGGTGAGGCCAAAGGGCATCACGGTGTATTCAAAGTGGCCGTAACGCGTGCCGAATGCTGTCTTCCACTCATCCCCGGCCCGCATCCGGACCAAATTGTACGCACTGTGCAAATCAATTTTGGTGAACACCGTTGCCGTCCGCAACCGGTCCATGAGTTCAGGGATCAAGGGCAAGGGGTACCTATTCCGCACCGTGATGGCGTTAAGGCACCGATAGTCACAGCAGAGGCGAAGATCGCCCGTTTTCTTTTTCACGAACAAAACAGGGGCAGACAAAGGGAACTTGGATAGCCGAATAAATCCCTTGGCCAAATTCTTCTCAATAAACTCCTTGAGAGCCACAAGCTCCGGCTCTGACATGGAGTACAAACGACCAGCCGGGAGCTTGGCGTCAGGGATCAGGCCTATGGCACAGTCGTACGTCCGATGCGGTGGTAGCCGATCCGCCTCCTTCTTGTTAAAAACATCAGCGAACTCCTCGAGGCAACGGGGTAACTGGATCGCGGGAACTACTGGGCCGTGGGCTGCGCACACATGTCGGTGGTGGTCCACACACTGCAAACTGGAGAATGTTACTAGGTTCTGGGACCACACCACATGCGGGTCATGCACGCGCAGCCACGACAACCCCAGCACGAGGGGAAAATGAAGCCCCTTGGTGACATAAAACTGCAGGGCCTCCTCATGAGTTCCGATGCACATCCGCACCGGCAGGGTCTGGAAACGGATGGGACCAGCCAGCAACACCCGCCCATCGATGGTCTCCACAGTTAACGGCGGGATGACAGGACAAAGGGGCAAGGAATGGCGGTGGGCAAAGGCTTCGTCCAAGAAATTCGTCGTCGTCCCCGAATCCACGAGGGCCAACGCTGTTTAAGTCCGAGTCTGTTGAGCAATATGCAGAGTCACAGCGAGCGTCAGGTGTCGAAACGGTCCGGAGTCGGTAGCCGTGGAGTCCGGAGAAAGTGGGATCCCCGCCTGACCTAGTGTTGCCACCAAGCCGGTCCTCCCTCGTTTCCCGACCATTCCAGCGACTGAGGATGTCCAGACGAAGGCCCCGCCATCAGAGAGTTCATGACAGGGACAGGGACACAAAGGGTTGTCTCCTGGAACTGCACGGGGGACGCCACTGGAAGCACGGGAGAGCTGGAGGGTACTGGAACGGCGGCAGCCACCGTGCTCCGCCTCTTGTGGGGACAAACCACAGCAAAATGTCCCGGGGCCCCGCAATAAAAACACAACCGGGCCGCCCGCCGACGCCCCCGTTCCTCCGGGGTCTGGCGGGGTCGTGCGTAACTCACGTCCATCGGCTCCCCAGCGGCAACACGATCCATCAGGCGTGGAGGCAGCGCTGGTTGAAAACGTCGGGGCGCAGGGACCGGAGCCAGAGTTCCTACGGTCGACAACCCCCGCCGCGGAACAGGTGTCGGCGGGCCGCCTGACGCACGGGGGTTGGACCGTCCCGCTGGACGGACTTCCCTGGCCAACAGCCTGGCCTCTATTGCCAGGCAATGCCGCTCCAAAGCATCCAGAGTGCCGGGCAGCACATAGTGTCCGATAGTCCATCCTGAAAGGCCTCGATCAGGGCAGCCTCATTCCATTGGACTTGCCCAGCCAGAGACCGAAAGTCAGTCATATAGTCCGCCAGGGGGCGCGAACCCTGGCGCAGTTGCTTCAGCGCCTGCGTGGCCGTCTGCTGTTGCACCGGGTCCGCGAATTGGTGACGCAGCTGGTCACAGAAAGCAGCAAAGTTCTGAAGTAGAGGGTCATCCCGAGCCAGGTAAGGTGCCACCCACGACGCTGCAGGGCCAGCCAACAAGCTACAAAGGAACGCCACCTTGTGGTCATCTCCAGGAAAGTGCATCATCTGGGTATTTATAAACAGCTGCACTTGGCTCAGGAACGCAGAAAACAGCCACCGGTCCCCCCAGAACTTTTCCGGCATTGCCACGAAACATTTCCTCCTGGGCAAAGGCGCTGAAGGAGGTACCACAGGGGGCGCCTGGGGTGGGGCCGGCTGGGACAAATCCTCCACCTGGCGTTGTAACACCAGGACCATCTGGGTCAACTGCGTAATGTCCCTGCGCAACTCATCAAACAGCCTGCATGTCAGCTGCAGATAATGCCATGGTGGAAGGCAAAAACAGGAACCCAAAAGCAAAAATGTCAAACAAGGAACCGGCAGCAGAGAGCAGTTTGGTGGTTGGTGGAGAGTTATACTGTTCTGTCTGGGTCCCCCCAGAAGCCAACACCAACCAAAAAGAGTATCCAGACACACTGGTAAAAAGCAAAGGCAGTTTATATAATTCCAAGCAAACACAGGTAACAAAAACTGTTCTTACAGACAGGAACACTCTGAAGCTTCACAGAGGTTTCACGAAGGCCAGGCAATAAAACAGGATTCTTGCTGGCAAAAACAACGCTGGAGATAATAAAACCCACTCCTCCCCCAAGTCTTCCAGACTTCTAGGCCACAAGCCAAGATCAGAGACGCCAAGAATCGAAGCAAGGTCACAGGACTCCCAGTTGATAACTCTCCACAAGACTGTAAGGGCAGGCCTGCCTTTTCAACCCTGCTGAGGAGAACCACACCCAAACCCAGCTGTTGCCAATTCAGGGATGTAAATACCTTTCTAATTGGTCCCTTCTTTGAGCTGCACGGCACTGCCTCATGTCTATTATAGCCTGTGCGTCTTCATCCAATGAATCCAGGCTACTAGCTGGGGAGAGCCCCCCCCCGGGGGTCTCAGGCTGCTCTCCCTCCTCCTCTTCCTGGATGGATAGATAGATGATAGCTAGATGATAGCTGGATGATAGATGGATAGATGATAGATAGATACAGATAGATGGATGGATATAGATAGATGATAGATGGATAGATGATAGATAGATACTGTACAGATAGAAAGATAGATGGATGGATGGATGGATGGATAGATAGATGATAGATAGATGATAGATGGATAGATGATAGATAGATGGGTGGGTGGGTGGGTGGGTGGGTGGATGGATGGATGGATGGATGGATGGATGGATAGATAGATAGATAGATAGATAGATAGATAGATAGATAGATAGAGTAGTACAGTGTTGCCTCCCTCCCCAGCGCTTTGGTCACAAAGGTAGGGACGGCGAAGGGGCGGGGGGGAGAAGAGAACGGGAGACTCGGGATCCTTGCGTGCAACAGGGCAACTTTAATTCACAGCGCTGGGAAGAAAAAGAAGGGGCCGACTTGCTTTCTTCCCCAGCGCTTTGGCAACGAAGGTAGGGACAGCGAAGGGGCGGGGGGGAGAAGAGAACGGGAGACTCGGGATCCTTGCGTGCAGCAGGGCAACTTTAATTCACAGCGCTGGGAAGAAAAAGAAGGGGCCGACTTGCTTTCTTCCCCAGCGCTTTGGCAACGAAGGTAGGGACGGCGAAGGGGCCGGGGGGGGGAGAGAAGAGAACGGGAGACTTGGGATCCTTGCATGCAGCAGGGCAACTTTAATTCACAGCGCTGGGAAGAAAAAGAAGGGGCCGACTTGCTTTCTTCCCCAGCGCTTTGGCAACGAAGGTAGGGACGGCGAAGGGGCGGGGGGGGGGAGAGAAGAGAACGGGAGACTCGGGATCCTTGCGTGCAGCAGGGCAACTTTAATTCACAGTGCTTTTTTTGTCTTACAAATGCCAAACCCGAACATCCGTGTTCGGCGTTCGGGAGGCCGCTTGGAAGCCCCGCCGCCCGGCTGTCACCTTTTAAAACAGCCGGGGGGCTTCCCAGCAGCCTCCCGAACGCCAAACCCGGAAGTTCGGGTTTGGCGTTCGTAAGACGAAAAAAGTTCGTAAGAGGCAAAAAATTTCTGAACCCCGGGTTCGTATCTCGGGTTGTTCGTAAAACGAGGGGTTCGTATCTTGAGGTACCACTGTATAATGAAGATAAGAACAAATTAGGCTTTCAAAAAAACAATCTCCTTGATAAGATAATTTTCGGCCCACAAAAAAAACCAAATATCAAACATATACAATCTCCTCCTTCAACACGATACATTAGAATAAATAGTTAAAGGAACTATGATAGCATGGTCACAAAATTTTGGATATACAGTAATACCTCATGATACGAACTTAATTGGTGCAAGGAGGAGGTTCGTAAGACGAAAGGTTCGTAAGACGAAACATTGTTTCCCATAGGAAACAATGTAAAGTCTATTAATCCGTGCAACAACAAAAAAAACCCCGCAAAAAAACGCTGCCGCCCAGCTGTCACTTTTAAAACAGGGGGGGGCAGCAGTTGCCACAGCCGCCGGCTTCCCCGCCGCTCGCCCGCCCAGGATGCTGACCTGCTGCCTCGCGGGGAAGCCGGGCAAGAGCGATCTTCTGCCGGCCATGGGCGAGCGGCGGGGAGTCGCCCATGGCCGGAAGAAGATCGCTCTTGCCCGGCTTCCCCGCGAGGCTTCCCCCCTCCTTGCCCGCCGCCCGCCCGTCCAGAATGCTGACCTGATGCCTCGCGGGGAAGCCGGGCAAAAGCGATCTTCTGCCGGCCATGGGCGAGCGGCGGGGAGTTGCCCATGGCCGGCAGAAGATCGCTCTTGCCCGGCTTCACTGCGAGGCATCAGGTCAGCAAGAGCGATCTTCTGCCGGCCATTGGCGACTCCCCGCCGCTCGCCCATGGCCGGCAGAAGATCGCTCTTGCCCGGCTTCCCCGCGAGGCTTCCCCCCCACCGCCGCCGCTCGCTGGCTGCGAGCGCTCTGCCAGGCGGCCAAGAAGCATTCAGGGCGAAGTGACGTGGAGGAATGGGGAGCTGAAACCGGGCGGTTTCAGCTTTCCATCCCTTCACGTCACTTCGCCGCTAAATCGTGTGGCAGCAAACATGCTTTGGGGTTTTGGCTGGTGGGGAGGGAGTTAGAAAGGTTCTACTTCTCCCCCCAGCCAAAACCCCAAAGCCTGTTTACTGCCACACGATTTAGCCAGGACAGGAGCGAAGTTTGGGTTTGGCGTTTGGCTTCGGGAGATGGCTGGGAAGATGCGCGGCTCTTTTAAAAGGTCACAGCCGGGCTGGGGGGGTTGCTGGGAAGCCCCCCAGCCCGGCTGTGACCTTTTAAAAGAGCCGCGCATCTTCCCAGCCATCTCCCGAAGCCAAACGCCAAACCCAAACTTCCGCGTTTGGCAGCTGCTGGAAACCCCCCCAGCCCGGCTGTCACCTTTTAAAACAGCCGCGCGGCTTTCCAGCAGCCTTCAAACGCATTGTTCTCCGGACCCCGCCCGCTCAGCCCGGCTGCTGGATTCAAAGTGCTGGGGTGGGGGGGCTGTCGGGACAAGGAGCGAGGGGGCTGCGAAGGGGCGCGCGTGGCAGAGCTCCGGCGGAGGAGCCGCACACAAAGGCCGAGGCGAGGCTGAGCAGGAGGCAAAGCCAACCAGTGAGGCGGTGGGCTGGGAGCCGCAGGCGAAAGGAGCTCGGGCATTGTTCTCCGGACCCCGCCGGTCCGGAGAACAATGCCTGGCGCCGCGCTCCGATGCCCGAGCTCCTTTCGCCTGCAGCTCCCAGCCCACCGCCTCGCTGGTTGGCTTCTCCTCCTGCTCAGCCTCGCCTCGGCCTTTGTGCGCGGCTTGTCCTGACAGCCCCCCCACCCCAGCACTTTGAATCCAGCAGCTTCTGCTGGATATGGGCGGTGGGTGGGACGAGCGGCGCGGAAGCCAGGGGCTTGGCAGCTCGCCCCGCCCATCGCCCGTATCCAGCAGAAGCGGCGGGATTCAAAGTGCTGGGGTGGGGGGTGTCCCGACAGCCCCCCCAACCCAGCACTTTGAATCCAGCAGCTTCTGGTGGATACGGGCAGTGGGTGGGACGAGCGGCGCGGAAGCCAGGGGCTTGGCAGCTCGCCCCACCCATCGCCCGTATCCAGCAGAAGCGGCGGGATTCAACGTGCTGGGGTGGGGGGTGTCCCGACAGCCCCCCCACCCCAGCACTTTGAATCCAGCAGCTTCTGCTGGATACGGGCGGTGGGTGGGACGAGCGGCGCGGAAGCCAGGGGCTTGGCAGCTCGCCCCGCCCATCACTCGTATCCAGCAGAAGCGGCGGGATTCAAAGTGCTGGGGTGGGGGGTGTCCCGACAGCCCCCCCACCCCAGGACTTTGAATCCAGCAGCTTCTGCTGGATACGGGCGGTGGGTGGGACGAGCGGCGCGGAAGCCAGGGGCTTGGCAGCTCGCCCCGCCCACCGCCCGTATCCAGCAGAAGCGGCGGGATTCAAAGTGCTGGGGTGGGGGTGTCCCAGACCTGCTGCCTTTTCCCGCGCCCGCCGCCGGCCCGATCCTGCGCCTCCTGCTTCCCCCCCCAGCCAAAAATATAAAGGGGTCTCCGGCGGCAGACCGTCTTTGGGTTTTCACTGGGAGGGGGAAGCAGGAGGACCTTCCTGATTCCCTCCCCCAGCGCCAGACCTCCTGCCCTCCCTGCCAGCCAAAAACCCAAAGCGGCCTCCCGAACGTTTTCCATCTTACGAACCTGCCGCCGCCGCCGAGAAGCCCCGCCGCCCGGCAGTCACCTTTAAAACAGCCGGGGGGCTTCCCAGCAGCTTCCCGAAGCCGAACGCCAAACCCGAACTTCCGGCTTCGGCTTCCGGGAAGCCCCCCGGCTGTTTTAAAAGGTGACAGCTGGGCTGCGGGGCTTCCCAGCAGCCTCCCGAACGCCGAACCCGGAAGTTCGGGTTTGGCGTTCGTAAGACGAAAAAAGTTCGTAAGAAGAGGCAAAAATTTTCTGAACCCCGGGTTCGTATCTCGGGTTGTTCGTAAGACGAGGGGTTCGTATCTTGAGGTACCATTGTACAATTAATTTAAAGAAATGGGGAAAAATTTGGGCTGTCAACTACAAACTAATGATGGCCACCGTTCCCTGAAAGCTGCGCGCGTGCGCACGTGCATGCCCCAAAATACCCCCATGCGCACCCTTTTTCACGGCCGCACGCTGCCCATCCCCATGCCAGCCCGCAGAGGGGAGGCAGGGACGGGGAGGCACCGGCAGCAGAAGGGAAGGGAGCGCGGCCGCCGCAGCCTCCCCACGGTGCCTCCGGCCCCCTCGGCCTTTTGCCGCCCCCTCTGCTCCTCCGCCGCTTCCTGCCTTTCGGCGTGGCTCCTCCCACACCCGGAACGCACGCCCTGCCCGTCTCATCTTTGCCAAGAGCACTTTCATCCCGGGCTCTCAGCAAGGGGGTTGCAGGAGAGGCAGGGCAGGCGTTCTTTCAGCGGAGGCCGGCGAAGGTGATATTCAATGTCGGGGGCCCGGGGGCGTGGGGGCGTGGGCGGTTGCGCGCGCTCCCTATCACCCTGCTAGCCCACTTGGAATATTCAAAATAAGAAAAACCTTCGCTGGCGAAGGCTTTTCTTATTTTGAATATTCCGAGTGGGCTAGCAGGGGGATAGGGAGCGTGCGCAACCGCCCGCACGCCCCCGACATTGAATATCACCTTCGCCAGCCTCCGCTGAGAAGAACGGAGAGAGAACGAGAGTGAGTGAGAGCAACAGACAGCAAGATAGAGAAAGTGAGAAAGAGAGAGAGAGAGAGAAACGGGGGAGAGAAAGAGATAGCAAGAGAGAGAGAACAAGAGAGAGTGTGAGAAAGAAAACAAGGGAGAAAGAGTGAGAGAGACAGAAAGCAAGAGAGAGAGAGAAAACAAGAGAGAGAAAGTGAGAAAAAGAGAGAGAAAGGGGGAGAGAGAAAAAGAGAGAGAGAAAGAAAGCAAGAGAGAGATGAGAGGAAGGAAGAGAGTGAGAGAGAGGAAGAAAGCAAGAGAGAGAGAGACAGAGAAAGCAAGAGAGAGAGAGAAGAGTGGAAGGAAGAGATAGAGAGAAATGATAGAAAAAAGGGGAGAAAAAAAGAGAAATGAGAAGAACCGTTGTACCTACCTGAACGGTCTTCTCGATGCCCTGGAAGGAGAGTCCAGCATGGGTTTAGCTCAAGTCTTATTAGTAGGACTGAGTTTTAAATTAACATAATTAAATAATAATTAGGTACCGCCCCCTTGCTGCCCCAAGAAGCCAGTTTTTAAAAACGAAGGTAGAATAATCAAACAATTTATTTAACAACAAGAATAACAACAAGAACAAGAACTCCCATGGTTCAAGAGGGAGGGTTTGGACTCTCCTTCCAGGGCATCGAGAAGACCGTTCAGGTAGGTACAACGGTTCTTCTCCCATGCCTCTGGAAGGAGAGTCCAGCATGGGATATACCCAAGTTTAATGTTCCAGGGAGGGTTGAACCATGGATTGCGCCTCCCCGCACACTGTCTGAAGTACACGCCTGCCAAAGGCAGCTTCCGCCGAAGCGAAGGCATCTAACTTGTAGTGGCGAATAAATGTTGTGGGTGTACTCCACGCCGCGGCTCTGCAAATGTCTTCAATGGGCGCTTGCGTCCTCCAAGCTGCCGACGAAGCCGCACTCCTTGTTGAATGAGCCTGTATGCCACACGGAGGACTAGTTGAACTCGCCTTGTATGCCTCGACTATACAGAGTCTTACCCATTGGCTAATGGTATTTGAAGAAACCTTGAGACCCAGTCTACAGGAACCAAATGAGACGAACAAGGCCTCAGTTTTTCGTATAGTGCTGGTACGCCTGATGTAAAGCTTCAACGCTCTGCGTACGTCTACCTTGTGCCACTTAAGCTCTAAAGGGTGATTACCACGAGTACAGAAATCTGGTAACACCAATTCCTGGGCTCTGTGAAAGTGTATGTTGACTTTCGGGATAAACGTGGGATCCAGACGCAAACTAACTCTGTCTGGATAGAACCTACACAAATTCGATCTCACCGACAGTGCAGATAATTTGGATACCCGCCGAGCCGAGGTAACCGCTACCAAAAAGGCCATCTTGATAGAAAGGTAACGTAATGAAACTGTCCTTAAAGGCTCAAATGGTGGACCAGTGAGGGCCTGAAGGACCAAAGTTAAGTCCCATGTGGGAAAACGACGTACCGGAGGAGGGTGTGTGTTCGTAGCCCCTCTGAGGAAGTCCTTAATCCAAGGGTGATGGGTCAAGGAGCCCCCATCGTCCCCCTTTATAATGGTGGCTAGCGCCGCAACCTGACGTCTCAACGTGTTGGGCGCCAGACCTTTCTCCAAGCCTGTTTGCAAAAACTCCAGAACAGGAAGGACTGAAGAGTCCTGGGGTCGTGTCTGCGGTTACAGAAGGAGGTAAAGGCGGCCCATGTCGCCTGATAAATTCGAACGGTGGAAGGGCGTCGAGCCGCTTGAATTGTGGCAATGACATTCTCGGGAAGGTGACAGCTCCTCAGCCTGTCCCCCTCAAGTGCCAAGCGGTTAGGTGGAACCATTGAGGATCCGGATGATACACAAACCCTTGGCTGAGGGAGATCCAGTCGTCTGGAATCCTCCACGGTGGAGAGATGGATAGTTCCCTGAGGTCCGCAAACCAAGGTCTCCGAGGCCAATGTGGTGCTAACAGGATCACCTCTGCCTTTTCCATCAGGATCTTCCCTAATACTTTTGGAATAAGTGGAATTGGAGGGAAGGCATACAGTAAGGTCCTTGGCCACGGAAGGTGCAGGGCATTGACCCCCTCAGCTCCCGGGGATGGAAACCAGGAGTAAAACCTCGGGAACTGGGTATTTTGGGGCGTGGCGAACAGATCCACCACCGGGTCCCGAAACCGACGGACGATCTCTTGAAATAGAAGGGGATCGAGTCGCCACTCCGTCGGGTCCAGCGCTTGTCGGCTGAGCCAATCCGCCTGTTTGTTGTCCTCTCCCGCGATGTGTTCTGCATGCAGAGAGGAAAGATGCGTCTCCGCCCAATCGAAAAGAAGAACCGTCTCTTCCATCAGTCTGAGCGACCGCGTCCCTCCCTGATGATTTAAATGCGCTCTGGTCGCCACATTGTCTGTGCGTACGAGAACGTGGTGTCCTTCTAGCAGGGTGGAAAAGGTCTGTAATGCCAAGCGGACCGCTCGCAACTCCAAGAAGTTGATATTGATCGGGTGCAGATCCTGGGGTTTCCACAACCCCTGGGCCACGTGGGAGTTGACATGGGCGCCCCACCCCAGGAGGCTGGCATCCGTGGTAAGGATGGTATAACGAAACTGGCCAAAAGGGGAGCCCTGACGCAGTGCCGGGGATCTCCACCATCTCAGGGAAAGTCGTAGTTCGTGTCGCACGGAGATCAGATGATGCGTATGGCTTAGACGCCGTCGCTGGAATGGGAGTAGAGTCCACTGAAGCAGCCGGTAATGGTAACGGGCCCAAGGAACAATGTCCACGCAGGATACCAGGGTTCCCAGTACCTTGGATAGGAAGGACAATGGGACTCTCCGTTGCCGTTGTAGACTGTTCACTAGTGAGCAAACGTTGATCTGCCGCTCCGGAGAGAGATACACCCTCTGGGAAACTGTGTCTATTACCGCACCCAGGTGGATGAGCCTGGTTGCAGGGACCAAGTGACTCTTTGGCACATTGATCGTAAAGCTGTGGTGTTGTAGTAAGGCCAACGTGGTCTGCAAATCCCGGTGTGCCGCCCTGCGGTCTGTAGACAGGAGGAGGATGTCGTCCAAATATGCTAGGATCCGGATTGGTTGGGATCGTACATCGGCCAGCAGCGCGTCCAAGTGTTTTGTGAAGGTACGCGGGGCCGATGACAGGCCAAAGGGCATTGCCTTGTATTGATAATGGACGTGGTTTAGACAAAAACTGAGAAATTGTCGATGGGTGTATGGGGACGTGCAGATAGGCCTCCTTCAAGTCGACTGAGGTAAGAAGGTCCCCTGCCCGAACGGAGGCCAGGATGAAACGGAGGGAGCTCATCTTGAACCTTCGGTAAAGAACATACTGGTTCAAACGTTTGAGGTTCAAGATGAGTCTGCAACCCCCTGACGCTTTGGGTACGAGGAACACTCTTGAATAAAATCCCGTACCTTTGAAATTGTCCGGAACTGGCTCGATTGCTTGGATCTGTAAGAGGTGGTAAATCTCCTGTTCCAAGAGAGCCCTCTTTGCGGGATCCTTAGGTACAGGACAAGTTACGAAGTGACGCGGAGGAGTGTGCAGAAACTCGATTCGCAGTCCCTGAGAAACAGTTGCTAACACCCAGGGGTCTGGAGAAGTAGTCCGCCAGACCTCGCTGAACCGCTGTAACTTGCCCCCCAAGGGTGTGTCGTGTCGGCAGTCACTTGGAACGTCGAAGGTTCCGTTGCTGGTATCCCCGGAAGGGCCGTCTTGTCTGAGAGAAACCTCTACCCCGATCTTGGGAGTAAGATCTGTCATTTCTATAGGGCGTCGAAAAGTTACCCTGGGAATAAGGTCTGGCCGGCTGTGACGTGGCCGACCACGAGTCCCACCGAAAGGGCTGACGAAGGGAGTACGGGCCAGTCCTGCGGTCCTGGCGGCGGTAAGATCTCGGAAGAACCTTCCTCTTTTCCTTATCCTCCACCAGGACAGGCTTAAGAGCTTCCCCGAACAGTTTTGTGCCCTCAAAGGGAGCCGAAGACAATGTCCACTTCGACTTGGCATCCACCTGCCAGTTCCTCAGCCAAAGTAAGCGCCGGGACGAGATGGTTGACGCCATAGCCCTTGAGGCAAATTTAGCTGCATGTAGCGTGGCGTCTGTAGAAAATTCAGCCGTCGCTAGGAGCTTGTTTAAGTCCTGCCTCAGTCGGGTCTCATCTGAGCCCAGCCTCGCCTGGACCTCCTGGATCCACATGATGAATGCCCGATTGAAAAACGAGGCAGTGGATGCCCCCCGAAGAGCCCAAGCGGCCATCTGATGAGTCTTCTTCAGGAGAGTCTCTGCCCTCCTCTCATCAGGTTTCAAGTTATCAGCAGTCTCTGATGGCACAACCGCATGGGAGACCAATGTGGCCACCGGTTTGTCCACGGGGGGAAACTGTAGCAGATTCTCCAGGTTGTCATCGAATGTATAGAATCTGCGCTCTAGGTTTGAAGGCCCTTGCGCCGCCGCTGGATGTTGCCATGGGCGCTTAATGTTTTCAAGAAATATTTCCAGTGCAGGAACCTTGTCTGATTCCCTGGTGGGTTCTTTGCACAATTTATTTATTTATTTATTTATTTATTATTTGGATTTGTATGCCGCCCCTCTCCGCGCCGATGTGCGCGGCCCATCTCCTGGTTCCACCGGAGTCGCCGATCCCGGCACATCCAAGGCCTGTTTCGCCTTGTGCAATAAAACCCGAAACAAGGAGGGTTTAAATAGGCCGGCCACTGCGGGTTGCTCAGGAAAAATGAATTCGTCGTCCGACAAACCGTTCCCGTGGTCGCTGTCCTCCTCAAAATTGGAATGATCAACAGACATAGAACCCAACCCAGTAGGGGGCGGTGGAGCTGACCAGATATCTCTGGGTTGGGTAGCCTGTGATGTGAAGGCATTAGGACGCTGGGTTGCCGCCGCTATGCCCTGAGTATACGCATTAGCGATAATGTCCTGTAACGTTGGTGAAAAGGCTTGCCAAGGGTCTGTGTGGTCTCTAAGACCCGCTGCCGTTGGCGTGAAAGTAGATGAGGGAGCATAAGCTGTCTGCAACCCAACCTGTGGCAAAGCCTGACTATTAGAAGATGAAGGCCGTTCAGGCCTCGAGGCAGGAGAAGGCAAAGGTGGAGGGGGAAATTGTGATGCCTGCCTGTCAGGTGACCAGTCTCTCTCTGTTGCAGTGCCTTGGAGCCCCATTGATACAGCAGGTGAGAGAGCTGATGTAGGAAGTGGTTGAAAGGGACCTATAGCCAGTCCCCCTGGGTTGGGGGGGGACAAGGCCGCCTCCAAACGTTGCTCTAGGGCTTTGATTTTTCTCTCAGCTTCACGAAGAGAGGAGCCCGATTGGGAGGATTTGCTCTTAGGCTTGCCTGAAGCCTTGTCCTTTCCCTTTGGAGGTGCCTTAAGTGCTTGGGCCTGCTCCTCCCTGGCCTCGATTTGATCAGCCATTATCTTTATAGGGGCAGCGTACTCACAAGTCGAATCCAACAAGGGCAGTCACTGGCCTACACCGCAATTTCTCACTCGCAAGTGAGACGTGAGGGCAATCTGACAGCTAGGCTGTTCCTTTATTGGCTGTCAAGACACCACGTGACCCCCAGAGTCTGTCTCCGGGCAGAATAGGAGCCTCCACAAAGGTTGGCAACCTGCCCAGTTCGCGCCTTTTTAAAACGTTAATGAAAAAACGTTCGCGCCTTCGGGTGCCAGAAAAAATGGCGGGCGCGAGGAAGCCGCCTCAGAGTTAAGCGCCATGGCCATCAGAGCCGGGGGAAAACCTTGCCGTGCTGTCCAGGCAGCCATCCCTCCCCAGGGACTCTCAGGCACCCGCAAAGCCGGCCGCTGTCATCCGCTCCCTGCGATCGAGCGATCAGCTGTTCGGCGGCTTATAATGGCAGCCGCGGCCGCGGTAGCAGCGTTTTTTCTCTAGCCGCCCCCGTCAATGGGGAGGGGCGGCCCCCTCCCATCTGGGGTGTTTTGGGCTTAGTCTGGCCACGGGGGTCAGGGACTGACAGCCCAGTTGCTCCTCGTTGGGCAGTACCCACGGAGAGAAGAGGCCCCAAAAGGAGGAAAGGTGGGGGTGGTGCCCGCGGAGGGCAGAGACCCCAGCCAAACACGAATCTGTGTAAGAGAAAGGGAAAAACATTACAAAGTTCAAATACAATCAATTTTAATTACTATTTTTAAACATACTCATCCTAGAGGGAGAAAACTCATGTCCTTAACCTAGACTGAGTTTTTAAAAACTGGCTTCTTGGGGCAGCAAGGGGGCGGTACCTAATTATTATTTAATTATGTTAATTTAAAACTCAGTCCTACCAATAAGACTTGAGCTAAACCCATGCTGGACTCTCCTTCCAGAGGCATGGGAGAAAATGATTGAGGCAGAGAATGACAGGAAAGAGAGAGAAACAGAGAGAGAAGTGACTCTTGATTAAAAGCATATGGTAAAAGCACTTAAATAATAACAGAGAAAAAGAACCCAGCCCTCACCTGTTTTTATTAATAGTTATGTTTTTGGTTTTGCTGGTTGATTTAGTTTTAATAGTAATGGATTTTGGTTTTTTTAAATTATTAATTTCTTTTAATAAAAAAGAAGGGATATTTTTCTTATTTATTTATTTATTTATTCTTCTATGCCGCCTAGTCCCAAAGGGACTGTCGCTCAAACACTATACTTTTCCGCCCACACCGAAAAAAAATTAGAGGCAACTTCATATAAGGAAAATCATTACACAATGTTCTACAGATGGCACCTGCCACCAGCTAGACTTGCAAAAATGTATCCAAATTTATCACCACTATGTTGGAAGTGCAGGGAAAAACTAGGTACATATTACCACATCTGGTGGACATGTGAAACCACCCAAAAATATTGGTATAAAATCAAAATTATACTAGAACAAATCACCTCCCAGACTATCCATGCAAAACCCGAACTATTTTTATTAGGAATCATAACACAAAATTTTAATAAAGAAAACAGATATATTATAATTCACATTATTACAAGCGCAAGGATTCTATACGCACAATACTGGAAACAGGAAAAAAACCCAACCTTTTTATCTCTTTTGATTAAACTAATGGAATGTGCAGAAATGTCCAAGCTAACAATGGAACTGCAAAACAAGGATGAGACAGATTTCTACAAAGCATGGGACAAATGGTACCACTGGTTAAAAAAAGAAATTACTTAAAAATTATACATCAAGAAAAATGTCCAACTAAAACAACGGGTAAAACCAGTAAATAACGATATGAATCATAAAACCAAATTGAAACGATAAAATGTAAACATCGATCGACACAAATTTTGAACTACAAAGAAACTGAATGAACAAATTGATAAATCACTGATAAATGATGGCACTAGCAACTACGTCAAATACATATGGATAAAACTTCAGGAAAATCTATACCACCTATATGCTTAAACCACAGGCCGCAAAACATAGAAGCCCCAGCTCCAACGCTGGCCCCCCACACTCTTCTTACTACTCTTTTTTTGCTTTATTTTTCTATTCGTCCTCCTCTTGTATTTCTTTCCCTTTTTTCTAAATCCCTTTCCCTTTCTTTCCCTCTCCTTCCCCAATCACACATGCTATATAAGTAAAGTATAATTGCTAGAATGTACATTATATATGTACATTTCTATACCCTGTTTTTAATGTATATAACCAATAAACATATTTTTATAAATAAAAAAAATAACTGAGAGCGAATGGACCAGAGAGGATTAAAAGGAAGACCTTCATCAGGCAAGACAGAATAAACCAGAGTAAAAGCAGGAAAGGTGGAGAGAGACTGGACTATTTTGGCTGGTAAAAGGAGATCTTAAACTGTGAAAGTTAAGACTGAGAGAAAGTGGAGAAGAAGAGAGTACTCCCCCTCCCTAAAAGAATGTCAGATGCAACGGACTCAGTTTGAAACATAATAGAGTGAAAGTGTTAAATTGTAACATAAATTAACTAGACTTGCTGTTTAAGCATTTAAACTTCTCCTACTTCCAAAGAAGAACAACAACTGGAAGAAGAATTTTGTGGATTATTAAGATTTGATTTCTGGACTAAATAGTATATAAGTACAAGAATACCCCGATTGCATAATTAGATTAATTTATATTTGAACACATTTAACAGATAGCTTTGAAATCCTATTTTTGACTTTTTCCTCTTATTCTATTCTCTCTCTGATAGATATTATTTAAATATTATTATAGAATCAGACCATATAGAAAATATAGTAATAATAGTATATTAAGGTTATTATTAGAAGCATTAGTAAGGCAAACTTTATATAAGATAATTATATTAATAGATATTATAGAGTTACACAGAAATATTTGGAGATAAATTGTTGATATTAATTGTTGATATTGTTTTTGTTTAACAAATGCATATTCCCTTTGGATAACCTATTGTATTACTATTAAGATTTGTACAAACATAACATCATAACCAATTTTTTTTCCAAAGAAAGACAAACTTAAGTAGACCTTGCTATAGAAAAGAAAGATTTTTATTGTAAATTGAATGGTAGAATTGTGTGACCTCTTTAATATCTTCAAGATGTCTAATATAGCAACCATTCAAAAACTATCCAAGAAAACAACATCAAACCCAGTTTTGTCAACAGCTTCCCCCTCAACCCAAAGATCATTAGATAGTATGCTGATGGCAGAAAAGGCAGGAGGTCAAACTCAGTCAGTGCAGGTGACTTTATTGGCAATCCAGGAAACAATGATGAAGATGCAAGAAAAAATGGACCGAATCTATGAAAATGTGAAAGAGGACATACAGAAGGTTGACAGTAGAATTAGTAACCTGCAAAAAATTTTGGAAAAAAATAAACAAAGGATAGAAGTATTGGAGAAAAAGACACAACAGACTGAAAAGGCAGTAATAGCAGTAGACTAAAACATGATGATGCTAAACCACGAACTGGAAGATTCAATTCTGAATCTGGAATTAGATCGAGCGGCATTCTATCTACGTTTTCAGAACATAACGGAGAACAAAGAAGAAAATTTGGGTGAAATATTGACTGAGATAATAGCAAACATATTAGAGAAGGACAAACTAGAGGTAATGAATGGGCTGGATGAAGTGTACCGAGTATACACAAACTATGCACGAAGAAACAAATTACCAAGGGAGGTAATGTAAGATGCACGAGAAAAGAATTTTGTAATGAAATACTTAAGGCAACAAAAGAAGAGACTATAATCTATAAAGGAAAGGAAATAAGGATTCTAAAGCAAATACCTTAAAGGTTGAGAGATAACAGGAGGGACTACGGCCCATTGGCAAACCAACTTAACAAACGAAAAATCCTGTTCAGATGGTTGATTCCTGAAGGAATGTTGATTACATGGCAGGGAAAGAGATTTAAGATTGAAAACCTAGAAATGGCCAAAAAAAATTATGAACAGCTTATGTCAGAGGAGGGCGAAGAATTGGAAAGTAAAAGTCAATAAGAACAAATTTTAGAGGACACTGAAACAGAGAGAAGGGAAACTATTGAGGAAAAGGAACAAGAGATAGAAGGCATTAGAATAAGTGCTCAGAAAGAAAACAGAATAAATAGGAGGCAGCTACACAAGTAATAACACAAACAATAATGGATCAATCCATAAATTTAATATCAATAAACATTAATGGATTGAATTCGGACAGAAAACAGAAAAATGTATTTGCCAAACTTTTGAAACAAAATTTGGACATTGTTTGTTTACAGGAAGTCCACATAAATTGCCAAAATGAGAAAATTTTGAAACAAGAAAAATTGGGCCAATTGTTTACTGCCCTGGACAAAAAAAAAGAGGTATTGCTACCTATATTAAGAGAGAGAGAGAGAAGCAGAAAAAATTATGCGGATGATAAAGGTAGGATTTTGATGATTTCAATAAGGATTCATTTCACACAGATACTTCTGGTAATAATATATGCTCCAAATAAAGAACAGGATTTTTTTTTCAAAACCCTCACCAAAAAATAATAGAAACAAATTACCAGGACATGTGCCTAATTGGAGATTTCAATGGGATTGTGTCTTCCAAAAAAGACTATAAAACAGATAATAAAAAATTACTAAAAAAGAGAGGAAAACTTTACCTAAAACTTTCCATGAAATGTGTTATGAGCTTAATTTAGGCGATTACTGGCGGGAGTGTAATCCAGAAGCATAAGAATATACTTTCTTTTCTTGTCCCCCAGATCTTGGACAAGAATTGACATGGTGTGGGCAAATAAAAAATTACTGAACTTGATAACTGTTGTGGTTGGCTCTGGCCCAGCTCCTGCCCCAGGGAATGTGGAGGTGGAGGCAGGGGAAACGTCAACATGTCCTAGGCCTATTTTGTTGCCGGCAGAGACAGGGAGTGCAGTTTCCTCGGATGAAGAAGAAGGTGGGGGTGACTTGGAAGAGGGGGGCTTGCACACAGCCCAGGAAGCCAATCACCATTATCTTCGGTCGATTTGGATGACGAAGTGTTAGACCCATGCAGGCGCAGACTTATGCATCGAAGAGACCAATTGAGGAAATATTACAGGAGATAAGAGAGGCCACCTGTGTTTGGGTGGGGCTCCAGTAATTAGAGCTGCTTCTATCAATAGCAGCGTGCTAGTTTGGCCGTTGTGGAAGATTGTCTGATTGCAGTTCTTCAGGATCGTGCCTCGCTGTTTCTGAACTTTGAGGATTTTTCACGCCTTTGACAGAGTAAAGTGTGTGTGTGTTTCACTTCATGGGAAGAAGGAGGGCTGTGACGTTTCTTCACAGCTACTAGCTAAGTACTTAAGGACTGATTAAGGGACTTGTACAGCCTACAAGGTTGGTTTGGGGAAGAGTGTTCTTTGCAATACAAAAAGGGTGCTTTGTTTCTTTTGAATTTTGTGATAAAGGACATTGTTTTGAATTTTCAAACATGTATGTGTTTGAAATTTGTACCTGTGAATTTTTGGGAGGCTTCTACCAGAGAGCCTTGCAGAACAGATAACTACAATAGAAATAGGGACAAATGAATAGTGTGACCATTATCTTCTGAAAGTAACTTGGAAAGGAGAAAGAAAAAAGTTTAGAAATTGGACTTTGAATACTAAAATATTAAAAGAACAGAACTACATAAATCAGATTTAAAAAGAAATGGAAATGTTTATCAGGGAAAACAAAAATCAGGATACAAGTATTCAGAACCTATGGGATACGGCAAAAGCCTTCCAAAGAGGGGTGACAATCTCCTATCTAGCAAAAAGTAACTAAGAGAAAGGACTGCAGCAAAAGAATTTATTAGATAAATTAAAACAAATAGAAAAAGAATTACAAAAGTGCCCACAAAATTCAAAATTTATAGTAGAATAAAATTTGACGAGACACAGGCTAAATTTAATGGAGCAAGAAGAAATTGCCAAAAATATTAGATTAATAAAACAGGATTATTTTGAAAACGCAAACAAACCGGGTAGATGGCTGTCCTATAAAATAAAAAAGACAAGGAGAAAAAAATGATACAGCAACTTGAGGAGCAGAATAAAAAAATATATCACCAAACAGAAGAGAAGAAATTATATTAAATTATTTTAGAGATTTATATGCAAAGGATGAAATTAAGATAGAAGAAGTAACAAAATACTTGCAAGACAAGAACCTAAATACAATAGAAAAAGATGATGGTGATATGCTGAATAATACAATAACTAAAGAGGAACTATTATTTGCAGCGTCGAAGCAGAAAAATAATGAAACACCTGGACCGGATGGTTTTCCCGGTGAATTTTATAAGGCCACAATTGATATTATTGGAGATTTGATGTTGGAAGTTTATAATGAAATCCTACAAACAGCAATCTGCCCAATATCCTGGGAAGAAACCTACATCACATTAATTCATAAAAATGATACAGACCCAAATCAAATTTAAAATTATAGACCAATATCCCTATTAAATGTGGATTACAAAATTTTTACAATTATTGCGGAAAGGATCAAAAAAATCTTAAACAAAACTATTAATCACGATCAAAATGGATTTCTACCCACATGACAAATCAGAAACAATACTAGAATAGTTCTAAACATATTAGAATTTTACGAAGGTAACAGTAATAAACAATTGGCCATGCTTTTTCTAGATGCACAAAAAACCTTTGACAACTTAAATTGGGACTTCTTAAAACAGCAAATTAAAATTATGAAATTTGGTCCTAAATTTTAAAAAAATGATTGATGCTAATCAAAGGGCGAGGGTGAGGGTAAATGGTGACTTGACTGATGAACTTAAAATTTGTAAAGGTGTAAGACAAGGCTGCCCTTTATCACCCCTATTATTTATATTATCACTTGAAGTATTACTTAAACAAATTAGAAACAACCTGAATATTAATGGCACCAAAATTAATAAAGAAATTTATAAAACCCAAGCTTTTGCGGATGACTTGGTATTCTTCCTCGAAGAACCCAAATCATCAATAACCAATCTGTTAAAGGAATTAGAACTATTTTGGAAGGCCGCAGGTTTAAAAATTAATAAAGATAAAACCAAATTCTTACCCAAAAATTGCACTCAAGCACAAATAAAGGAACTAGTAAAAATTTCAAGATTGTAAACAATAAAGATAATTAAATACTTAGGCATATGGCTCACAGCTAGATACTCATCATTAAAAGAAGATAATTGTATAAAACTACATCACAACAGAAAAGAAGACCTAGAAAAATGGGGTAAAATACAATTATCGCTTCTTGGCAGAATTGCAATTATAAAATCAAATATTCTTCCCTGATGACTTTACCTATTCCAAACAGCTCCAATTAAATTAGAAAAAAAATTCTTCAAAAAAATTAATAGAGTTATATCAAAGTTCATATGGGCAGGAGAAAGCCAAGAATTAAATATAAAAATCTGATTGACAAATGAGAGGTGGGGGGCCTTCAGCCTATTTGATCTTGAAACTTACTACTATTCAGCCAGCCTCTTATGGATTAAGGATTGGATCACACTAAATAATCAAAGAATTCTCAAATTAGAAGGTTATAATCTGCAAGAAGGATGGCATGCCCACCTTTGAGAAAAAAAAGAATATCAAACACACACAATTCCAACAACATGCAATAAGAGGTACCTTACTATTCATTTGGAGGAAAATCAAAAATAAACCCTTTATAGAAATACCAAGGTGGTTATCCACCATGGAAGCCTTGATATACCCAAATGTCCTAGGAAATACTAAATTAAGAACATATGATGAAC
This sequence comes from Erythrolamprus reginae, assembly GCF_031021105.1. Classification (NCBI taxonomy): domain Eukaryota; kingdom Metazoa; phylum Chordata; class Lepidosauria; order Squamata; family Dipsadidae; genus Erythrolamprus; species Erythrolamprus reginae. The sequence continues at coordinate 77,939,486 of NC_091953.1, forward strand.
TGTTAGATGAGGATAGTAAGCTTAAATCTAGACAAACTTTAGAAGCTGAAGGGAAATTGATTCTGAAGAATATGGAATAAGCCCTAAATTAAATATAATAGACAAAATTTTATTAGGCTTAGCCACAAAAATGTAGAATTATTTAATAAAATTTGATAACTTAGAAGAAACAGTAAAAGACAGCATGTTGGCATGGATGAAGAATTTTGGGTATCCAATTCACTTAAAAGAATGGACAAAACTGTGGAAAGAAAACTATAAATTAACATTATCGGTACCATATAAGGAAAACCTCTATAAGATGTTTTACCAATGGCATTATGCTCCCGCCAGGTTGGCTAAGATCTATCCTAATATAGATCCCATATGCTGGAAATGTAAAAAAGATTTTGGAACTTACTATCACTTGTGGTGGCTATGCCCACAGGCTATGTTACCTGTAACGCGCACAGTGCGCTGGGGCGCGGGGAAAAACCAAGCTCAGCCCAGAGTTTTCCACGCCAGCGCGATGGAGCCGGTGCCCCGTGGGCTCTAAGCCTCGCTCGGCTTCTCCGGCTCTGTCGCTTCGTGCTGCTTCCCCAGGTGTCCTTGAGGTCAGCGGGCCCCTGTGCCGCGGGGGGAGCATGCAAGCCTCTTGCCTCCACTGCCTCCTTTTCCACCGCCCTGCTGCCTGAGCCTGTTTACAAGGGGCTGGTGGAAGATCTGATGTCACTTTTACTCTTTTCCCCCCCTATCTTTAGCAAAAGCAACATTGGGTCTTCCACCAGCCCCTTGTAAACAGGCTCAGGCAGCAGGGCAGTGGAAAAGGAGGCGGTGGAGGCAAGAGACTTGCACGCCCCCCCCCCCCCCGCGGCACTGGGGCCCGCTGACCTCAAGGACGCCTGGGGAAGCAGCACGCAACGACAGAGCTGGTCAGGCAGCAGGGGGCCCCTGACATCAAGACCTGCGACGGCCAGCAAAACTGCTGACACCAACCACCCGATCGCTGGGAAGGAGTCTCAAAAGCCTCCTGAGAGGGTTTAAAGCAGGACCTGGAAGATTCCCCCCACCCCCCCGCATTTTGAAAGGGAGAATCCAGCAGTCAAAAGAGATGAGAGCTGATCATTGTGAGTGCTGAGACAATGGGAGGAGTTGTAAAACTTCGGAGAGATGGGTGGGGAGTTGGTAGAGGGAGGACGACGCTTCGGAGAGGGAGGATGAAAAGGCAGGAGGGGCTGGAGCCAAGCGCCTGGCAGCACGTCTCTTCCCCACCCCGTTTCCCTCCAACACGACCGGGTCCCCCCCTCCCTGTTTTGGAGCCATTGGAATCTGTTCCAGGACGATCCTTCCTTTATTTCTTTATTGGCCAAGTGTGATTGGATACACAAGGGAGGAGAGATAAACATATGAGAGAGTGAAGGGGAGACAGAGGGAGAGGATGCAGGAATGAGAGAGACCTGGAAGGAGAGAATGAGAGAGAAAGAAAAGAGAAATGGAGGGACGAAGAAGAAAGAATGAAATGAATGGAGGGAAAGAGGATGGAAGGATCTTTGGGGGGTAATTTTTTTTCCTCTCAACATTCAAACAATACAATCTACCATCTAATTTTCCATGAATAAAATGCAATATTTTCTTAGTAACTAATATCAATCATCCCAAAAGTTGCAAAAGTCTTTTTTCTAATTTTGTCATCCAGTTACATACATTTCCTTTTAGTTAAATTCCCTCCTTAATGTTCCTTCAAAAAATATTTCTAACTTATTAACCAGTATGCCAAAGTGCTAAATTCAATTCCATTTATGCATTAATCCAAATCAGTATCACCTACTGCATATCTTATTATAATCAATACTTCTAACTTTATTAAAACAGATCAGCAATTCCTAAATTCATATATCTAAATAGAAAAATAGAAGTTAAAAAAAGAGCAAACAAAACAATACTCCAAGCTTAATCAACCCTTCTCAAACTCCAATTTCTTCAATCTGAGCAGAACTTTGAACCAAACTGTTTTCTTTTTTATTTTTTTGTATCCCCTTTTCCATTTTATTCTTTCTATTCTTCCTTCTAGGAAAGAAGGAATTTGTTAGAAAAATAAAGAGGTTATTGGATCAAACTTTGGACACTTGACAAGTTAGTTATGATGGTGGCCATGTCCCAGGGTTATGTGACATCTTTTGGGATGTTCAAGCAGGGATTCACTTAACAACTGTGGCAAGAAAGATGGTAAAATGAGGCTCACTTAATAACCGTCTTAATCAGGAGATAGAAGCATTGTCCTCATTGGTTCATTTACTGACCATTCAAAGTTGCAACGGCCATGAAAAAACTGACATGGCCCTTTTTAACACTTAGCACCTTCGCAGCAGCCCGATGATCAGAGGATCAAAACTTTGCTGCCGTTTCATTTTTATGACCGTTGCTGTGTGTCCTGAGGTCACGTGACCCCTTTTGTTTCTAGCCAATCCACGCCCAGGCATGGAAATGTGCCACTCAGACATTATATTTTTCTGCTCACACCGAAAAAAAAATTAGAGGGAACACTGCCCACAGGCACGTAATTATTGGCTGAAAATTAAAGGATGGATAAAAGATATACTGCAATTCGATATAGAATTAAAACCAGAGACCTATCTTCTAGGGCTTGTTAGAGGGCAATACGTAAAATCAAAATACTACCTGATCATCCATATAATAACTGCAATAAGATTAGCCTATGCACAAATGTGGAAAGATAATAACCTCCCAACAGATACTGTAATATGATTATAAACAAACTTATGGATTGTGCTGAAATGTCTAGGCTCACTTTTGAACTACAAAATAAATAAGAGAAAGACTTTTACACAATTTGGGAAAATCTTTATGAATGTCTTGAAACCAGAAGAAATAACTAATAAACAAGTAAATAATATATGGATATAATTGATAACTATAAATAACACAATAAAAATGTAAACAACTGATATATGGATTAGATAAAGCAATAAGGAGATATATAGAGTTTGCTTTTTGATTCACCAGGAATGCAAACAAAATGGAAATGATGTAACCATTTTCCTTTCTTTTTCTATTTTCTTTTTCTTCTTCTTCTATTTTATTTTCTCTCTTTTTCTCTTTCTGTCCATCTTTCTTGTTTCTCTTTCTTCTCTTTTGCTAGGTTTTTCCTTTTTTCCCTTCTCCCTATCCTTTATTTTCTTTATCTTAATTACATGTTTGTAAAAGTCGTTTACTATTTTTTTTAAATTGTATTATTTTTCTATTTGTGAATAAAAACTTATTTTAAAAAAAGTTAGATAAAGGATTGGATAAACCTATATAATAAAAGGATACTGATAATAAAGGGGCACGAATAGAAGATGGATTGGCATGCCAATCTGTGGAAAGATGACTCAAAAAGACAAACTACATTCAATGAACATTTAATTAGGAAATCCCTCTTAAAAACATAGCACGAAATCAAAAGGAAAAATTATATTAAAATACCAAGGTGGTTATCAACTATGGAGGCTATTATTTATCCCAATTTGATAGACCCTGCTAAAACTTTGAAATATAAAGATATTTTACACTCAAATGGAGATTTAAAAAGTAGGGAAGAATTAGAAGACCTAAATTGTAAGATCAATTGGTGGACATACACACAAATTAAATCTAGATATAATAAAGACAGAGAAGGTACAGGCATCGAAATAACCACACAACTACTAGATAAAATGTTGACAGGATCAGATGATAATATAATTACAAAGATATATAAATATTTACTAGAATCTGACAAGATAGAGGAAATTGTCAAAGGTCCCATGATCGCATGGGCGAAAAATGTTGGACACAGCATTCACCTAGTTGATTGGGAGAAAACATAGAATACTAATGGTAAAATCACAAAATCTGCTGCATACAAGGAACACTATTGTAAGATATTCTACAGATAGTATCTACCCTCCTCTAGATTGGCTAAAATATACCCAAAATTAAACGCAAAGTGTTAGAAATACAACAAAGAGATCGGCAACTTCTTTCACTTGTGGTGGTCTTGCCCCAAAGCAAAAGGATTTTGGAACACAATACATAGGTGGCTATCAGATATTAGAAAGGAGGAAATTGAATTCACCCTTGAAGGCGTGCTATTAGGAATTTGGAAGAAAAAATACTCCAAAAAACCTCAATATCTAATGACGCATATAATAACTGCTGTTAGAATATCCTACGCCCAATTATGGAAAAATGAAAGGACCCCATCAGAAAACAACACTATAGAAAAAATCTACAAATGCATAAAAATGGACAAAATGACTATGGAAATTAAGGGAATATACTATAAAGAATTTGACAAAAGATGGAACAATTGATATAAATGGATTGAGGATAGAAACAAGGTAGTATGATACAATGTGTTAGTGTTACACAAAAGCAGATAAACATATAAACATGATGTAGATAAAGTTTAAGGGAACACAAAAATAGATGGACAGAAAGCCATTCACATACATACCTCTTTATCTACCTGTTATGCTTATCTATCGATACCTTTGCACTTTCACAAGTGTATATACCTACTATCTACCCATCTTACCTACTACATCTATTTTATTTTCTTGAATAAAATACATTTTAAATAGATATGTTAATAAGAAATATGATGAAATGGACTATGATCTGTAAAACTATTGTGGTATATATTTATTTTTAATTAGTAAAAATTAATAAATAAACTTTGGGAAACAAAGACTTATTTAGTGACGCTCCAGCCTCATGTATCCCAGCGACCAGTCAGAGGCCACAGACCAGTGATGGGCTCCTACAGGTACAGTCAGATACGCAGTACCAGTAGCAAAATTTTGGTCAGGTACGCAGTACCTCTTCTGGTTTCAGGCTCATACAAATACAGTACTTGGAATAAGTGATTTCTTAATGCATCTCATTGTAAAACACATCCTCTTTATTTTTCCTTTTAACACATCAACTTTGCACGCAGTTTTCTTCTCTCCTCATCTCTATCTCAGCAATTAAGTAGATAAGCTTGGCTTTTCTAAAAAGATTCCATAAGTCATTCTAAAATTTATGGGCTAATCAGGGCTAGCCAGGAGTCATAAAAAGCAAGTAATAAATCACACATAATAGCTTACACTCCAGAGTAAGACCTGGACACCACCATCTTTAGATTGCAAGATTGAACGAATTCAGCTTCTCTTCCATTTTACACCCGGATGTGAGGTAATGGATTAATTAATTACTCACTCTAATATCTCCTCCCTCTTTCTTCCAAGAGTCTCTGAAAGCAGCTGAAACGAGCATCCCTTCATCTATCATCTCCCCCATTTCAGTCATCCAAACTCATGTGTATGTCATTAGCTCTGTGGTCTTCACTAATATTGCTAACTGTTGGTAGAACAGGGAAATTTACAATCTCTAAATCCCACTCATCCTCCGAATCTGAACATTCCTCAAGCTACAAGGGAGTATACACAACAATACCAGTAGCAAAATTTTGAATTTTTTTTCTTTTTTTCCCTTCTGGGCTCTGGGTATGTTTTTCCTATCACAGTAAATGAGGTTGAATGTGTATAATTTTAGAAGAGTTGCGCATGCTTGTACATAAACATACAGTTTATATCGTAGATAATGTATATTTTTGTGTGCCTGTGTATAATATGTATGTACACATATGGCATATATACATACAATTAAATAGTATATTTTGGATGTTCAGTAATAGTAAATAGAGAGGGAAATTGTATCTCTTTGAGGGAAGGAGAGGCCAGGCATCCTAATCTGAACCCTTGACGTGAGTGACATCAAGTTGGCCACCTTTAAGCCAGTCACATGACCTTTAAGCCACCCCCCTGTAACATGATTGTCAAGCCACTCCCACCTGGTCACATGGCTAGCAAGCCACACCCACAAAATAAGCCATGCCCACAGTGAAGTAGTGAAAAAAATTGTATCCCTTCACTGCCACTGAGTCAGCCTTCTCTAGTTCCCATCAGCTAAGCAATGCAGTCTGGTGGGCCCTAGGGGAAGGGTCTTCTCTGTGGCAGCTCTGACCCTCTGGAATGACCCCCCCCCCCGAGATTCTTACTGTCCCCACTCTCCTGGCCTTCCTGAAGGCTTTAAAAACTCACTTTTGCTGGCAGGCTTGGGGTCACTGAGCTCTAACATTTTGCTCCGGCTGTTAGTATGACTGTAATATGATTACAGGATTTTATGACTTGGTTTTTAGACTGGTTTTATAATTGGGCTTCAAAATTGTTTTTGTATTGTTTTTACATGTTGTGAGCCGCTCTTAGTCTTGGGAGAAGGACGGCATATAATACCAATTAATAAATACCATATTTTTCGGAGTATAAGATGCACCGGCGTATAATTTAATTTTGGGGGAGGAAAATAGGGGAAAGAATCTGTTTACCAGATATTCATCTGGCTCGCGTTCTTAGTCTGGTCAGCTTCAGCACATTATTTTATCGCCTGGCTAAGGTTTAAAAAAATTTATACAAAGAGCTTGCAAGCCAGTAAAAGCTGGGAACACTGTTAGCACCTAGTTAGGGCTGGAAAGAAACTTATTCAGAGCAAGTTAGAGCAATGAAAAAACCCTGCGAAGACTTAGGGCTTGGAAAACATTCTTCGGAGAGAAACAACAAAAGAGCCTGCAAGTAAGAATTGGGAAGATTGTTAGCAGCTAGTTAGGGCCGGGGGGGGGGGGGGGAGAGCTGCATTCAGAGTATAAGACACACCCAAATTATCAGCTTCTTTTAGGGAGGAAAAAGGTATGCCTTATGCTCCAAAAATACGGTAAATAATAAATAAATCTCCAATATACTGAGAACATAAATAAATGCCAACATAAATAAAACATAACTTGCAATTATTTTATATAATAGAAATGAGTGTAATGCAAAGGGTAACATGCGATGTTAGGTGTGGTAGCACAGTGGTTAGAATGTAGTGTTACAGGCTAATTGTGCTGACTGCCGAGGGTTCAATCCTGACCATCTCAAAGTTGACTCAACCTTCTAGCCAAGATCAATAAAATGAAGACCCAGATTGTTGTTTGCAATATGTTGACTCTAATACCGCTTAGAAAGGTCTGTAAAGTACTATGAAGTGATACGTAAGTCTTAGTAGTGCTATTGCCATGTGAAAGAAATACATTAAGGATTACAGTCTGAAGGCAGAAAATTAGGAATAATATAATCTCATCAACTATGAGACATTAATGGAAAAAATAATTATTATAATAATAATAATTTATTAGATTTGTATGCCACCCCTCTCCAAAGACTCGGGGCGGCTTACAACAATAAATAACAATGTTACAATGGAAAACAAATCTAATATTAAAAAACAGCTTAAAAACCCATCATTTAAAAACCATACAACACACACATACCATACATAAATGTAAACGCCTGGGGCAGGTGTCTCAGTTCCCCCATGCCTGGCGATACAGGTGGATCAAATCTAAAGTGATGATTAATTACAAACAAGGCAACCATATGTATATGAGTCCTCGGAGAGGGGCGGCATATAAATAAATAAATAAACAAATAAACAAACAAACAAACACATATATACATACATACATACATACATAAATACATACATAAATACATACATACATACATAACTCACTGCAAAACACAGTTAGCAAAGTTAAAGGCAGACATGAGATTGCTTCTGAAATTACTTTATTTGGTTTAATCAAATTTAATCTGAAGTGGATATGGGTATTTTAGACTGAAAGAAAATGACTGATTTTTAACTATGGTTAACATCAATAATGAAAAGATCAAGCTATTCAATCACAGAAAGAAAAAAATTATTTTGATGAAAACTAATGTAGCTACTGACTATGATCAGAAACAGATGTAATCAACATTTGAAATGGTATGCAAAAAATGTCTTGGAAATGTTGTAAAGGTATAAGTATTTGATATAGGACTTAAAGCTCCGAAAACAACTTCTGATAAAGAGAGGAGATGTATAGAACCCCCTTTTTATGCTCTACATTTATTTTGTCTTTTGTACTGTCATTATGCAAAAATTCTAATAAAAATTATAAAAAAATGAAATGGAAAGCAAAATTAATTTTACTTTTACCTTCTACTACATCAGCCACATTACATGTAGGATCAATACTCCCAATATGTTTTGGATGAGCAGGATTGGTGACTCCACCAAAAAGCAGTGCTATGAAGATAAAAAGACAATTGAAATACTATTATTTCTTAAAGAATTAAAAATTATAGCTTTCTATTCCATGCAAAGGAAAAACAAACCTTGTTAAAATCCTTCGTAGAAACATAGAAGATTGACGACAGAAAAAGACCTCATGGTCCATCTACCCTTATACTATTTCCTGTATTTTATCTTAGGATGGATGTTTATCCCAGGCATGTTTTCATAAAGTAAAATTTCATAAAGTAAATATTACCATTAATAAATTATAAATATTAAAAATGTATTTCCAACAATTGCAAAGAAATTCTGGTACAGACAAAATGTACACTGGTAACAACACTATGCTTAAGTGTTTTTTGTCAGGGCAACCTGGTCTACCCAAATATGGGACAGAACATACTGCTTTCACTTTTGCCTTTCAGCGCCATCCAGAAACCTTTGCGGCAAACTATTTTTGTGTTAAATTTATATTTACCGACAAAGAAATAAAGGGAGACTAATATAAACCTATTTCAAGCTATTTAGTTCTTGTCAATTAGCCATACCCTTCTGAGATTCAAACCCGGGCTACTTACATATTAGGTAGATGTATTCATCTCTAAACCATGGGCTCTCTTCACTTTGTCGACTATACCAGTAGAGATTGAAATAGATCTATACTAATATCCCTTTTTTTCTTTGTTGGTAAATATAAATTTAACACAAAAATAGTCCTGAAAGTGACTGCCTGAGTAGGCTCCTGGAATGGGACTGAAGTACAAAAGTGGAAGCAGTACACTCTGTCCCATATTTGGGTAAAACAGGTTGCTGTGATTAAAAAACACTTAATCTCTCCGCTGGTATAGCTGATAAAGTGAGGAGAGCCCATGGCTCAGAATAAGGGTCCTCAGGCTTTTTAAAAAGGAGGCCAATTCATGTTCCTTCACACTGTTGGGGAATCAGACCAGCTGGGTGGATTGGCTAGATGGTCATGTGACTGGGTGGTCATGGTTCATTTGTTTATTGATATGGATTTTTATGTTTTACATCCATAATTTTTAGATAGTTTTATCTTGCTATTGTTTGGCACCAAAAGTCAGCTTTGGTGAACTGCTTTCATCAGGATCTAAGACAAAAACATTTAAAATGACCCAAAAGCTAATGCAGCTTCTATAAAAGCATTTGCAGGACTGAACTATTCATATAAAAACCTGGGCGAGATTGCATCATTGCAGATATTCAAATGCAGTACCTGGCAAGGGAGTGGAGATAAAACCTTTCACAGCAAAGCCCATTAAAAGTTTGATCTTGAGTGAGACATGGATTGGATCACCTTATTTCAGAAGGAGTTTAGTGGCATCTTTTATTTTATTGAAAACCAAATTAAAACACTGTGATTAGCACAGTCCTCATATAAACCCCTTTTCTCATAATATGAACTCATTGGTTCTGAAATATGAAGCAGAAAGAAAGAAAAAAAAGCATGTAGGGGTTTCCAAGTGAGAAGAGACACAGAGACAGGGAGTGAGAGAGAGCAAGACATACACCTACTCCCTTCTACCTTCCACTTGCTCCCTTCCTCCAATTCAATCTTACTTCCGGACAGAGGAATGTGCGCTGGAAATACATATTGGGGGGACACTGGCCCATGTCTTCTGACCCTCTAGCAGTCGCCCAGAACTCTCCACGCTCCTCCATGCCTAGGTTGCGGGGGGGGGGGGGAAGCAGCCCTGACACCTCTGCTCCTCTTTCATGGCCCCAGCCATCACTGCCCCGGGAAGGCACAGGAAGCAAAAAACAGCATGCCTCAAAGGCAGCAACCAGTTTACACTGCGAGTGACAGGCCAGGCCTCCACCATCCAACTCACCAATAGAGGCACTTCTGCTGGGCCATTCCCTCCCACTGGGCTGTTGTGCTCAGCATTCGACAGGGGAGGGGAACACTTCCCCACACTGCCCCCTTCTTTCATTTGGCCCTGCCAACAAGGGAGAAGGAAGACCAGGCTTGCGATATTGGACCCACCCTTGAAGATCCGCCTCCACCATTCTCTTCTGACTGAGCGCAGTGGGTGCAGAGCGTGTCTCCCTTCCCTGTCCTTTGTGGGTAGCTGTGGTGAGCTTTGTAATCCCTGTGGGCTGGAAGGTGAGGCTGAGGGCACTCAGCCCTCCCCCAGTCCGCATCCCACAGAACAGCTGCTGGGGGCAGCCAGGGACCATGTGGCTGCGCTGCTGGCATCACCCTTGCACTAGCCAATCCTCACCTGCCCACCTTAGCAGTGAGCAGACCTCCATGGGCTGGAAGAAAAGGGCGATAACTGGGGAGGCCAGGGGTGGAACTTAATCACCACTGTACATGGGCCAGATAGATTATGTAAGCAGGCCATATCCATCCTGCAGGCCATAGTTTGAGGATGCCTGTCTTAGAGGCTAATGCACCTACCTAATATGTAAGTAGCCCAGGTTTCAATCCCAGAAGACTATGGATAGTTGATGAAAGCTAAATAGCTTAAAATAGATCTATACTAGTCTCTCTTTATTTCTTTGTTGGTAAATATAAATTTAACTACCATGCTTTTTTCTTCAATAGTACTACTTTTAATTCCTGCATACAATGTACTACAATACAGATTAGCCTAATTTCATGTTGTATTGAATGGATCCCTTTTACTCAATCTTTTAAACATGTCATGAACAATCATATGAAATGTCCCTATGCTCCTCAAAAACATTCACAATCTCTTGGTTTTGAGATTTAGCATAAGGAAAGATTTAGAGAAAGCTTCTGTGGCTCTTGTTTCTTAGTAGACCTGTAAAGAATTGCTCTGTAATCTATACAGTGCCCAAGACAGCTTGATAAATTTGAAAAGAATTAAATGATCATATCAATAAAACTAGAGATGGAATAATATTTAATACTAAACATAGAGTACATAATTACAACAAATGCACACCTTTTAAAAATTGTATCTGTTACCTATCTTTGTGATTTAATTCATATAGGTAGTCAACATAACATCTGGAAAAATCAAGATTGGCTTTATGCAAACTTAAAAAAAAATTCTGAAATCATTATTTTATGTCAAGTAGCACAAGTCTTACATGACTTTACCAATGCTGTGTTTCATTAAATATCATTTAACCCTGCTGTTCTGTTCGGGTCTGTGAGACCCGAAATCAAGGTTTGAGACCCTGTAAAAAATTTTCCCTGCATATCTGAAACTTGAAATTTCATGACTTTTCATCATTTCAGGGGTTCTCTCTATGAGAATTTTTTTTGGGGGGTGGGAGGTTTCTTTCTTGCTGAAAAAAAAAAACTCCCTAATGTTATGTTCCCGGGTCACCCTGACCCGGACCGAAAACTCTTCATTTGCAGTGCTTATGTTTGGTCTTTTTGAAAGCTTTTTTCACTTGGAAAGTAGTCTGAACATTTCTTCACACAATGGAATGAAAATTGAACTGAAAAAATTAATCCTTATTGGTTTATTTTGCCCATAAATGTGCCTCCCCCCCCGTTTTTGTGAAAGTTTTTTCAATTTATGGATAGTTTTGCTTGCAAAATGCAGTCTATTTTACTGGAGTTGGTGTGGGAATGGTACCTTGAACATTTCTGAATATAAGAAAAATATAAAGGAACTGAAAAAAATGATTCTTACTGTTTTTTTAACATCAGAAATAAGGCATCCCCCCCCCCTGGCTGCTTGCAACAATTTTCACTTTTTATTTTTTTATGCTCCAAATCCGAAATATTCTTTAAAATCTTACGCATTCATTTACTCAATTTAACAATGCTGATCATCAAAAAAATATTTGTGGGGGTGGGGGAAAAAATTTTTTTCTTGGCAAAAAAAAAGTCACATTTACTCTGTTCGGGTCATATAGACCCGGATCAAAATGATTTTTTTTAGGTACTTGAATTTGGTCTTTTTGAAAACTTTTTCCACTGGAAAACTAGTTTGAACATTTATGAACATAATGATATGAAAATTGAACTGGAAAAATTGAGACTTATATTTTTATTTTGATCAAAAAGCCCCTCCCCCCACCCTTTTTGAATTTCGTGTCAATTTATATTTTTTAAGGCTACAAATCCCTAAGGAATTTTCCCCCAAAAGGTTTGATATACTAAATTGAACAATCCTGAACATAAGAAAAATATAAATGAACTGAAAAAAATGATTCTTATTGGTTTATTGTTTTATACTCGAGTATAAGCCTACTCGAGTATAAGCCTATTTGAGTATAAGCATGGGGGCCCATTTATGAGCAAAATAAACCAATAAGGATCATTTTTTCAGTTTAATTTTCATATCATTATGTTCAGAAAGGTTCAAGCTACCAATCCCACACCAAAATAGAATAGTAAAATAGAATGCATTTTGCAGGCAAAATTATCAATAAACTCAAAAGTTTTGATATACTAAATTGAACAATCCTAAACATAAGAAAAAATAGAAATGAACTGAAAAAAAATGATTCTTATTGGTTTATTTTTGAATATAAGACCATATCATTTTATACTCGAGTATAAGCCTACTCGAGTATAAGCCTATTTGAGTATAAGCATGGGGGCCCATTTATGAGCAAAATAAACCAATAAGGATTAATTTTCTCAGTTCAATTTTCATATCATTGTGTGCAGAAATGTTCAAGCTACCAATCCCACACCAACTTTAGTAAAATAGAATGGATTTTGCAAGCAAAACTATCCATAAATTGAAAAAACTTTCACAAAAACGGGGGGGGAGGCACATTTATGTGCAAAATAAACCAATAAGGATTAATTTTTTCAGTTCAATTTTCATTCCATTGTGTGCAGAAATGTTCAAACATGTTTCCAGGTGAAAAAAGCTTTCAAAAAGACCAAACATAAGCACTGCAAATGAAGAGTTTTCGGTCCGGGTCAGGGTGACCCGGGAACATAACATTAGGAACTTTTTTCGAACAGAACAGCAGGGTTAAACCTTGTTTTTAAAATAAAATGGTCCTACAGAATATCCTAATAAGCAGCCTTCAGATCAAACCTACTTAAGTTCATAAAACTGGTATGTTATGACCTACTTACGGTAATTTCCACTTAAGAGGGTAAGACAACCTACAATTACCCGAGTACAAACATACATACAGATCATGCTATTCCCTTTGGGGGGGGGGGGGTAAGCAAAAGTACACAAAAAGGGTAAGAAATAGTAAGACAAAGAAATTAAAACATGAGAAAATGAAATCGCTTTCCCCTCAGTTATTACAGCATTACACACTGCCTTTTTGTTCAACTTTTTTCTTCGCTCCACTATCATCTCCACATGAATCCTTCATAGAGGCAATAAAATTATGTCCTCTAGCTGATGTACATTTAAAATCATTCAGATTCTCAGTCAAATAATTGCATCATCCACATACATTCTAATACCACTCCAAGCTACCTTATTCATTTATACATAAAATATAGGGATACCACCAATCCTTGCCTTATTCTCTGCAGAATGTTGACCATTCCATTTGTTTTATTCCATGATCACACAGCATTCAGCAACCAACTTTCAAGTTGATATTTATTCCAGAGACAAAAAATAATTTAACAAATTATTTGTTAACAGCTTCGTGTCAACAGCCCTGCCTATGCTGCTGAAGGAGGTGGCCGGGTTGGCGGTGGAATTCGCCAGACTTATTGTCCTGGGGGACTTCAATCTGCCGTCACTCAGTGTTTCCTCTGGATTGGTACAGGAGTTCATGGCCACCATGACAGCCATGGACCTGACTCAAGTAGTTCAGGGTCCGACTCATGAGGGTGGACACACACTGGATATGATATTCCTCTCCGAGCAATTGAATAATGGTCTGAGACTAAGGGGCTTAGAAGCATTGCCTTTGTCATGGTCAGACCATTTTCTACTGCGGCTTGATTTCCTGGCTCTAATCCTCCCCCGCAGGGAGGCGGAACCGATTAGGAGGTTCTGCCCTAGACGCCTGATGGACCCTGAGGGCTTTCAGAGGGCGCTTGGGGTTTTACCAGATTCACTCGTCCACAGCTCGGCAAAGTCTCTTGCTGAGGCCTGGAATAAGGCTGCGACGGAGGCTCTTGACCGGATTGCGCCATTGCGACCTCTCTGTGGCACTAGACCCCATAGAGCCCCATAGAGCTCACACCAGAAGAGGCGTCTAGAGAAGCGATGGAGGAAGAGTAAGTCTGAATCCGACCGAACACTTGTAAGAGCTTTTATTAAGACCTACAAAGTGGCGCTCAAGGCAGCAAGATGCGCGTACCATGCCGCCTTGATTGCATCAGCGGAAACCCGCCCGGCCGCTCTATTTAGGGTGACCCGCTCCCTTCTAAATCAGAGGGGACTTGGGGAGCCCTTACAGGGTACTGCCGAGGAATTTAACTCATTTTTCGCTGATAAAGTCGCTCGGATCCGGGATGATCTCAACTCCAATTGCATAGCAGTATCAACTGACAATGAGTCAGTCGAGGTGACTGGGGCTAAACGTCTTTGTCCATCAGTCTGGGAGGAGTTTGACTTGGTGATACCTGGTGAAGTGGACAAGGCCATTGGAGCTGTGAGTTCCGCCACCTGTCTACTGGATCCGTGTCCCTCTTGGCTGGTTTCGGCCAGCCGGGAGGTGACACGGAGCTGGGCCCAGGAGATTGTCAACGCCTCCTTGGGGAGGGGGTCCTTTCCGGCCCTTTATAAGGAGGCACTTGACATTGGAACACCATCTTTCGGCTGTGGCGAGGAGGGCGTTTGCCCAGGTTTGCCTGGTGCACCAGTTGGGGCCCTATTTGGACAGGGAGTCATTGCTCACAGTCACTCATGCCCTCATCACCTCGAGGTTCGATTACTGCAACACTCTCTACATGGGGCTACCTTTGAAAAGTGTTCGGAAACTTCAGAATTTCCGAAATGCAGAATGCAGCCTCAAGAGCCATTGTGGGGCTCCCTAGATTCGCCCACGTTTCTGCAACACTCCGTGGCCTGCACTGGCTGCCGATCGGTTTCCAGTCATAATTCAAAGTGTTGGTAATGACCTTTAAAGCCCTACATGGCATTGGGCCAGAATACATCCGGAACCGCCTTCTACCGCACAAATCCCAGTGGCTGATAAGGTCCCACAGAGTTGGCCTTCTCCGGGTCCCGTCGACCAAACAATGTCATTCGGCGGGCCCCAGGGAAAGAGCCTTCTCTGTGGCGGCCCCGGCTCTCTGGAATCAACTCCCCCCAGAGATTAGAACGGCCCCCACCCTCCTTGTCTTTCGCAAATTACTCAAGACCCACCTTTATCGTCAAGCATGGGGGAGTTAAGATATTATTTCCCCCTAGGCCATTACAAGTTATGCATGGTATGTTTGTGTGTATGTTTGGTTTTACTATAAGTGTTTTAGTTTTTTTATTAATTGCATTGTTACATGCTGTTTTTTTATCATTGTTGTTAGCCGCCCCGAGTCTGCGGAGAGGGCAGCATACAAATCCAATAAATAATAATAATAATTTTAAAAATGTTTTCTCTAAATAAATGAACATATTGCAAACTATATGCTGTGCTCTACTATAAGCTGGCAGAAAATATTAATATTTGTTAAAAACAAAACTTGATCTTTATGGTCCCTGTCCAGAATGATGTTATACTTCACATATACCTCTCTGCATCATCTCTTAAACCTTTTCAATCAAAATATTGCAAATACAGTGGTCCCTCTATTATCGCAAGGGTTCCGTTCCAAGACCCCTCGCTATAATCTATTTTTCGCGATGTAGGGTTGCAGAAGTAAAAACACCATCTGCGCATGCGCGGCCTTTTTTTCTATGGTCGCGCATGCGTAGATGGTGGAGTTTGCGTTCCCCGCCGCCCACGCAAAGGGGAAACCCCGATTCGGCTCCTCGCTGCTGCTGCGCTACCGAGCAGATCAGCTGCTGGGCGGCCGAAGGAACCTTCCCTGGGTCTTCCCCCTCTTGCTGGCGGGCGGGCGAACAGCGGGCATCAGCGAGGAGCCGGGGTTTCCCCTTTGCGTGGGCGGCCGGGAAGACCCAGCGGAAGTTCGCCTTTGGCGTTTGGCTTCAGGACTCAGCTGGGAAGCAGCGCGGCTGTTTTAAAAGGTCGCAGCCGGCCTGGGGGGCTTCCCAGCACCCCCCCAAACCCAGGTTGGGGGTTCGGGGGGGTGCTGGGAAGCCCCCCAGGCCGGCTGCGACCTTTTAAAACAGCCGCGCCGCTTCCCAGCTGACTCCCGAAGCCAAACGCGGAAGTGGTTTTTTTTTAATTAATATTTTTTTAAAAATCGCGATATAGCGTTTCGCGACGATCGAGATCGCGAAACTCAAGGGATCACTGTACCTTACTGGGCACCAATGTTCCCTCTAATTTTTTTTCGGTGTGGACGGAAAAGCACATTAGCTGAGTCCTTCGGGACTGGGCGGTATAGAAATATAAATAAATAAATAAATAAATAAATAAATAAATAAATAAATAAATAAAAAATACACCTACTCCCTTCTACCTTCCACTTGCTCCCTTCCTCCAATTCAATCTTACTTCCGGACAGAGGAATGTGCGCTGGAAATACATATTGGGGGGACACTGGCCCATGTCTTCTGACCCTCTAGCAGTCGCCCAGAACTCTCCACGCTCCTCCATGCCTAGGTTGCGGTGGGGGGGAAGCAGCCCTGACACCTCTGCTCCTCTTTCATGGCCCCAGCCATCACTGCCCGGGGAAGGCACAGGAAGCAAAAAACAGCATGCCTCAAAGGCAGCAACCAGTTTCCACTGCGAGTGACAGGCCAGGCCTCCACCATCCAACTCACCAATAGAGGCACTTCTGCTGGGCCATTCCCTCCCACTGGGCTGTTGTGCTCAGCATTCGACAGGGGAGGGGAACACTTCCCCACACTGCCCCCTTCTTTCATTTGGCCCTGCCAACAAGGGAGAAGGAAGACCAGGCTTGCGATATTGGACCCACCCTTGAAGATCCGCCTCCACCATTCTCTTCTGACTGAGCGCAGTGGGTGCAGAGCGTGTCTCCCTTCCCTGTCCTTTGTGGGTAGCTGTGGTGAGCTTTGTAATCCCTGTGGGCTGGAAGGTGAGGCTGAGGGCACTCAGCCCTCCCCCAGTCCGCATCCCACAGAACAGCTGCTGGGGGCAGCCAGGGACCATGTGGCTGCACTGCATGGTATGTTTGTGTGTATGTTTGGTTTTACTATAAGTGTTTTTAGTTTTTTTATTAATTGGATTGTTACATGCTGTTTTTTTATCATTGTTGTTAGCCGCCCTGAGTCTGCGGAGAGGGCGGCATAGAAATCCAATAAATAATAATAATAATTTTAAAAAATGTTTTCTCTAAATAAATGAACATATTGCAAACTATATGCTATGCTCTACTATAAGCTGTCAGAAAATATTAATATTTGTTAAAAACAAAACTTGATCTGTATGGTCCCTGTCCAGAATGATGTTATACTTCACATATACCTCTCTGCATCATCTCTTAAACCTTTTCAATCAAAATATTGCAAATACCTTACTGGGCACCAATGTTCCCTCTAATTTTTTTTCGGTGTGGACGGAAAGGTATAGTGTCTGAGCAGCACATTAGCTGAGTCCTTCGGGACTGGGCGGTATAGAAATATAAATAAATAAATAAATAAGTAAGTAAGTAAGTAAGTAAGTAAGTAAATAAATAAGTAAGTAAGTAAGTAAGTAAGTAAGTAAATAAATAAATAAATAAATAAAAACATGGGGGCAATTCTAATCTCAGGGGGAGCTGGTTCCAGAGGGTCGGGGCCGCCACAGAGAAGGCTCTTCCACTGGGACCCGCCAGACGACATTGTTTACATACATACATACATACATACATACATACATACATACATACATACATACATACATAATAAATAGATAGAAGACCTCCAAGGTCCCCTCCAACTCTGTTATTATTATTACACAAGGCAGTTAGAAAATATTGCACATTTTAAAATATCTGTACAAGCCATAAGAGAAAACTGAAAATATGGCATCTGTACAATACATTTATTGGATTGCATTGGATTTTTTATTGGCCAAGTGTGATTGGACACACAAGGAATTTGTCTTGGTGCCTATGTTCTCAGTGTACATAAAAGGAAACATATATTTGTCAAGAATCATGAGGTACAACACAATTTAAAACAGACTTTCCCTAAATTAATACTATTTATTTATATACAGCCACATGCTCATAACATTGTGCAATAAATGAGTCTCAGGGGAAGGGTGGCCTAGAAACCGAATAAATAAATAAATAATACAGAAATAATTCCAGAAACAATCTTTAAAACTGTCCAACCCTTTTTAGAATATACAAAAAAAAACACCACCCAAAATGCACCCCACACCAATGTAATAGGCATGACTGTTCTTAACTCAATGCTAGTCATTTCAACTGTTTTTTCCAAGTGTTAGATGCGTAAATTTCTTGTGAAAGGTTGTTGAGCTGCCAAGAAGCAACAATGAACTTGCTTTCCCTAAATTAGGATCACATAATACAAGGGGTTTTTTAAATTTAAAAAAGTGATTGTTTCCCAGCAGTTGATAAAACAAAATTATTTAACTATTGGTTACTTTATATAAGAAATTATTAAATTTCAAAGTGATGCTATCAAGACATAGCATTGTACACACATTTTAAAATGCACACTGTTGCCAACCTTAAGGTTACTGTAAGGATAAAAAAATGCTATCACTCATCTTCAGCCTGAGTTTACAGATGCAGATGGTTACTGAACCATTCATTCTTTATTCCTGACCTTTAGAAACATAGAAACATAGAAGTCTGATGACAGAAAAAGACCTCATGGTCCATCTAGTCTGCCCTTATACTATTTTCTGTATTTTATCTTAGGATGGATATATATTTATCCTAGGCATGTTTAAATTCAGTTACTGTGGATTTATCTACCACGTCTGCTGGAAGTTTGTTCCAAGGATTTACTACTCTTTCAGTAAAATAATATTTTCTCATGTTGCTTTTGATCTTTCCCCCAACTAACTTCAGATTGTGTCCCCTTGTTCTTGTGTTCACTTTCCTATTAAAAACACTTCCCTCCTGAACCTTATTTAACCCTTTAATATATTTAAATGTTTCGATCATGTCCCCCCTTTTCCTTCTGTCCTCCAGACTATACAGATTGAGTTCATTAAGTCTTTCCTGATACGTTTTATGCTTAAGACCTTCCACCATTCTTGTAGCCCGTCTTTGGACCCGTTCAATTTTGTCAATATCTTTTTGTAGGTGAGGTCTCCAGAACTGAACACAGTATTCCAAATGTGGTCTCACCAGCATTCTATATAGCAGGATCATAATCTCCCTCTTCCTGCTTGTTATACCTCTAGCTATGCAGCCAAGCATCCTGCTTGCTTTCCCTACCGCCTGACTGCACTGTTCACCCATTTTGAGACTGTCAGAAATCACTACCCCTAAATCCTTTTCTTTTGAAGTATTTGCTAACACAGAACTGCCAATACAATACTCAGATTGAGGATTCCTTTTCCCCAAGTGCATTATTTTACATTTGGAAACATTAAACTGCAGTTTCCATTGCTTTGACCATTTAGCTAGTAAAGCTAAATCATTTATCATATTACAGACGCCTCCAGGAATATCAACCCTATTGCACACTTTAGAGTCATCGGCAAATAGGCAAACCTTCCCTACCAAACCTTCGCCTATGTCACTCACAAACATATTAAAAAGAATATGACCCAGAACAGACCCTTGTGGCACACCGCTTGTAACCTGACTCTGCTCAGAATACTCGCCATTAACAATAGCTCTCTGATGTCTACGCTTCAGCCAGCTGCAAATCCATTGAACTATCCAGGGATTAAGTCCAATCTTCACTAATTTATCTATCAGCTCTTTATGTGGAACCGTATCAAAGGCTTTGCTGAAGTCCAAGTAGGCAATATCCACAGCACCACCTTCATCCAACACCTTTGTGACATAGTCAAAGAAATCAATGAGATTAGTCTGACATGATTTGCCTTCAGTAAAGCCATGCTGATTTGGGTCCAATAACTTATTGTTTTTTAGGTGCTGATTTATCCTCTTTTTGAGTAGAGTCTCCATCATTTTAACTACAACTGATGTCATGCTAACTGGCCTGTAGTTACCAGCTTCTTCTCTAATGCCCTTCTTGTGAATAGGCACAACACTGGCCATTCTCCAATCCTCAGGAACTTCTCCTGTTAACAAGGATTGGTTAAACAAATCAGTCAGGGGGGTAGTAATGACAGATCTGAGTTCTTTAAGAACTCTGGGGTGGATGCCATCTGGACCCATTGCCTTATTTATCTTTAATCGTTCAAGTTCTTCTAAGACATCGGCTTCTAAGATCACTGGAGCTGAATCCGTACAGCTGGAAGCAATGCTATATCCCTCTATAGTATTATTTTGTAAGGTGTCTTTTGAGAAAACTGAACAGAAGTAGCTATTGAAATGGTCAGCGATCTCCTTATTCCCATTAATGCATGTATTATTCCCGGTACTAAGCTTCGTGATGCCGCAGTTTTTCTTCTTCTTATCACTAATATATCTGAAGAAGGTTTTATCCCCCTTCTTTACAGATTTGGCAATTTCTTCCTCTTTTGAGGCTTTAGCAGCATATATTATCTGTTTCGCCTCCTTCTGTCTCATTTTATTCACCTCCCTATCAGCTATACTTCCAGACTCTTTATACCTCCTATAGGCAGCCTTTTTTTCATTGACTATAGCCCTTTCATCATTGCTAAACCATAGCGGTTTCTTCTTCCTTTTACCTTTAGTTATTTGTCTTACTTACAGTCCAGTGGCTTTTAAGATGGCCTTTTTTAATACAGTCCACTGGGTGCTCGCTCCTGCCATTTTATCCCTCCCCTTTAATTCATTATCTAAATATTCCCCCATTGCATTAAAATTTGTTTTTCTGAAATCCAATACTTTGGTTGCATTATAGGATTGCTCACAATGAGTTTTTACATCAAACCACAAACATAGATGGTCACTGCAACCTAAATTTTCTCCCACCTTGACATCTGAAACCCAATTCCCATTCGTAAAAACTAAATCTAGAATATTCTCCCCTCTAGTTGGTGTCTTAACCAGCTGTGCCAGAGCTGCTCCTGTAAAGGCCTCTACTATATTCTTACTTTTGCATGTAAGGGCACAGGGGATATTCCAGTCAACATCAGGCATGTTGAAATCACCCATAACCACAATATCTCCCTTTACTGCCATTTGGGTAATTTCATCCACCATCTTGTTGTCATATTCCTCGGATTGCCCTGGAGGCCTATAGATCACCCCAATTCTAATGACAGAACCTTCTTTATTTTGCAAGCATATCCAGAGAGTCTCTAGATCTTGACATGTATTTTGAATTAGTGTTGTTTTCTTCAATATAAATAGCTACTCCACCTCCCCTTCTCTCTATTCTATCCTTCCTATACAGTGTATATCCTGGTATGGATATTTCCCATTCATTAGAATCCTTAAACCATGTCTCAGTTATGGCAACTAGGTCCAAATTATCTCTAGATATTATGGCCATTAATTCAGAGAGCTTGTTGCTCAAGCTTCGAGCATTCGTGCACATTACCCGAAGAACATTATTTTCATTATTAGTTTGCCCCTTATCATCAACAACTACATCTATTTTATTTGCAGCTCCCTTTTCATAAGCTTCCAAAAACTGCTTTATCCTCATTGGTCGGGGACAGAAATCACCCACATCAGTTACATCTCTGTCCCCTTTACCTAGTTTAAATGCCTGTCCAGAAAAGTTCTGAATTCCTCACCGAGTACCTGGGTACCTCTGTATGTTGGATAAAAACCATCCCTCTTAAACAACTCCCTATTAGACCATCTACTGACATCATGACTTACATAGCCAAAACCTTCAGCTTTACACCACTGCCTTAACCACACATTAAACTCTCTGATACACGTTGTTTTATCCTCTTGGCCAAAAACCGATAACACCTCTGAGAAAGTCACTGAATCAGTTATTTTACCCAGCTCCACACTTAGACATTGAAAATCTCTTTTTACTACATTAACATTTCTCTGGGACAAATCATTTGTGCCAAGATGCACCACCACATCAACGTTATTACCTTTACTCACAGCCTTGACAATGTTTGTAATCCGCCTCCTGTCCCTGCTGGCAGTGGCCCCTGGGAGACACCTCATCACCTTCACCACATCCTTACTCTGTCTCAAATCAACACCTCTAACAGTCGAATCACCCACAAGAAAATGTGTCCTCTTTTTATTTCTACTAACTGCACTTGATGGTTTGGTGACATTTACAACAACTTCCCCTTTGAACATCCCCTCATTCTCTGCCTGAGGGACCTTGTTAATATCTCCAACATCCTTACTATTTAAATCCACAAGAACATTATAGGAATTCGAAACAGAGAGACCAAAATTGCTATGTTTTTGCTCAACTGCACGCAATCTTCCTGAACCGACAGTTGTCCACACAGCCCTCCTCCTCGGGGGGCGCTGTGGAAGTGGAGGCTGGACACATGGCTGCATTACAGCACGTGGCTGGGACAATCTTTCCACTTCTGACTGCAAGCTACAAACTAAGGACTGCAATCTAGAGATCTCGCCATCTAACCTAGATGTCCTTATGCAAAGAGGGCAGTACGCCAAGTTCCACAAGGTACTACGGAAGACAACAGCCAAACAAGTGTTACACTGCACCAAGCCAGTCATCTTAACAATGTATTGAAATACAAGTACTTAGCAGGAAAATCAACAACCACTATTGCTACCAAACTTTGCTGATTTTGGTTTATAGTTATATGATTAAAATGGCTTTTTCCTGCTTTTTATCCTTCCCAGTCTAATCCTGCCCCAGCCTAATCTGATTGGTCTGTGTTATATAGCCAAAGCAATACAGCCAAAGCAATCTCCCACATTCTAAAATATCAATTAAAGATTTAAATTTGGTTACTTGAACAGGTAGCAGCTAAAAGAGTATTTAAAAGAAGCAATATCACATATTTAAACATGATAGTAATTAGTGAAGATTCAAGAACTGATCCAAAGGCTTTGAAAACAATGATTCAGAACATATTGACATTTCATCATTGGTTACCTATCATGTTTAACTTGTCACTTGCAACCAGACAACTGTAATGGGGCGGGGGGGGAGCTTTGGAATGTAAGGAAGGTTTGGGAGGGAAATGCAAGTGGGCTGAAAGGCTGAGGCACACCTAACACTACAAGGTCATTAGGCTAGGACAGTCTGAGGCAATCATATAACTCCCAAAGCAAAATGAATGCAAATGATTGGTGGACAGTGGGAGGTCCAGGGAATTAAGGAAAAGTTTACCTATACTGTTTTCAGGGGGAAATGTTAGAACTAGCTTTTCTACTATAACTTCATGGAATTTTCAGTAAAGTTATACTCTTGATTAAAAAAAATGTCCCAGAAGTTTATTTTACTATCAAACCTGGTGGGGCAGTTGACATTAAGCCAGATGTCATAGAAATAGCCTACCTAAATCCCAACAAGAGGTCAAGCCCAAGGTGTTGGCTACGAGCAAAGAAGAAGAAGCTGGGAGAGGCCCCGGTTGAGGAAAAGCCAGCACCACTTCAGGCCAGAGCAGTAGTGTAGCCAAACAGCTTATGTCCAAAACCAAAGATTGAGTAATCTGAGCAGCAGGCCGTGGCCAGAAAGTAGCAAGTGAGGGATGCCCCATACCAGGGGCTGAAGACCTGCTGGGCAATGCAGTGGAAGCGGAAGACCACCTTCTCCCTTCTGGGCTCTATGTGGTCCGAGGCAGCAAGTGGAAAACAAAATGGCTAGCTGAATGGAGTGATCCCACTGATTGGAAACTCCTGATCACTGTTGAGGAAAAAGTTTGGAAGGATGGAGATTTGTGCTGCAGTTTAGGAGTCACAGCTACTGCCAGCAGACGAGGACTTGTGAGTGCCCCAGCAGTACTGGCTTCTCCTATTCTTCAGCCAGCAGCACCAATGGCCCTGGAACAGCTGGTGGCCACAACAGGCTTTGCCACTCTTCCTCCATTTCAACTTGTGGTGCCAGTGGCCCCAGTCACAGTCAGAGAGAGAAAGAGAGAGAGAGAAGAAAAACCATGCTGTCGTTTACTAAAGTGTGAGAGAGGCGAAACCTAAAAATATCTAACAGAGGGATTACATTACCAGAGAGAGAGAGAGGCAACCTATGTAACCCTGCCATTACCCAGCTGAGGCAACCGGATTAGTTCTGCTGCTCCCCAGCTGATTTAAATTACTTCTCTGCTAAATAAGCCTCCCAGCTGATCTCCATACTGTTTTAACTGCAATTGCAACTAAAGTGCCTCCAGCCTGCGGAAGCAGCACCAAACAAGGCAAACAAGGCACAGCCGATTCCCCACAGCCCTGCAATTTAAATTGGGGGAAAGGTGAACCTCCAAGAGCCCTATTCCCTAGCCAGCCCTGCACAACTGACTCCAATAAGCCCAACAAAGTTACCTGAGAGCTTGCAAAGAAATGCAGGAGTCTTCAGCTCTGTGATCAGTGAAGAACCATCAGCCTCCTGCAGCTCATTTCAACAGCGTTAGGAGCAACTGACTCTGCAAATGCCTGAGCCTTCCCAAAGCTGATTTAGGATTAGGAGCCTCCATTACCACGTGTTCCATCAATTTAACAAAGACCAAGAGACTTCCTGTGGTTTCGGAAGTGAAAGCTTCTATAAATTTGAAAAGTCACTTAATCTGGCAGCAATGCTCCAGCTCCCCCTAGTGGTTGGGAGGGATCCTAGCAATCACATTTTCAGATATATCTATACCCTGCTACCAGCCAAGCTATCAACTAAGGCTTGAGTCATCTGAAGCTTGTAAGCCAAGGCTTCGTTCCCGACGCACAGCTGACGCAGGAGGTTCCCTTGAGCCCCTGACGTCAGCGGAAGTAACCCAAGCCACAAAACTTGCCTACTCTGTACCCAGCTGACGAGGGAGGTTCCCCAGAGCCCCTGACGTCAGTGGAAAAAGCCCTAGCCCGCTCCGTGACCCGGCTTCTTCTCTACCTGGCTTTAATTGGCATCCAGCTGGCGCGAGAGGTTCCCCAGAGCCCCTGACATCAGCGAAAGTCACCCTAGCCCTCTAGGTGCCCCAGAATTGCACACGGCAAACAGCGGACACAGGTGGTTCCCCAGCGCCCCTGAAGTCAGCAGTAGATGCCCTGAGACATCCACGGAGCCCTCCACAAGGACTAGCTTCATACCCTGCACCCGACGGGAGCGGGCCCCCCCCCCAGAAAAGATGCCTGGAGCCCTGCCCTCACACCCAGCACCCAGCCTACGCGGGAAGCGGAAGACGCCAGGAGCCCCACCTGAGGGCCACAATCAACACCCTGCACCCCTGATGCCAAAGGAAGACACCTGGAGCCCAACCAAGACTGTCTGAGCCTTGTCTATCCCTCGACACCACTCCCAGCGCCCTACTATCGTTGGAGTTCAAGCGACAGCGCAAAACGCCCAGAACCCAATCCACCCGGCACTCACAAAAAGATTTCCAAACCTCACCCCCACGACCATGCCGTGTAGGAAAAAACCCCAAATAACCGAAATGACTGTTTCTGATAACATCTGCGTTATATGCAACATCAACATAAATACACAAGGACTCACAAAATGCCATTCCTGCAAAAAATCTGCTCATCACACCTGCCTCAGCATCAATAAACATGTCGCCACTTTTCTCCAAGACAATCCCTCATTCTACTACTTCTACCCATCCTGTACTCCCAAACCAGACCACTTTGACAATTTATCTGATGTAATCTTCACTGCAGTCTCTAAATCCCAACAATCATACACAGAAAGCATGGAACCGCAGATCACTGCCATTGAAAAAAACATCCAATAACTGATAAACGCTAAAACTCCAAAACAAGTGCCTTGCACCACCCTGCCACCACCTCTCAACACCCAGTCCAGGCCTCCAAAACCTCTATCTCCAAACCCTACTACTGACATCTCCACCCTGGTGCAAGATGCCATGGAACGGCAACAAAAACGTCATAACGCCGTACTCATTTCAATCCAATTTCAACTCAACTCAATCCAATTTCACCCCTGATCACAAACTCAATCTCAAATGTAAACTAATCAATGCAAGAAGTATTATCAACAAGTTGTCTGAATTCTTCATCCTACTTGACACTAACTTATTTGACTTAATCTTTGTTTGTGAAACATGGCTGAATCCTTCCTATCCTGACTCCTTCAGCACACAAAGTAACTACCTGGTCTTCCGGTCTGACTGTGAATCCCGCAGAGGGGGGAGTGTAGCCATATTCTACAAAAGCTCACTCAATCTAAAAAACATTCAAGTTGCACATGATCTTATCCTCCCTGAAAGCCTAGTTTGTGACATTTCCGTCAAAACTACACTCCGTTGTTTCCTACTGTGCTACAGAGCTCCAAACTATGACATTACCCATGCAACTAAACTAACCTCCCTCCTAACTTGGGCAACCTCCTGCCCCCATCCCATTATCTTCCTTGGTGACCTCAACCTACCACACATCAACTGGACACTAAATGAATGCTCCACTGAACCTATATATACCGCCATCTATAACGCCGTCACCAGCCTAGGACTGGAACAATTAGTATCAAACAACCAGACTCAACAACTGTCTCGACCTCATATTCTGCAACAGCAAAAGTGCTATCTATGGACTGCACACAAAAGAACCCTTCTCCAACAGTGACCACAGTACGATCAACTTCAACCTCAACCTACATCATCTAAACACTCACCAGAATAACGTGGCTCCTAAGTACAATTTTAGGAAAGCCAACTATGATCTCATAGATGCCAATCTTTCAATCCTTAATTGGCAATCCTTGTTCTCTAACTGCATCACCACTGATGATCTCTACAATATATTCTTACTCCAAATCAAAAGGCTTATAGAACTACATGTGCCACTCACTTCTTCCAGAGGTAAACGAAAAAATAACATACCTGTCTCGATAAAGAAACTACAAACCAAAAAAAGATCCCTCTGGCGTAGAAACAAAAAAAGCCCAGTAACCAACTTTAAAGTCTGCTACAAAAGCTTATGCCAACGAATAAAAGCAGAATGCCTCAACTATCACAGCAAACAAGAGGAAAGCCTCCTTCGCACCAAGTTTAACCGAGCGTTCTATAACTTTGTCAACAACAAACTCAGTGACTCCAGACCTATTCCACCACTCGTAGGACCCAATAACAAAGAATACCATGATGACCCATCCAAAGCCAACCTCTTCAACTCTTTTTTTGGCTCTGTTTTTGTTAACAGCAATGGCTCTTCCCCCATCTTCGCAAATCGCACCTCAAACCCACTAAAAAACCTAACCCAAATCGTCTTCACTTTAGACCACGTAGAAAAAGCAATCCGTGACCTCAAACCTTCCCTATCTGCCGGACCAGACGGTCTCTGTGCATACTTCCTAAGGAAACTTTCTTCTGCTTTTGCAGAAGAACCCCTAAGCATTATCTTCCAAAAATCCTTCAGAACCAGCACGCTCCCCAAGCTGTGGTCAAAAGCATTAGTCATCCCCATTTTCAAAAAAGGAGACCCTTCACTAGTGGACAACTACAGATCAATATCTCTCTGTTGCTTCCCTTGTAAAATCATGGAATCAATTATAAATCGATCAATCACCCACTACTTAGAATCTAATAACCTACTCTCAAACAAACAATTTGGATTCGGAAAGAAATTATCCTGCAACCTACAACTACTTCACTGCAAAAACATTTGGACTACCCACCTCGACCAAGGAAAATCCATTGATGCAATTTATATAGACCTTTGCAAAGCCTTCGACTCAGTGGTCCATGACAAACTACTCCTAAAACTCAAATCCTATGGCATCTCAGGACTCCGCCACAACTGGATTACTGCATTCCTGTCAAACAGGCAACAAATTGTCAAAATTGGTAGCGCCATCTCCACACACACCCGTCCCTGTCATAAGTGGAGTTCCCCAGGGAAGCGTACTATGTCCTACTCTCTTCATTCTCTACATCAATGACCTCTGTGACCATATCAAAAGCAACTGTTCTTTTTGCCGACGATGTGAAACTTTTCAACACTACTGACAACACACTCACTCTCCAAAAAGACCTGGACTTTGTTTCAGACTGGTCTAACACCTGGCAACTTCAAATAT
This sequence comes from Erythrolamprus reginae, assembly GCF_031021105.1. Classification (NCBI taxonomy): domain Eukaryota; kingdom Metazoa; phylum Chordata; class Lepidosauria; order Squamata; family Dipsadidae; genus Erythrolamprus; species Erythrolamprus reginae. Next base: position 77,967,817 of record NC_091953.1, read on the forward strand.
CAACCAACAAATGCTCTACCCTCCACATCGGCAAAAAGAATCCAAACCGCACACACAAACTGAATAAACAATCTCTCACTGTCAACCCACACAAAGAACCGTTGAACTTACCTGAACGGTCTTCTCGATGCACTGCAAAGAGAGTCCAATGTGGGTTATTCTCTAGTCTCATTGGTAGGGACTGAGTTCAATTTGAATATTAGGCAGGCCCTGCCCCCTAGTACTTCAGTCAAAAAACAAACGAAGGAGCAGTAATCATGAAACCTTTTTCTTTTATTAAATTACCAAAGGTAACAACCAAGATAACGTTAAACTCATGAACCAGATAATGAAACAAAACTAGTGGTCCCAGACCCAGCCGGGTGGGTTTGGACTCTCCTTGCAGTGCATCGAGAAGACCGTTCAGGTAAGTTCAACAGTTCTTCTCCAATGCACTTGCAAGGAGAGTCCAATGTGGGATATACCCAAATTCCAGATCAAAGGGAGGGAGAAGGCTGGACCACGGTCGCTGGAGTTGCGCATACCCGTTGCAGCACCCGCCTCCCAAAGGCTGCCTCCGTAGAGGTGAATGAGTCAATGCGGTAGTGTTTAATGAAAGTTGATGGCGAAGCCCACGTGGCCACCCTGCAAATATCGAGTGACACTTGTGTAGTCCATGCTGCTGATGTTGCTGAGCTACGGGTAGAGTGTCCAGTTATCCCTTGCGGGATCTGCTGACCCTTGGCTCTATATGCTTCTGAAATACAGTCACGTATCCATCGACTGATGGTCTGAGACGAAACTTTGGAACCCATAGCTTGTGAGGAAAAGGACACAAACAAGGATTTGGAGGTTCTAAATGGTTGTGTTCTGCGAATGTATATTTTTAAAGCCCTTCGCACATCTAATTTGTGCAACCTCAATTCTGAAGGGTGCGTGCCATGAGTACAAAAATCAGGAACCACTATCTCTTGTGCCCTGTGGAACCATGAATTTACCTTAGGTATAAAAGATGGGTCTAATCTTAATGTGACTCTGTCTGGGTAAAATTGACAGAGATCCGGGCGCACTGACAAGGCTGAAATCTCCGACATCCTCCTGGCTGATGTGATCGCTACTAAAAAGGTGGTCTTAATTGATATAAAATGTAAGGAAATTGATCTGATTGGCTTGAATGGAGGACCTGTTAAAGCCTGTAATACTAAAGTCAAGTCCCAAGATGGAAATCTATGTATTTTCACTGGACGAATATTTGAGGTCCCTCTTAAGAAATCTTTGATCCAAGGATGTCGTGTTAGGGGGCGGTCGAAGTCCTGGATTAAGATGGTAGATAAAGCCGCCACATGTCTCCGCAAGGTATTAGGGGCAAGCCCCTTGTCTAGTCCTGTCTGTAAGAAAGTTAAGACTATCTCAGGTGAAGCCGTCTGAGGATCTATTGCTTGTCCTTTGCAAAAGTCACAGAAGGTGAACCACGTGGCTTGATAAATACGGTGAGTAGAAGGTCTACACGCCGCTTGTATGGTGGCAATGACTGTGTCTGGCAACTGATGACGTCTTAGGCGATCCCCTTCAAGTGCCACACAGTCAGTTGCCACCACTGAGGATCCGGATGAAGGATGTTCTTCTGTCTGAGGGAGATCCGATGGTCTGGGATTCTCCAGTATGGGGAGACAGACAGTTCGATCAAGTCCGCGAACCAGGCCCGGCGAGGCTAATATGGAGCTAATAGGAGTATCTCGGACTGTTCTTCCAGGATCTTTCGAATCACTCTGTGTATGATGCGGATTGGTGGAAACACATAAAGTAGATTTGTTGGCCACTGTAGATGAAGCGCATCCACCCCCTCTGCTCCCGGAGAAGGGAAACGGGAGAAGAATCGGGGAAGTTGTGAGTTCTGGGCTGTAGCAAACAAGTCCACTACTGGAGTGCCGAACCAGTTGCATATTTCCCAAAATAGACTGGGTTCCAGTTGCCATTCCGCTGGATCCACCGTCCTGCAGCTCTGCCAGTCTGCACAAACATTCTCCTGACCAGAAATGTGCTCTGCCGTGAGTGAGGCTAGGTTGGATTCCGCCCAACTAAACAGAGACTCCGACTCTCGCATCAACCTCCAGGATCTTGTCCCCCCCTGGTGATTGATATGAGCTCTTGTGGCTACGTTGTCGGTCTGTATCAACACATGCTGCCCTTGAACTAATGGAGCAAAATTGCGAAGTGCTAGAGAAACAGCTTTGAGTTCTAAGAAGTTCATGTTCACTTCTTGTAGATCTTGATATTCCCATAGATCTTGGGTCATGTGAGAAGATAAATGGGCTCCCATCCCATCAGACTGGCATCTGTTGTTATAGCCAGAGGAACAATTTTCTGTAAAGAGGAGCCGCGTTGTATCATCGGCGATTTCCACCATCGTAAGGAGTTCCTGATCTGTGATCTGAGTGTTACCTTTCGCTGTGTATGGCTGGACTTCCTTCTTTGAAATGGAAGGAGTAACCATTGAAGTGGGCGCAGGTGGTGTCGGGCCCAAGGGACTATGTCTATACATGACACCAAGGTTCCCAACAGCTTTGATAGGAAGGCCTCCTCTAGAGTTGCTAATAAGTTGAGAATGTTCTGTTGTCTTTCATGAGAGAGTAAGACCATACATGACTCTGTGTCGATGATTGTCCCTAAATGAGCCAAACGAGTCGTTGGGTTCAGATGACTCTTGCCCCAATTGACTGTGAAGCCGTGTGATTGAAGGGTAGTTAAAGTCTCCAATACATCTCGACGAGCTTGTGTCACTGATTTTGATAACACAATTATGTCATCGAGATACGCCATGAGGCGTATCGATCGATGTCTGAGGCTCGCTGTAATGATATCTAGCAATTTTGTAAAGGTTCTTGGTGCCGAAGATAGGCCGAACGGCATTGCTCTGAACTGGAAGTGCGAACCGTCGATGCAGAAGCATAGGAATTGTCTGTGCCAAGGATGGACTGGCACATGGAGGTAAGCATCTTTGAGATCTATTGATGTAAGTAGATCGTTGTGACGTATGGCTGACAGGATTGATCAAAGTGAATGCATTTTGAACCTCCTGTATAGTACGTAGAGGTTCAATTGGCGCAGGTTTAAAATTAAGCGATACCCCCCGAGGTCTTGGGGACCACGAACACGATCGAATAGAAACCTCTGCCCTGCTGTGAACAAGGTACCTGTTCGATTGCCTCTATTTGTATCAGGTGAGTAATTTCGTGGTATAATAATGTCCTCTTTTGATGGTCGACCACTGGGGGACACATCAGAAAACGGTTTGGTGGAAGGTGGGTAAATTCTATTCGAAGGCCTTTTGACACCGTAGCAATAGTCCAGGCGTCTGAGGATGTAGTTTCCCAGACACCTGTGAAATTCTGCAGTTTGCCCCCAAGTGGGTATAGGCCCATTGAGTCACTTGTACGCTTGAACCCTTTATTGTTGGTTCCTCTAAAGGGTCGTCGTCCTTGCTGGTAAGGTCTACTACGGTCTCCGAAGTATGACCTGTCTGGTCGGTAGTTGCCTTGATTGAAGGAGCCCTGGAAATATGGCCTCGAACCCTGGACCCCGGTTGAGGAGGGCTCAGACCGAAAGGGCTGCCGTCGGTTGAACGGGATAAAGCTTCTCTCCGGTCTCGTCTGACTTTGGCATAACTTTCTTTTTATCTTTGTCCTCAATGAGGACATCTTCTAACACCTCCCTGAATAGCTTTCTCCCATGGAAAGGTGAGGCTGCTAAGGACCACTTTGATTTTATATCAGCCTGCCAGCTCCGCAGCCAAATTAACCTGCGTGAGGACACTGACGAAGCCATTGCCCTGGAAGCAAACTTCGCTGCGTTCACTGTGGCATCTGCGGAATACTCTGTAGCAGCCAGAAGCTTGTTCAGGTCCTGGCGGAGGCGAACATCATTTGGGTCCACTCTGGCTTGTATCTCTTGGATCCATAATATCGTGGCCCTATTAAAAAAAGAGGCAGCTGAAGCAGCTCGCAGTGCCCACGCCGCCATCTGATGAGTCTTCCTCACCAAGTTCTCAGCCCTCTTGTCCTCGGCCTTGAGACCATCGGAAACCTCAGAGGGAACCAAGGCAGTAGACACTAGACTTGCCACCGGCTTGTCAATGGTGGGGAAGCCCAACAGTGTCTCCATATCTTCTTCAAAAGTATAGAGCTTACGTTCCACCAGTGAAGGGCCTGGTGCTGCTGTTGGGTTTTCCCATGGGCATTTTATGTTTTCTAAGAAAATTTGAGAACATTGGATATGTTCTGTTTGTTTCTTTGGAACAGTAAACAAAACTCCAGGTGGAACTGTGTTGGCTGCGTTATCCATCTGCTTCCCCTCTCCCGCTTGTTCAATGGTCTGTTTGGCCTTATTTAGAAGAATTCTGAATAGAGAGTTCTTAAAAAGGCCCGAAAAGGCAGGAGGTTCTGGTGGCTGGTCATCACCAGATAAATCATTATCAGCATCGCTGTTCTCATCTTGGAAGGACATGGGTTCCCCCAGGGACTCTGGTGCTGACTGAGGGGCTGGAGCTGACCATAGATCTATGCTTTTAGATGCGGTAGCTGTCGGTGGAGTATAATGTTGTGCTCCTGCAGCTATGCCTTGTGAATAGGCATTTGTTATGAGATCTTGCAAGGAAGAGGGCAAGTTCTGCCATGTATCTTGAGAATTGCGAAATCCTGCAGCAGAAGGTGTAAAGGTTGCTGCAGGTATATGTCCAAACTGTGGTAGATTGGTCATGTGGATATTAGGGGAATAATTAGGCCAGTTAGGTATCTGTCTAAGAGTATCGTTGGGATCAGGCCTCAATACAGGTATCAGGAGAGTAGGCCGCTCTGGAGACCAATCTTTATCTGTAGCCGAGCCTACTACCCCTTCACTATTCATGGGGGAGGCCAGTGGAAGAGTAGGCCCTGGAATTGTGGCAGTTGGTAACAGTTGTTTTTGTGCCTCTAATTGTTTTTCCAGTGCCCTGATTTTTTTCTCTGCCTCTCTTAGTGAAGATGCTTGAGAGATCTTGGATTTCCCCTTTTCAGCTAAGGGTTTCCCTACTGGTGTAACAGGCTTAGCTGAAGTTGATCCTTCTGTTATGGGGATCATCAGATCTGCCATTATTCTTTATAAAACTCCTTATTTTTACCACGCACGGTTAAATGTAAAAGGGAGTAGATTTTCCCTCACAGCCGATATCAACCGATATCTATGCTCAGATTAGCAGGCTTCAACACGCCTGGGCAGAATTTACCCTTTCATTGCTGAGCCGATCTATAAATAGGGCAAAAAAAAAGGGCCTCGTAGCTGTTGCCATAGTAACCAGTGAGGTTTCTTGCGTAGCCTTGCTCTGCTTAACTAATAGTAAACAAAATGGCCGTGCCTTGTTGTCTAGGCAACCTTTGGGCAACAATAGTAAACTGAAGATCCTCTTGGCTTCCTGCCCGATCTGAGGCTCAGTTAAACATTTTGAGCTGATAGCCCCGCCCTCCGTCCTCTCGGCTCTGCAGTCCTCCTCCTGAAGTTTCTAAATCGGGCCTGCCATCTCTTTCATCCGGCTGGCGGTATATTCAACGGAGCGGCGGACCCCTCAGATGTCAACCACCTGTGTCTTTCCGGGCGTGACCACGGAGGTCAGCAACCCGGAGGCTCTCTCCCGCCCTCATTATTCCAATCTTCAAGAAGTGAGTTGAGAGCTTCATGGGGGAGGAGCAGTAGTTTTGAGGGCGATCCCACGGAGGGTGTCAGCCCCCTTCTACTTTAGTTGCTTGAAGGTCTTACCTGTTAAACAGAAGAAGAAAAATCATTTTATTGTATATTAAATATGTGTTAAATTTACAAAATTATTGAGAGAAGAAACTCAAAGTCCCTATACTGCGACTGTTTTTTTGACTGAGGTACTAGGTGGCGGGGCCTGCCTAATATTCCAATTGAACTCAGTCCCTACCAATGAGACTAGAGAATAACCCACATTGCAAGTGCATTGGAGAATGATTAGTTTCAAAATGTCTACTTATATTCCACGTTCTGCTTACTACCGTTTCACTACATAGAACACAAAATGATCTGCCATTTTTTCCTATAATGCCATACATCTCATTTCCTATAATGTCATACGTCTCTTGAAAGGGTCGGCGACTGCTACTACCACTTCCTTTACTTAACCTTGTTTTTTTATTTTTTGGCTTCTCCATCAGAGGGGCAGTGACAGAAGATTTATAGATAGCCCTGCAGGCAATTAGGAGTTAACTGTCTTTTAAGAAAGGGCAGAGTTAATAAGCAGAAATAGGGGTTAATAAGGGTGCGCAACAGTAATAGTGGTGAAATGGAGTCTGTACTATGCTGCAAGATGGCGTTCCTTATGTAAATTAATGGCGGGAAACGGCACCCATAGCACAGGCCTCTTCCAGCCTCCCCCTCACTTATCTCAGTAATGGCCAATCACACATTCATGACACCCAGAACTTTTCACTGGAGGATGGTTGCTGTAGTAATCACAGGACCTCCAGACAACGATCACAGGACCTCCAGACAACGATCACAGGACCTCCAGACAGCGATCACAGAGCCTCCAGACAGCGATCACAGGACCTCCAGACAGCGATCACAAGACCTCCAGACAGCGATCACAGGACCTCCAGACAGCGATCACAGGACCTCAGATATGCGTCCCCCGTGGCGTTCTGTTGCTCCCTGCTGCGCCAGCCGGAAGTTCAGCCTACCGGAAGTCCCAGGCCTAGACGCTCTGTGGCGGAGCTCTGCTGTTCTGGCCTACAGACCTCTGGCACAGAGTCACTAGTCTACAGTCTACACTACAGCAATTTTTTTTATCCTCGGCTACTGCACCTGGCTGTGTAGGAGCCAAGATGAAACGTAACTCTCAGAAAGTTTCTCCAGCGGCCGCGTGTCACTGAAAATGGCTACGCGTATCAGTGCTGACACGCGTGTCATAGGTTCGCCATCACTGGTCTAGACACTGAAATAAGAACCCAGTCTACCACATGGATAGAAAGTCTACACACATGGATAGAAAGTTGGTCCCATTTCACGATGCCAACAGACCAGTTCCTGCTCTGCACGGAGGGGAGGGGGGTGTCAGGCCACACCTGTCAATCCACCCATCCCTGTGCCAAGATGTGTCTTCTAAATGCCACCTGCATACCCTGGGGATCGTCCAGCATCCATTATCAGAGGAGCCGATGGATCTCAGTACCGCCAGATCTCACCTGACTGAAGCGGAGAAAGCCAGATGCTGAGCTGAAGGTTTGTGCCTGTACTGTGCTCAATCGGCTGCACAGGTTTCTTAATGTCAGAGCATAAATGCAAGCCAATCTCCAAGACCTTCAACAGACTGTGGCAGCCCTCCAAAATCAAATAGTTAATTTACAACAGATTCCACCACCTGTGCCTAGTGGCCCCCCACCTCCTGTTTTGCCTCCAAGATTAAAATGCCATCTGGCCTTACCAGAGAGATTCAACGGAGACTGTCATAAATTCACTCCTTTTTAAAATTAATGTTGTATGTAAATTGTAGCATGTCCAGATTTTATTCATGATGTGGTGAAAATTGCTTTTATCCTGAGTTTATTAATTGGCTCAGCTTCAGAATGGGCTTCCTCTTTGCTAGAACAAGCTCCTATTCTACAGAACATGGTTCTGCCAGTTGATGCAACACAAATTTGCTGATCCCCTTCGCATTCAGAATGCCACCAGACAACTACGTCAGATAAGACAAGGTTCCACATGTGTAGCTGATTAAATAGCCAAGTTCCGTTGTTTGAGTGCTCCCCTAAATTGGAATGAGGGGACTCTTATGGAGATGTTCCAAGCTGGACTGTCTGTCAAAATCCTGACTGAGCTCATGCACACTGCTACTCCTCCTACACTAGATGCATTGTATCAGCTCTGTTTTGACATCAAAGCCAGAAGATGATCTACCTAGGGCCGTCTGACTAGGCAACACACGCCAGCTATTGAGGGCAACAGACCAGTTCCTGCTCCTCGCTGTGGAATACAGGCCACACCTCTCACTCCACCCATCCCTGCGCCAAAACATGTTTTCCAAATGCCACCTGGGGATCATCCAACACCCATTGCCAGAGATGAGCCGATGGATCTAAGTACCACCAGATCGCATCTGACTGAAGCTGAGAAAGCCAGACACCGAGCTGAAGGTTTGTGCCTTTACTGTGGGAAGGTTTGTGCCTGTACTGTACTTTGCCATCTCTTGTCCCCAGAAGAGAGATGGTGCCACAGTTCCTGTTCCAGCCCACGGCCCTGCTCAACAGTTCCAGCCGACCCTGCTGGACAAAGACCAGAGCCCGGCCTAGTGGAAACATTAGGTCGGGCAGGCATCAAGCTGAGTTCCAGTTCTACCGATGAGAACCTTGGACTCCCGAGACAGCTGATCCTAGCAACCAAGGTAATTCTAAAGAACCATACCCAAGCCCTCCCAGCCCATGCCCTGGTGGATTCTGGAACCACCACCAATTTCATGGATGAGGCCTTTGCTCATATCCATGCTATATCCTTGTGCCCAGTCAAACCTCCTTTGATAGTCGAGACAATTGATGGGTATGAACTATTATCCGGACCCATCAAGTTCATGACCCTAGCCATTGGACAACATAAGGAGACCGTCCAATTCTATGTTACCAAAGGACTTCATTTTCCCTTAGACCCTGGCTTATAACTCAGAATCCTAACATCTTGTGGCCCCAGAACTTTATTTCCTTTCACAGCCTGGAGTACGTGGACCACATACACCAAATTTCTGCAGCCCAGGTGCCAGCTCAACTTGACATCACATTTCCGGCTGACCTTTCAGACTTTGTCGATGAATTTAGTGAAAAAAAGGTGGACCAATTGCCCCTGTACCAACCTTATGGCTGTATCATTGACTTACTACCAAATGCCAAGCTTCCCGGGGGACGCCTTTACTCAATGACGGAATCTGAGTTGGCCCGTTAAAACACTTTTTGGACAAAAAACTGGCCAAGGGTTTCATCCATCCCTCCTCATTGCCTTTGTCCGCCCCAGTGCTATTTGTGAAAAAGAAAACCGGAGATTTGTGCCTATGTTGTGACTACCAAATGCCATTACAGTGCGTAAACCGTATCCTTTCCCTTTGATCCCTGAACTCATGGAGTGTCTTCGATCGGCAGCTATCTTCACCAAGATCAACCTGTGAGGCCCCTACAACCTAATACACATCCGAAAGAGAGACGAGTGGAAGACACCAGTATGGCCATTTCAAGTACATGATCTTGCCCTTTGGACTTACCAATGCTCCAGCTATTTTCCAACACTTCATGAACAACATCTTCCAGGATATATTGAACCGTTTTGTTGTGGTTTGCATTGATGATATCCTAACATACTCCCCATCGCAAGTGACTCATCTTCAGCATCTCCAGCAAGTTCTACAACATCTAAGAGAACATCACCTGTATGCCAAGTTAGAGAAATGTCAATTTTACCGAACCATCTTTGAGTTCCTGGGACATGTTATTTCTCTAGAAGGCATCGCTGGCAAGGTCAAGGCCCTGCAAACCTGGCAACCCCAATCTCGGATAAAAGACGTCCAGAGATTCCTAGGATTCACGAACTATTACCATCTGTTCAGTCCGGGTTTTGCCAACTTGACCGTGCCCCTCACCCGACTCGTCCAAAAAGAAGTCAAATTTCAATGGGGGGATGCCAATCAATAGTCATTCCTGACTCTTAAGCAGACTTTCATGAAGGAACCTATCCTCAAATACCCAGACCTCGCCGTCCTTTTGTGGTGGACACAGATGCTTCAGATATTGCTGTGGGGGCTGTGCTACTTCAAACACGTTACGATGGCAGCCCTGTTTCTGTGTGCTTACTATTCGGGAGAGCAGAATCCATCCGAACATCATTATACCATTTGGGAGAAGGAGCTGTTGGCCATCAAGACCACTTTCGAGACCTGGAGACACCACCTGGAGGGAGCTTGCAACCAAATAGAGGTCAGAACTGATCACAAAAACTTAGAGTTTATGCAAACCGCCAGAAAAATGAACTAATGGCAGATCCATTGGTCGTCCTTCTTCACCAGATTCAACTTCAGAGTCACGTATACACCAAGCTAGCACAACAAACGAGTAGATTCCTTATCCCGCAAACCTGAGTATCTGCACACCAAAGAACCCTTGTTGCTTCAAACTATTCTGCCTGTCGAATCAATCGCAGCCGGTAGTTCTACGACGACAAATTCGGGAACCCCAACAGCAAAACGACTTTGTAGAACAACAGAAGCAAGAGATTGGGCCCAACTCACCTTGGACATTTTTCAAGGGCCTGCTACGCTTCTGAAACCAGCTGTATGTCCCAGTGGGGCCACTTTACAGCCTCATCACGAACCAGTACCATGACAACCACGCAGCAGGATATTTTGATTTATTCAAGACTCTGCACCTTGTGCCTCGGACTTTCTGGTGGCTGAGGCTCCACCATGACGTCCATTCCTATGTGAACTCTTGTGTCTGTTGCCAAAAAGCCAAGATAGCCATGGGATCCCCTCCTGGACTGTTACATCCTTTGCCAATGCCTGAGAGACCCTGGGGGGCTATTTCCATGGTCTTCCTGACCTGTTTACCAGTTTCTGCCTGCTTCACCACTGTTTGTGGTGGGGGACATGCTAATCAAGATGGCACATTTCATCCCCCCTCAAAGAGTAAGAACAGCTAAGGTCACCGCACAGTTGTTCATCCAAAATATCTTCCGACTACATGGTCTACCTGATAGAGTAGTGTAGGAACCCAGTTCACTGCGAAGTTTTGGACAGAACTGACTCTTCAGGTCACAGTCTCCCTAGCTTTGACACATCACCCAGAGACTGATGGGGGTATAGAGAAAGTGACTGACATCCTAGAGCAGTAACTACGTTGTTTCATCAATGACCAGCAGCAAGATTGGTCCAAATTCCTCTCCGTGGCTGAATTTGCTTTCAATAACTCCCAACACACTTCCACTCAGACCACTCTATTTTTTGCCAACTATGACTATCATCCCAGATTTTTTCCACTCACGCTCCTTGATTCTCTAGTTCCAGTCACAGAAGAATACCTGTCCGAGCTTCAGCATGTCCATGAGATGGTCAAGCAGCACCTGAATAAAGCGAAAGAAGACTACAAGAGATTTGGAGACCGCTCTTGTCAGGGAGACCGAGTTTGGCTATCCACCAAGTATTTATCTATTTGTTTGTTTGCTTGTTTGTTTCTTTGTTTATTTATTTATTAGATTTGTATGCTGCACCTCTCCGCAGACTCTTATTTAAAAACAAACATACACACAAACATACCATGCATAAATTATATAGGCCAGAGGGAGATGTCTCAGTTCCCCCATGCTTGACAGCAGAGGTGGGTTTTAAGAAGTTTACAAAAGGCAAGGAGGGTGGGAGCAATCCTAATCTCTGGGGGGAGCTGGTTCCAGAGGGTCGGGGCCGCCACAGAGAAGGTCCTTCCCCTGGGTCCCGCCAAACGACATTGTTTAGTCGACTTGACCTAGAGAACGCCAACTCTGCGAGACCTAACTGGTCGCTGGGATTCGTGTGGCAGAAGGCGGCCCGGGAGATATTCTGGTCCAATGCCATGAAGGACTTTATAGGTCATAACCAACACTTTGAATTGTGAGCAGAAACTGATCGGCAACCAATGCAGACTGCGGAGTATTAGTGTAACATGGGCATACCTAGGGAAGCCCATGATTGCTCTCACAGCTGCATTCTGCACAATCTGAAGTTTCCGAACACTTTTCAAAAGTAGCCCCATGTAGAGAGCGTTACAGTAGTCGAACCTCGAGGTGTTGAGGACATGAGTGACTGTGAGCAGTGAGTCCTGGTCCAGATAGGGCCGCAACTGATGCACCAGGTGAACCTGGGCAAACGCCCCCCTCACCACAGCTGAAAGATGTTTCTCTAATGTAAGCTGTGAAACGAGGATGCCCAAGTTGCGGACCCTCTCTGAGGGGGTCAGTAATCCTCCCCCAGGGTAATGGACGGACAGGTGAGATTGTCCTAGGGAGGCAAAACCCACAGCCACTCCGTCTTATCAGGGTTGAGTTTGAGTCTGTTGACACCCATCCAGACCTCAACAGCCTCCAGGCACCGGCACATCACTTCCACTGGTTCGTTGACTGGACATAGGGTGATGTACAACTGGGTATCATCAGGGTACTGATGATACCTCACCCCATGCCCTTGGATGATCTCACCCAGCGGTTTCATGTAGATATTAAATAGTAGGGGGGAAAGGACCGACCCCTGAGGCACCCCATAAGGGAGAGACCTAGAGGTCGATCTCTGACCCCCCACTAACACCGACTGCGACCGACCGGAGAGGTAGGAGGAGAGCCACTGCAAGACAGTGCCTCCAACCCCCAGCCCCTCCAGCCGGTGCAGAAGGATACCATGGTCGATGGTATTGAAAGCCACTGAGAGGTCAAGAAGCACCAGGACAGAGGATAAACGCCTGTCCAGAGCCCACCAGAGATCATCCATCAATGCGACCAAAGCAGTTTCCATGCTGTAGCCGGGCCTGAAACCCGACTGCTGAAGGCCTAGATGATCAGCTTCTTCCAAGGACCGCTGGAGCTGGAGCGCCACCACCTTCTCGACAACGTTCCCCATAAAGGGAAGGTTGGAGACTGGACGATAGTTATTAAGAATGGCTGGGTCCAGGGAAGGCTTCTTGAGGAGGGGCGCACAAGTGCCTCCTTATAAAGAGCCGGAAAGGACCCCCACCCCAAGGAGGCGTTGACAATCTCCTGATCCCAGCCCCATGTCACCTCCCTGCTGGCGGAGACCAGCCAGGAGGGACACAGGTCCAGTAGACAGGTGACGGAACTCACAGCTCCAATGGCCTTGTCCACTTCATCAGGTGTCACCAGATCAAACTCTTCCCAGAAAGATGGACAAGTATGGGCCCCAGTCACCTCGACTGACTCATTGTCAGTCAACTCTGTTATCCAATCGGAGTTGAGGTTTTCCCGGATCCGAGCGACTTTATCAGTGAAAAATGTGTTAAAATCCTCAGCACTACCCTGCAAGGGCTCCCCAAGAAGGGAGCGGGTCACCTTAAAGCGGACGGGCGAGATTCTGCTGATGCAATCAAGGTGGCATGGTACGCGCATCTTGCCGCCTTGAGCCAGGAAGTCAAGCCGTAGTAGAAAATGGTCTGACCATGACACAGGCAACACTTCTAAGCCCCTCAGTCTCAGACCATTGCTCAACTGCTCAGAGAGGAATACCGTGTCGGGTGAGTGTCCCCCCTGATGAGTCGGACCCTGTACTACTTGAGTCTGGTCCATGGCTGTCATGGTGGCCATGAACTCCTGCGCTAGTTCAGAGGTTTCACTGAGCGATGGTAGGTTAAAGTCCCCCAAGACAATAAGTCTGGGGAACCCTACCGCCAGCCCGGCTACCTCCTCGAGCAGCACAGGCAGGGCTGTTGACACATAGCTGGGAGACAGGTACGTGAGAAACAAGCCCACCTGAACCCCTAAGTCCAACTTCACCAGAAGGGACTCATAACCCACAATCTCTGGAGCAATGAGTCTACGTAGGCAAAGGCTCTCCCTGGCTACAATAGCCACTCCTCCCCCCCTTCCCTGTGGTCGAGTCTGATGCCATACCTGAAACCCAGCTGGGCAGATTTCAGAGAGGGGAACTCCTCCATCCGGGCCCATCCAGGTCTCAGTCACACATGCCAGGTCAACCTCCTCATCCAGGATCAAATCCCAGATGAGGAGAGCTTTATTTACCAATGACCTGGCATTGAGTAGCAGCAGCCTGAGCCCAGGGCCAGAATTACACTCATCACCAGTACCGTGAGTTGAGCTCACGGAGCCGGAACATGGGATCGCTTTCAAGCAGCATTCCCTTCTTCTTCCAGAATGGCTTGCTCCATGGCTCCCGCCATATCTGCCTCTCCCAAGCACTACCGGAATATTCCGACCTTCTGCCACCCCAGGGATAAGTGCCTCCTCCCCTCCTGCCTCTCCAGCGTCAGGTGTGCCAAAGATATCATTCATACCATAATCCCACTCATTCCACACAATACACCCATAGCAACCATTCATTCTAAATACATTACTACATCCATCCCAATCATCCATCAATTAAACCCCCCCAGATAAGTTAACTAAAAAACAATAAGCATAAAAATTTGAATATAAAATATACAAAAATATACTAAAATATATAAAATATATAAAATAGGGAATCAGTTATTAATTAATAGTTCTTGATCATTAGTCAGTTAAAAAGTTATTAAAAAGCAGCAACAACAGCAAGATGGCACCAGACTACAGTCTGGCAAGTTCTAGAAAGTCCAATGTAGATATCCAGGTCTTTGAATATAATTATAAAATAGTCCCTTCAGTGCTGGCCACTTTCGTTGGTCAGTACTCTGAGGTCCTGTCTTTTACCTCGCTTGAACAATGACAGTTCTCATCAGTTGCTCTGGTCGCCCTCCAGACGTTATCACTCTTGGGTAACATCTCCAGCCCCCCCCCCCCCCGTCTTCCGCACCCCCGAACAATCTCCAAACTGTCTCTGGACAATCTCTGCTTAATTCTAATGCAGTCCCTCTCATTCTCTCTCTCCTCCTCTGCCACAACTCTCCGCCCCATGGTAGCAGAAAGTCCGAATTTCCACATCATCAGCAGTCCCTTCGATGCCAGGTGCCCCCCACCATTCGGACTCCAGTTCTAGCAGTTCCAGAGGGCAGAGTTAGTCCAGCTATCTCAAAAACTCATTTCCACGGCTGCAGTAGGCAGGCAGGTAAACGTCAAGCGGCAGGCGGTCTGGCGATTCCCGTGGCTCTGGCGATTCAAAAAATGCTGGCGGTCGCCATTCCGAGCCCCAGCTGGTCGTCTTGTTGGCTCTCAGTTCTCACGGAGCCTCAAAGAATTACTCCAAAAACAGATCGGCTGGTCTTCTCACGGGCTATAAAAAACACCCAGGACTCTAATTCCAGCAGGGCAGGGCTGGCCCAGCAGGCAGGCACACAGATGGCAAGATAGGAAGCGGCAAGCGGCTCCGGCAGTTCCCGTGGCTCCAGCGACTCAAAGAATGGTAGCAGTTGCCATTTTCCGAGCCCCAGCTGATCGGCTCTCAGTTCTCACGGAGCCACAGGGAGTAACCAGAAGGGCAGATCAACAGGATCAGAAATACAGCGACTTCTTCTCTCCCTGGGGCTGTAAAAAGATGC
The DNA here is from genome assembly GCF_031021105.1 of Erythrolamprus reginae. NCBI lineage: Eukaryota > Metazoa > Chordata > Lepidosauria > Squamata > Dipsadidae > Erythrolamprus > Erythrolamprus reginae. Next base: position 77,983,041 of record NC_091953.1, read on the forward strand.
TGCTAATCTTAACTGCAGGTTCCCTATTTTAAGATGTTTCTGCCATAGTCTGGCGGAGCAGCGTCTCCAAACTTCCTCCTCCTGCTCCACCGGAACCGGAATCCATCCATTTGTTCCCACAGAAAACATATCACAAGTTTGATCAATGTTTCCTGGGTCCATTTCCAGTTGAAACAGTCATCAATCCAGTGACTTATTGTCTCACCTTGCTTCGTTCGTACCTTGTGCATCCAGTATTTCACCGATCCTCGCTTGTCCCACTGAGAACCGATTCCCCACTTCGACCTCCAGATCCTGCTCCGGCGGTTCCACATGCTCAGGTTCAGCAACCCCTGTTCAGAGTTGCCAATATCCAAGATTCCTGATGGCTCAAAGACCAATTCCAGTACCTGGTTGACTGGATGGGGGAAGGTGGGGCTGATGCTTGTATTTGGATAGATGCACGTGATATTGATGCCCCGGCCCTGGTTATAGACTTTCATGTGCAATTTCCCCCCAAACTACATCCCCTGTGAAAGACCTGGGGGAAGGGGCCTGCGGGGGGGGGTTGTAAATGAGCCTAGATCAACTTTGATGTCAGATGAGAAGGAAGATGAGCCAGTCCCATCTTGGTTCACTTGACCCATTGCCTCGCCAGCTGATGCAGAGGGTGAAGAATAGTTAGATGAGGGTGAGGAAGAGACAGAGATGCTAATGTAGACTATTTCTGAGTCAGAAGAGGAAGAAGGGGAGGTCAGAAACAATGACCCACAGCTGTTTCCTAGATTTAGAAAATTTCAGAGAAGACGGGGGGGTGTTATTTTTCTCCATACAAACTTCAATACATTTTAAAATATTTCCATATTATAATAAAAATGGTATCAAGTTAGTACATTATTTATAATTAATCTCCCAAAATTATTAGTTCCAAATTAATCGTTGGAGTCTTTGGAGGGCATACATATTTAATAAATTATTATTATTATTAATTACTTCCAGTGTCAATCTAACCCCCCCAACCTTAACCTCTAATTTTGTCCTCTAGATATCTAATTTTTTTCTAATTGAATTCAAACTTAATTTCCTTTAAATCACAATGCCAGGTCGGTGGTAAATAAAGCTCTCCTCATCCGGGATTTGATCCTAGATGAGGAGGCTGACCTGGCATGTGTAACTGAAACCTGGCTGGGCCCGGAGGGAGGAGTTCCTCTCTCTGAAATTTGCCCAGCCGGGTTTCAGATATGGCATCAATCTCGACCCCAGGGAAGGGGGAGAGTAGTGGCTATTATAACCAGGGAGAGCCTTTGCCTGTGTAGACTTGTTGCTCCAGAGATTGCGGGTTGCGAGTCCCTCTTGGTGAAGTTGTATTTAGGGGTTCAGGTGGGCTTGCTTCTCACGTACCTGCCTCCCAGCTGCATGTCAAAAGCCCTGCCTGTGCTACTCGAGGAGGTAGCCGGGTTGGCGGTGGGGTTCCCCAGATTCATTTTAACCTGCCGCCACTTGGCAAAACCTCTGGACTGGCACAGGAGTTTATTGCCACCATGACGGCCATGGACCTGACTCAAGTAGTACAGGGTCCGACTCACGAGGGGGGGCATGCACCCGACATGAAACTCCTCTATGAGCAATTGAGTAATGGCCTGAGACTAAGGGTCCTAGAAGTGTTGCATTTGTAATGGTCGGACCATTTTCTACTACGGCGTAACTTCATGGCTCCAATCCTTCCCCGTAGGGTGGCGGAACTGATTAGGTTGTTCCGCCCCAGACACCTGATGGACCCAGAGGGCTTTCAGAAGGCGCTTGGGGTTATTCCAGATGCACTGGTCCACAGTTTGGCTGAGTCTCTTGCTGAGACCTGGAACAAGGCTGCATTGGAGGCTCTTGACCGGATTGCGCCGTTGCAACCTCTCCGCGGCACTAGACCCCGTAGAGCTCCATGGTTCAATGAGGAGCTCTGGGAGTTGAAACGCCAGAAGAGACGTCTGGAGAAGCGATGGTGGAAGAGTAAGTCCGAATCTAATCGAATACTTGTAAGAGCTCACATTAAGACTTACAAAGTAGCGCTCAAGGTGGCAAGATGCGCTTATCATGCCGCCTTGATTGCATCAGCAGAATCCCGCCTGGTCGCTCTGTTTAGGGTGACCCGCTCCCTTCTTCACCAGGGGGGAGTTGGGGAGCCCTTGCAGAGTACTTTAACATGTTTTTCACTCATAAAATCGCTCATATCCGAGCAGACCTCGACTCCAATTGGATAACAGAGTCGACTGACAACGCCCGTACTTGCCCATCTGTCTGGGAAGAGTTTGATCTGGTGACACCTGATGAAGTGGACAAGGCCATTGGAGCTGTGAGTTTCGCCACCTGTTTGCTGGATTTGTGTCCCTCCTGGCTGGTCTCGGGCAGCAGGGAGGTGACACGGAGCTGGGTCCAGGAGATTGTCAACGCTTCTTTGGGGAAGGGGTCCTTTCCGGATCCCTACAAGGAGGCACTTGTGCGCCCCCTCCTCAAGAAGCCTTCCCTGGACCCAGCCATTCTCAACAAATATCGTCCAGTCTCCAATGTTCCCTTTATGGGGAAGGTTGACGAGAAGGTGGTGGCTCTCCAGCTCCAGCGGTCCTTGGAAGAAGCTGATTATCTAGGCCTTCAGCAGTCGGGTTTCAGGCCCGGCTACAGCATGGAAACTGCTTTGGTCGCATTGATGAATGATCTCTGACGGGCCCAGGACAGGGGTTTATCCTCTGTCCTGGTGCTTCTTAACCTCTCAGCGGCTTTCGATACCATCGACCATGGTATCCTTCTGTGCCGGCTGAAGGGGTTGGGAGTGGGAGGCACTGTTTTTCAGTGGTTCTCCTCCTACCTCTCCGGTCGGTCGCAGTCGGTGTTAGTGGGGGGCCAGAGGTCGACCTCTAGGTTGCTCCCTTGTGGGTTGCCTCAGGGGTCGGTCCTCTCCCCCCTGCTATTTAATATCTACATGAAAACAATGGGTGAGATCATCCAAGGGCATGGGGTGAGGTATCATCAGTACGCGGATGATACCCAGCTTTACATCTCCACCCTATGTCCAGTCAGTGAAGCAGTAGAAGTGATGTGCCGGTGCCTAGAGGCTGTTGAGGTCTGGATGGGTGTCAGCAGACTCAAACTCAACCCTGATAAGACGGAGTGGCTGTGGGTTTTGCCTCCCAAGGACAATTTCATCTGTCTGTCCATTACCCTGGGGGAGGATTACTGACCCCCTCAGAGAGGGTCCGCAACTTGGGCGTCCTCCTCAATCTGCACCTCACATTAGAGAAACGTCTTTCAGCTGTGGCGAGGGGGGCGTTTGCCCAGGTTCGTCTGGTGCACCAGTTGCGGCCATACTTGGACTGGGAGTCACTGCTCACAGTCACTCATGCCCTCATCACCTCGGGGCTCCACTACTGTAACGCTCTCTACATGGGGCTACCTCTGAAAAGTGTTCGGAAACTTCAAATTGTGCAGAATGCAGCTGTGAGAGCAATCATGGGCTTTCCTCCGCAGTCTGCATTGTTTGCCGATCAGTTTCCGGTCACAATTCAAAGTGATCTATAAACCCCTTCGTGGCATCGGACCAGCATATCTCCGGGGCCGCCTTCTGCCGCACAAATCCCAGCGACCAGTTAGGTCCCACAGAGTTGGCCTTCTCCGGGTCCCGTCTACTAAACAATGTCATTTGGCGAGACCCTGGGGAAGAGCCTCCTCTGTGATGGCCCCAACCCTCTGGAACCAACTTCCCCCAGAGATCAGAATTGCCCCCAGCCTCCTCACCTTTTATAAGCTCCTTAAAACCCACCTCTGTCGTCAAGCATGGGGGAACTGAGATATGCCCTTCCCCCTAGGCCTATACAATTTATGCATGCTATGTTTGGTTTTTTAAATTAGGGTTTTTAAAATTTTAAAGTCTGCGGAGAGGGGTGGCATACAAACAAACAAACAAATAAATAAATAAATAAATTCCAACTTTCTCAGAAGTTGCCTTGCCCTTAACCGAATTACTAAAGACTGGGTCAGCCCCTACTAAACCCAGACCCTCTCAGCCAATCAGGTGGACGATGGAATGCCAAAAGGCTTTCGAAAGGCTCAATAGACTTTTTGCAAAGGAGCCCATCCTGCAACATCCTGACCCCGAGCGGAAGTTTGTGATCCAGTCCGACGCCAGCAATGTGGCAATAGCTGTGGTGCTATTACAAGACAATGGAAGGGGACAATTGCTGCCTTGTGCATACCTTTCCAAGAAGCTGATCCACACTGAGAGGAGGTGGGCTATTTGGGAGAAGGAAGCATTTGCTGTACATGTAGTGCTGAGGACATGGAGGCATTTTCTGGAAGGCAGAGCCATTCCTTTCGAAGTGTGGACTGACCATAAGAACCTGGAAGCATTGAAGACCCCTCGGAGGCTTTCCCCTAAGCAAGTACGATGGGCCCAATATTTCAGAGGGTTCAATTTTACACTGAAACATATCCCAGCTGGGAAGAACCTCATTGCTGACGCTCGGTCACGAAAACCACAGTACAATAGCAAGAGAGAGGAAGAAGTACATCTGATCATCCCATATATTTCCCCCCATCCTAAAAGTAAAGAGAAAGCTGCACCTGTCCTCACCCGAGACCAGACCCGGACAGGTTCCACCAGGGAAGGGGGAATGAGAAAACAAATTGAAGTCAGCTTTGTCCACTGACCCATGGTTCAACGATCATAAGGAAATCCTAACACTGAGGGAAGGGTTGGCTTGGAAGGGAACCAAGCTGCATGTGCCTGCCAGCCTGCGACTAGATATTCTTCAACGGAGTCATGGCTCCAGACTAGGGAGCCACTTCGGGTTCCTGAAAACATTGCATCTGGCGCAGAGACAGTTCTGGTGGCCCAGAATGAGAGCGGAAGTTGAAGATTATGTGAAAAGTTGTACTATCTGTGCCACCAGAAAGCATCGGCCCAGAAACCCCCCCGGATTGCTGCAGCAAGTAGCCAACCGTACTAGGCCCTGGGAAGAAATAGCGATGGATTTCATAGTGGAGCTCTCCAAGAGCAAGGGAAACACTGTTATTTGAATTGTCATCGATTTGTTCTCCAAACAAGCCCATTTCATCGCATGTTCGGGGCTACCCACAGCCAGACACTTGGCTAAATTATTCTTAAAACACATTTACAGATTGCATGGAGTCCCCCGCAGAATTATATCCGATTGGGGTCCAATTCACAGCCAGATTCTGGAGAGAATTCGTCCGCACCATTGGTTCCACCCAAGGACCCAGTTCTGCATTTCACCCTTCCACATATGGAGCAGCAGAAAAAGCTAACGCCCTAGTGGAGCAGTACCTTAGATGTTATTTGAGTTACCAGCAGAACAATTGGGCTGAATTGCTGCCTTTTGCAGGAGTAGCATACAATAATTCTATAAACAGCAGCACGTGACTAACCCCTTTCCAGGTTACCAGTGGACAAGATTTTGTTCCCATGCCGGAGCTACCTACAGGACCTCCCTCGTCTATCACGTTGGTGGAGTGGATGGAGAAGCTGAAGAGAGGATGGGAGAATACCAAGAAGGCGCTGACGGAGGCAACACAAGCCTACAAGAAACAAGTAGATAAGCACCGATCTCCCCAAAACCCTTTTCGAGTGGGAGATAAACTTTTCCTCTCTACCAAGTACATTCGGTTAAGGCTGCCTAGCAAAAAGCTAGGCCCAAAATTCCTGGGCCCTTTCCCAATAGTGAAAGTAATCAACCCGGTCACAGTGCAACTTGCGCTGCCTAGAATCCTAGGGAGGATCCACCCTGTATTTCACTGCAGCCTGCTTAAACCAGTGATCGAATCCAACATAAGGCCACACGCATAGCCGCCCCCTTCCCTACTAGTAGTGAACCCTACTATGAAGTGAAAAAAAATTTGGACTCCCACATTTTCCGGGGAAATTTGCAGTACCTAATTCATTGGAAAGGGTACCCTCTGTCGGAGGCTACCTGGGTATAGAGTCGGGATGTCAGTGCTGATTGGTTAGTCAAGCAGTTCCATAAGAATTATCCGAACAAACCAAAGGGTCCCAGAGGGGGAAGGTAGGATGGTTTGGAACGGTACTAACCCCTATACTTATTCTATGGGTAGATGAAGAAAAACATTTCAAGGTCAAGGATATCCTTTTTTTTTCAAAGTTTTTTTTTCTCCGCCTTCACATACAAATTTAACAATATTACATACACATAGTTCCAAATTATTCTTGTTTCATAAGCCAATATCTTAATTGATTGATTTCCCCCACTTTTGACCAACACCAGTCTGTCCCTCTAGCTATTCTTTCTTGCACACTCCCTCCTTCTTCAAACTATTTTCTCCTCCTACCAACTTTCCCTTCGCTCCTCCTTGTCCTCTTTCCTTCTCTCTCTCTTACCACTTCCTTCCACTCACCTTCTCATTTTAATAACTATTACCTCCACTTTCCCTAAGATTTGTTGTTTCCCATTCTTCCTAATTTCTAGGCCTATGTTTCCCTCCCCCTTTCTTGTCTGTTTTCTCCATATAGTGGTACCTCATCTTATGAACTTAATTCGTTCCGTGACCAGGTTCATAAGTAGAAGAAGCTATTTTTCCCATAGGAATCAATGTAAATGCGAATAATGTGTGCAATCCCGAAACTCACCCCTTTTGCCTTATTACCGCTGGCATTCTGATCCTTGTTCGGGGGCGGGTGGAAGAGAGGGGTGGAAAGACAGTGGAGGTTGCCTGGAGGGAGCCTCGTGGGTGGATTGACAGTGCGGGGAGCTGCCTGGCGGCTTGTCAGCTGGCGGAGCTTCTGCCCTCTTTGACAGCCCTGCTCACTCCTTCTCCTTTTCCACCCCTTCTTTCCTCCTCTTCCTCCTCCTTTCTTTCTCTTCCTCCTCCACTGGTGTCTAAACAACCGCCCCGGCCTCCTCTCTCTCCGGAGGGGGAAAAGAGGAAAAGAATCCCATAAACAACCCCTCTGCCCCCTTCCCAAAACCCCTTCATTCCTTCCTTCCCCAAGCTGTGTCAGCGCTGCCCTGCGCTCCAGAAGACACAGTCCTGCATGCCAGCAAAGGGGGAAAACAGCGAGGGGAAACAGTGGAGGAGGAGGAGCCGGGGGTCAGTCGTTTGGACACCGGTGGAGGAGGAAAAGAAAGGAGAAGGAAGAGGAGGAGGAGAAAGGGAGGAGGAAGAGGGGAGAGGGAAGAGGAGAAAGAGAAGGAAAGGAAGAGGAGAATGAAGAGGAGTAATCTCTCTGCCCCCTTCCCAAAGCCCTTTTGTTCCTTCCTTCCCCGAGCTGTGCCAGCGCTGCCCTGGGTTCCAGAAGACACAGGGGAAGAGCGATCACTTTCTTCCCAGCCCTGCATGCCAGCAAAGGGGGAAAACAGCGGGGGGGAAACAGCAGAGGAAGAGCAGCGGGGGGGGGAGTTGTTTGGACACCGGTGAAGAAGGAAGAGAAAGAAAAGAGAAGGAAGAGGAGAGGGAGAAGGAAAAGAAGAGCAAAGCGAGTGGTGGTGTCCTTTGAAACGACGCAAGACGTTTCTTCCTACACACACACTCTTTTGCTTCGTTTCAAAAGACACCACTCACTTTTTTCTCTACACATGCACTCTTTTGCTTCGTTTCAAAGGACACTGATCACTTTTCTCCCTACACACGCATTCTTTTGCTTTGTTTCAAAAGACACCACTCACTTTTTTCACTACACATGCACTCTTCTGCTTCGTTTCAAAAGACACCACTCACTTTTTTCACTACACACGCACTCTTTTGCTTCACTCTTTTGCTTCATTTCAAAAGACACCACTCACTTTTCTCCCTACACATGCACTCTTTTGCTTCACTCTTTTGCTTCGTTTCGAAGGACACTGATCACTTTTCTCCCTATACATGCATTCTTTTGCTTCGTTTCAAAAGACACCACTCACTTTTTTCACTACACGCGCACTCTTTTGCTTCACTCTTTTGCTTCATTTCAAGAGACACCACTCACTTTTCTCCCTACACACGCACTCTTTTGCTTCACTCTTTTGCTTCATTTCAAAAGACACCACTCACTTTTCTCCCTACACACCCACTCTTTTGCTTCGTTTCAAAGGACACCGATCACTTTTCTCCCTACACACGCACTCTTTTGCTTCGTTTCAAAAGACACCACTCACTTTTCTCCTTACACATCCACTCATCTTTTGCTTCATTTCAAAGGACAGCACTCACTTTCCTCCTTACACATCCACTCTTTTGCTTCACTTTTTTGCTTTGTTTCAAAAGACACCACTCACTTTTCTCCCTACACACCCACTCTTTTGCTTCGTTTCAAAAGACACCACTCACTTTTCTCCCTACACATGCACTCTTTTGCTTCACTCTTTTGCTACATTTCAAAGGACACCACTCACTTTTCTCCCTACACTTTTCTCCCTCACCCCTGTGCAGCTCCCCTCCACCCCACGCAGCCTGGGCTTTGCTGGGGGCTAGCTTGGAAAGGGAGTCCAAGGCACTTGGGGTTGGGGCCAGGGATCCTGGGGGCAAGCGTCCCCTCAGCGCATCTTGGGAGTCCTGTAGGGACGGAGCACCGAGGGGACGGCTTGCCCAATTTTTCGTAGCAGCAAAGTATCTTCTTCCCTCTCGGATGGAATAGCACTCAGCTCCTGCACAGGGTTCAAAAACCCTATGTGGCCAATGCTGGGTGCACCAGCATGCACCCACGCACCTTAGGGGGAACACTGCTACCAAGATCTGCCCACATTTCATCATTACTCTGTGAGCTGCAATGGTTGCCAATTGGTCTCCGGGCCCAATTCAAAGTGCTGGTTATGACCTATAAAGCCCTACATGGCTTAGGACAAGATTATCTTTTGGACCACCTTCTGCCTCATCTATCCCAGCGGTTAGTTAGGTCCCACAGTGTCGGCCCTCTCCAGATCCCTTTGGCCAGACAATTTTGATTGGCGAGGCGTAGAGGAAGAGCCTTCTCTGTGGCAGCCCCAGCCCTCTGGAATGAACTCCCTCCAGACATACGTACCACCCCCTCCCTCCTGGTCTTTCACAAAGCTTAAAAACCTACGTTTGCCAGCAGGCATGGGGGACGTGAGTGATGAGACTGTCTCCGACCAGTATGAGATATGATTGGACTGGGTGAATGTATGCGACTGTTCATGAGGTCTTTTAAATGTTTTTTTTAGTAAATTTTCATATTTTAGAGGTATTAGATTAATTATATATTGTTATATTAATGTTGTACGCCGCCCTGAGTCACCTTGAGAAGGGCGGCATAGAAATCTAATAAATAAATAAATAAATAAATAAATAAATAAATAAATAAATAAATAAATAGTGTTCTGGTTTCTGGTAGAACTTTAGCTATTAAAAATAACTCTTACTAAATGCAGTATTTCATAAACAAAGAAACTCCATTTTTATTCTCTTCACTTCCGTATTCAAAATGCAGTTCAGACTAGCACATTCCTTTTCTCCCGTTATCTCTCTTACATTCCACATACATTCCTCCCAGCCTCCGCCGTCTCCCAAGATTTATGTACTCACAGCATGATCCAAAAGCAGCAGGAATGACTGTAAGATAACACAGAATGAACTTGCTTGCTCGGGAGCTGGGCAGAAACACATTTCATTTTAGCACTACAACATTGAAACTCCACCCTTCTTAGCCACTGGCCCCCTGACATACCAAATACATCACTCCAGTATTTAACCCATTCCTCCCCTTAATATCTTTTCCCGAACACCTGTTCCTTGCGTTTTTGGACCCTTCTGAATTGAGGATTGACCCAGTGAACGTCTATTTCTTCCTCACTAGATTCTGGACTCATAGCAACATCCTCTGGCTGGCCTCCCACCTGTTCTAATATCTGTAACCCAGGGCCTACCACTAATTCATAAACACTATCTGTATCAGAGTCCTCAAGCTCTTCTTCACCGTCCAACTGACCAGGAGTATGTACGATAGATAGATAGATAGATAGATAGATAGATAGATAGATAGATAGATAGATAGATAGATAGATAGATAGAGACAGACAGACAGACAGACAGACAGACAGACAGACAGACAGACAGACAGACAGACAGACTTCATTTTTGTTTGTTTGGGAAGGGGCCCTTATGAGGTACTACCAACTGGGCCAGCAGGACCAAGGTTTTTTAATGAGGTATTACTCCTCTAACACCATCATCATCATCATCATCATCATCATCATCATCATCATCATTTTCTGTTAAAATAATCTTGGTTGAATACATACATTAAAATAGACATAAAATACACAGTATAACATATGAATTATAAAAAAAAGAGAATAACAAAAGGGTTAAGAGTAAAAAAAATAAAGTAAGAAGTTTAAGAAGAGAGATTAGAGGAAAAGAAAGATAAATGTTATGACAACTATCTAGATGACATTTTGATCACAAATGACCTATAATTTCAGTTTTATGGTAACTAGATTTCCTCTCAGTTTTAGTTGTTTGTAATAGTGTTGTTAATTAAGTTTATTGCGTAAGTGTAATCTTTAAATGTTGATTATATTTTGTCTAAAAGAACAGTATTTTGGGGTTTGGTTTATAGAATTTGATGGATGTCTTTAGCATGTCTTGATCGATATTTTTGCAATGGAAAATATGAGTTGTTTTCGTTTTATGTCTTATGTTGGCAGTGAGTGAAGTTATTTAGTTTTCTTCTTTTTAAATGATATTTAAGTATTTTTGTGTGTTAACCAATGGTACCATTTTTTCCAGGCTTTGTAGAAATCCGATTCATCCCTATTTTGAATTTCCATTGTCAATTCCGATATTTCTGCATTTTTATTAAAATATTTAGGTAGTTGGGGGTTTTTTGTTTCCAAAACTCTAGCATGTAGAATTCTTGCAGCGATTAGGATGCGGAAAATGATGTACTGGTCTTCTTTTTTAATATTTTGTCTAACAATTCCTAAGAGGAATAACTCCGGTTGGAGGTGGATTGTCTGGGAGATAATTTGTTTTAAGACAGTGATGGCGAACCTATGGCACAGGTGCCACAGGTGGCATGTGGAGCCATATATGCTGACACGCAAGCTGTTGCCCTAGCTTAGCTCCAATGTGCGTGTGCTGATTTTTGGCTCGCACAGAGGCTCTGGGAGGGTGTTGTTGGCTTCCAGAGAGCCTCCAGGGGGATGGGTGAGGGTGTTTTTACCTTCCTCCGGCTCCAGGGAAGCCTTTGGAACCTGGGGAGGGCGAAACATGAGCCTACTGAGCCCACCAGAAGTTGGGAACAGGCAGTTTCTGGCCTCCAGAGGGCCTCCAGGGGGTGGGGGAAGCTGTTTTTGCCCTCCCAAGGCATTGAGTTATGGGTGTGGGCACTTGCGCATGCGCAATAGCACATGCCCATACTTTTTCGGCCCCCAAGGAAAAAAAGGTTCGCCATCACTGTTCTAAGATCTTCTTGATTTTTTGCCGATATTTTTTCGTTGTATCACAAGTCCATCAAACATGATAGCAAGTTCCAGGTTGTTTTTTGCACTTCCAGCAGAGTGGTGACATTTTGGTGAACATTTTAGCAAGTCGAGCGGGTGGCAAGTGCCATCTGTAAATATTTTATATTGGTTTTCTTTATAAGAAGTTGCCATGGTTAATTTATAGTTTGTGGTCAAGATGATTTCCCATTCATTTACATTATTAATTAATAGCTGAAATTTTGGGCCCATGCAATCATTGTCCCTTTGACTTCTTCCTCAATTGTGTCATATTCTAAAAGAAAATTGTAAATTTTAGATATTTTTTCTTCTTCTGGACTTATCAAGAGTATTGGGGTTTTTGGGGAACCCGGATTTATTTTTATGTTCTTTATATTTTGATTTGATTTGTAGATAGTAGCCAATCAAGGTTTATCCCTTTTTCTAAGAGCTTTTGTTTGGTTGTTAATTCATTGTTTTCATTTAGTACTTGTTCATATGTTATAATTTTATCATGGTGTAGAGCGTTCAGATGTATTATGGCTTCAGTTGGGGATAGCCATTTTGATATAGAGTGATAATGGTTTCTTTTTATATGTTGCCAGAGATCAAGTAGGGTTCTTCTTATGTAATGTTGTTTAAAGTATGATGTTAGTTTGTGACTCTCGGATCCTAAGAAGGCATGCCAACTAGATTGAAGATCAAAACCTTCCAAGATTAGTATTATTTGTTTTTTTTAGCGTTATCCATTTTTTTAATAGATTCAAAATTGTAGCCTGGTAATATAGTTCCATATTAGGCAAGCCAAAACCACCTCTCGTTCTATGCTTTTGCAGGTCTTTTAATTTAATCCTCGCCCTTTTTTTTTGCCCAAATAAATTTGCGAATTTTTTAATGAAGGTTGTTGAAAAGCATTTTATTTATTTTGATTGGAGCTGTCTAAAATAAATATAAAAAGCGTGGTAGTATGTTACTTTTAATTACGGCGATTTTTCCCATTAAAGAAAGTTGTAGATTGGACCATCTAGCGAAATCTTTTTGTATATTTGTCATTAATTTTTCGTAGTTATCCTTTTTAGTGGTACTACAATTTGCCGTAATCCAAAGGCCAAAATATCTAACCTTTCTTTGTGATTTTTATTTTAAGTAGTTCTTCTAAATCTGTGATTTGGTTTTGTGTCATGTTTTGGTGATTATTTTTGTTGTTTCTTTATTTTTAGTCCTGCGATCTCTCCAATGGTGAATTGCATTAATCAAAATTGGTGCTGATTCTAATGGATCTTTTACAATACAAACCATGTCATCAGTAAAAGCTTGACCCTTATAGTGCTCTCTTTTGATTTTTAACTCTTTGATTCCTTTGTTGTTTCTTACTTTTTAAAATAAAATTTCCAAAGTGAGGATAAAAATTAATGGAGTTAAAGGGCAACCCTGGTGCACACCTTTCCTTATATTTATTTTTTCTGTGGTATCGTTGTTTACTAGAATTTTTGCTGATTATTGTGAGTACATGGCTCTAATAAGTCTTACAAAGTTATTACCAATTGAAAGTTGCCAACTGAGGTGTGAAAAATTGGCAATATAAACTATCAAAGGCTTTTTGTAAGTCAACAAATATCAAGGCTGAGGATTTATCAATATTTTTGTTATAGTATTCTAAAGTATTTAGGACAGTTTTTATGTTTATTTCAATGTTTCTCTAATAATGATGATGATGATGATGATGATGATGATAATAATAATAATAATAATAATTTATTAGACTTGTATGCCGTCCCTCTCCAGAGACTCGGGCGGCCCATAACAATAACACAATATAAATACAAATCTAATAATTAAAACTATAGCTAAAACCCATTATCTTTAAAACAAGCAGCAATACACAATCAACACTCAATATTACAATCATACCCACACATAACTTTTAATGATCAGAAGGGGGTGGGGCATATGCTAATTGCCCCATGCCTGGTGACATAGATAAGTCTTAAGGCTCTTGCAAAAGGCGGGGAGGGTGGGGGCTGTCCGAATCTCTGGAGGGAGCTGGTTCCAGAGGGCCAGGGCCGCCACAGAGAAGGCTCTTCCCCTAGGCCCCGCCAGATGACATTGTCTGGTCGACGGGACCTGGAGAAGACCAACTCTGTGGGACCTGATCAGCCGCTGGGATTTATGCGGCAGAAGGCGGTCCGACAAGTAGTCTGGTCAGATGCCATGTAGGGCTTTATAGGTCATCACCAACATTTTGAATCCATTTTTGTCGGAGTGTATTATTTGATTAAGTATTCTTTTTAGTCTTTCAGCAATTATTGAAGCAAAACTTTTATAATCTGTGTTAAGGAGGGAAATTGGTCTATAGTTGGTCTATAGTTCTGAATATATTGTCTATCTTTAGTTTCTTTAGGGATTAATGTTATATATGCATCATTCCAAGAAGTTTGTTTGTTTATTTGTTTATTGCTAGAGTTGAAAGGGACCATGCAGGTCATCAAGTCCAACCCCCTGCCTGAGCAGGAAATCCTATAGCACCCTAGCCAGATGACAGTCCAATCTCCTCTTTAAAGTGTCCAGAGTTGGGGAGTTCACAACCTCTGCAGGTGGGCTCTGACCATCAGGAAGTTGTTCCTTATTTCCAGGTTGAATCTCTCTTTGGTCAGCTTCCAGCCATTGTTCCTCGTCTGGCCCTCTGGTGCCCTAGAGAATTGAGTGACCCCCCTCCTCTCTGTGGCAACCCCTCATATACCTGTATACTGCTATCATGTCCCCTCTGGCCCTCCTTTTCTCTAGGCTATCCATGCCCAATTCCCACAATCTCTCTTCGTAAGTCTTGGTCTCAAGTCTCCTAATCATTTTGATTGCTCTTTTCTGCACCTTCTCCAGAGTTTCAATGTCTCTTTTGAGGTGAGGTGACCAGAACTGGATGCAGTACTCTAAATGTGGTCTGACCAGGGCATAGTAGAGTGGTATTAATACTTCCCTGGTCTTGGAATGTATCCCCCTGTTAATGCAGCTTAGGATTGTGTTGGCTTTTTTGGCCGCTGCTGAACATTGTTGGCTCATGTTTAGTTGATTATCAACCAAGACTCCGAGATCTCTTTCACAGCCACTACTGCTAAGAGGGGTTTCTCTCTGGCTGTATGTGTCTCTAGTTTTTTTTTTACCTAGGTGAAGGACTTTGCTTTTGTCGACGTTGAACATCATTTTGTTAGTGTGGGCCCACAGTGTTAATCTGTCTAGGTCTTTCCTCTAGTCTAGGGTGTTAGCTACCCCTGCCAGATTGGTGTTGTCTGAAAATTTAATTAGTTCCCCTTCTATTCCCTCATCTAGGTTGTTGATGAAAATGTTGAAGAGCACAGGGCTCAAGACAGAACCTTGTGGTACCCCACTGCCTACCTTCTTCCATGTGGATTTGGAGCTGTTGAGGACAACTCATTGTATGCAGTTGTCAAGCCAACTGTTTATCCATCTGCATGTGTTGAAATCTACCCCACTTTTTCCTAATTTGTGGATTAGGAGATTGTGGTCAACTTTATCGAAGGCTTTGCTGAAGTCCAAGTAGATAAGGTTTACTACGTTGCATTGGTCTACTGATTTGGTTATGGTGTTGAAAAATGATATGAGATTGGTTTGGCATGATTTGTTTCTGACAAACCCATGTTGACTGTTGGATATTATCTTGTTGGTTTCTAAGTAAAGTGGAAAAGTTGTTTTTTTATTATTTTCTCCAGTATTTTTCCAGGTATAGAGGTCAGACTGATTGGTCTGTAGTTACCTGGGTCAGTCTTTTTACCTTTTTTGTGGATGGGACTATATCAGCTCATTTCCAGTCTTCCGGTAGGTCTCCAGTGGTCCAGGATTTTTGGTAGATGAGGAGAAGTGGTTCTGCTATGGTGTCTGCCAGTTCTTTTAGGACTCTGGGGTGAAGTCTGTCTTGTCCTGATGATTTGTTAAAGTCCGCTTTTCTAAATTCTGGGACTATAGTGGTGTTGGGTACAGCAGTTGGTGATTGCATTATGTTGAATTTTAGGATGACATGGTCACTCTCACTCAGTGTCCCTTCTTCTATTTCCTCTATCATTTCTTCCCTGTTTGTTAATATTAGGTTCAGTATTGCAGTCCCTCTGGTTCCTGTTTCCACTTTCTGGTTTAGAAAGTTATCAGTGAGACTGGTGAAATTCTATCAGACTTTCCACTTGGTGCTGAGTTTGTTTTCCAGTTAATGTCAGAGTAGTTAAAGTCCCCCATTATTGTTGTGCTGTGCTTATTACATATTTCTGTTAGTTGGCTTGTAAAGAGGTTGTCCGTTGTATCTGTGTGGTTTGGTGGTCTGTAGTATACTCCAATTGTAGTGTTGCACTTCTTTTCTTTTAGACTAACCCATATGATTTCTAGGGGATTATCTTCTTTGGTTGGATATAGCTCTGTGGCAATGTAGTGGTCTTTTATGGCTAGTCAATTTCCTAGTTCTTTCCACCCTAGTGAGGTATAGCCCATCTCTTGCTAGAAGCTCTTCTTGGAGATATTGCATGCCATGGTCGAGGAAACCAAAGTTCTTTTGGCAACACCATCTCCTTAGGCAATAGTTTATTTGTGGGATTTTGTGTTCTCTGGATGGGTGCGTTATGTCAGAGATTTTGGCTTCAGGGTGGCAGCACACATCTCTGGATTGATTGTCTGGTCTGCAGATGGCAGGTTCAGATCCCTGAGGATTGAGTCACCAATTACAGCACTCTTCTTTTCTTTTTGGTTGGGTTGGGAGGGTTAGCTTTCGTTGTGGAGGCATTTGGTGTTGTTGTGTTGTGCTTAGTTCTTGGTGGTTCCTTGTCAGATGTTTGCTGGTTTTCTTGTGCCAGGAGTACTGAATATTTGTTGCTTGTAGGCAGTGGGGTTGGGAGGAAGTGGGTTGGAATGTATTTGGTTTGTTTTTTCTTCTTTGGGTTATGTGTGTCCAGCCATTTACTATCTTGGGGAAGTTGATTTGGCTTTGCTCTTCTGAGGTGTTGGTTTTGTTGGTAGTATGTTGGTCTTTCTCATTTTGATGTTGGTTTTTCAGGGTTTTTAGGTTTTTTTCTGAGTTTTCATTTTTTTTCAAGTACAGTGGAACCCCGACATAAGAGCTGCTCTACTTAAGAGCAACTCGAGATAAGAGCTGGGAGGGGAGAGATATTTTTGTTCTACTTACAAGCCCAAATTCGAGATACAAGCGCCAAGGAGCTGTCTCCTGAAGCCAAACGCTAACTTCCGCGTTCGGCTTCAGGAGACAGCTGCGAAGCGGCGCGCGTGTTTTAAAAGGTTGCAGCCGGCCTGGGGGGCTCGGGGGGGTGCTTGCAGCTTTCTTTCTTGCTCTTTTTCTTTCTCTCTTTTACCTTCCCTTCTATTTCTTCTTTTCTTTCTCCTTCCCACCTTCTTCCCTCCCTCCCTCCCTTCACTCATTCCTCTCTTCCTCTCCCCTTTCATAAGTTTCCTTGCTTCCTTCCTCTGTTCCTGTCCCTTCCCCCTTTCTTTCTTTCTTTCTTTCTTTCTTTCTTGCTCTTTTTCTTTCTCTCTTTTACCTTCCCTTCCTCTATTTCTTCTTTTCTTTCTCCTTCCCACCTTCTTCCCTCCCTCCCTCCCTTCACTCATTCCTCTCTTACTCTCCCCTTTCATAAGTTTCCTTGCTTCCTTCCTCTGTTCCTGTCCCTTCCCCCTTTCTTTCTTTCTTTCTTTCTTTCTTTCTCTCTTTCTTTCTCTCTTTCTTTCTTGCTTGCTTTCTTTCTTGCTCTTTTTCTTTCTCTCTTTTACCTTCCATTCCTCTATTTCTTCTTTTCTTTCTCCTTCCCACCTTCTTCCCTCCCTCCCTCCCTTCACTCATTCCTCTCTTACTCTCCCCTTTCATAAGTTTCCTTGCTTCCTTCCTCTGTTCCTGTCCCTTCCCTCTTTCCTTCCTTCCTTCCCACCCTCCGTCCATTCATTCACCCATTCCTCTCTTGATCGCTTAAAGCCGGTCCCTGGTGCAAAAAGGGTTGGGGACCTCTGTCCTACAGGATTGGGTGGCAGAGAAGTTGAACATATGTAAATTTAAAAGTTTAAGAAAGTTTACAAGTTAAGTGAAAGAAACTTCATTATTCATTTATATGTACATGTACATTTCTTCATTAAAAACATGTCTTTCTGCATAATTTAGACTAACTTTGTGAGTTTTTTGAGGGCTGGAACCAATTAAAATTATTTACATTAATTCCTATGGGGAAAAGTCGTTCGAGATAAGAGCTGCTCGACTTAAGAGCCCAGGTCCAGAACGAATTAAACTCGTATCTCGAGGTACCACTGTAATTGGATTAGTTTGCATGTTGCAAGTTTTGGAGGTTTGAGGGGAGGAGTGTGTACATAGAGCACAGTCTGCCACTCACTATGGAGTCGGTTCCATCTTCATCTTTGCTTATGGGGGGGTGTCTCTCATGTATATGGTTGGTACGTCTTCTCTGTGTATGTGTGGATCGTTCTTCATGTGTGTGGTAAGTTGCAGAATGGGTGTGGGAGAGTGCAGTGATGGCAGTTCTGCTTTTAGTGTACTAGGCATGATTTCAGAGTGTGTGCAGGTATTTTGTAAGGGGTGTAGGTGAGTGGTTGAGAGTTGTATTTTGGTTAGCTGGAGTTCAATGTCTAGTTGTGTCTGGTGGTGTTCAGATTGGTGCTGTTAATGTCTTTTTATTGTGCTTTTGTTGCGTTTATGTTTTTGTTGATGTATTTGCTGTTAGTTATTTTTGAATTACAGTGATCCTTTGATTTTCGCGGGAGTTGCGTTCCCAGACTGCCTGCGAAAGTCGAATTTCCGCGAAGTAGAGATGCAGAAGTAAAAACACCTCTTTTGGCTATGGGCAGCCAAAAACTACCCCCCGCGCACCCTTTTGAAGTTGGGGACGGGGAGCGACGAAACTGCGAAAGGTAGAGAAGATTGTTTTGAATGTTGGCCACCCCCTCCCCCCCAGCGCCTCCGGCCCCCTCACCACTACCCCCGCCTACCCTATCCATCCCTCTCACCAGCTTTCTTGGGGCGCGGGTCCTCCTGCAGCAGTGCTGGCAGCTATGGCTTCTCATCCTCCTCATTCGGCCGCTCGCCGCTCTGAGCACTTTGAGAATGCCCGCCCCACCCCTCTTGCAGTCCCTTAGCTGAGAGCACTTTGTCCCAGCTGTCAGCGAGGGGGCTGCAGGAGAGGTGGGACAGGCATTCTCATCGAGAGAGAGCAACAGAGCTAGATAGAAAGGAGAGGGAGAGAGAACGTGAGAAAGAGAGAGAGGGAGAGAGCAAGAGAGGGGAGAGTGGAAGGTAGAGAGAGAAAAATGATAGAAAAAAGGGGAGAAATGAGAAAATGATTGAGGCAGAGAATGACAGGAAAGAGAGAGAAAGAGAGAGCGAAGTGACTCTTGATCGAAAGCATACAGTATGGTAAAAGCACTTAAATAATAACAGAGGGAAAAAAACCCAGCCCTCACCTGTTTTTGGAAATGGTTGAAGAATTCACACACAAACACACACACACACACACACACACACAGGCAGGGGGGGAAATTTATTTACGTATTCATTCATTCATTCATTCATTCTTCTATATCGCTCAGTCCCAACACTTTAAACTCATAAATTACCATTTCCCATTCCCTTAATTACCATTTCCCATTCCCTTAATTACCATTTTCCCTTCCCATTACCTGTACTACTCACCACTGAATAAGACACTTAGTCATCCTGATATTTATAAACATAATTTTTTTGGTTTTTTATTTGCAAAAATTATTAACATAACTAAGGATCTTCTTCAATAACTAGGGACCTTCTTCAATCACCATTTCATCGGGCACTTCTGCAATGGACGCTGAAAGTGATGGCGTGAGAGACCTCTTGGTTTTCGTGATGAACATAGTTATGGGTAGTTGTTGGCGCAGTTTCTTTTTCTGGGCTAACATGGCTCTGTATGGTGCAACGATGTTGTCAAGGGAGGCCTTAAAGTGTATAGAGCGAGTCCACAATCTGTTGGAGATGTGTAGCAATTCTGTGCACTGCTGCAAGCCATTCAAGCGTTAGGCCAACCTCTTCTTCTTCCTCAGCTTGTTCAGCTTCCTCTTCTTCACTCGCTGACCTGATCAGCTCCTCCAGATCTTTGTCTGTCAGTGGTAGGCCATGCCCACCAAGCAACCCATGGACTTCATCGGGTGTTCATGTCACTGAAGCCTTCTCCACTCAGTACCTGTGCCAGCTTCACAGATTTCTGGACTGCAGCATGTTGAATTTCTTCGGGAGCAAATCCCTTGTAATCATGCACCACTTCGGGCCACAATTTCTTCCAGCAAGCATTCATTGTCTGTGTCTTCATATCCATTAAGGCATTCTGAATGTTTTTCAGACATAATGCAATCATGTACTGACGCCAGTAGCCCTTCAATGTGAAGTTTTCATCAGCGTCTATTGCTTCCACGAGGTTTCCAAGGGAATAATGCGTGGATAACACCTTGATCCATCGGCTGGATAAGCGATGTGGTGTTTGGTGGCAAGAATTCGACTTGTACTCCATCATGTTCATGCGCCAGGTCATCATGGCCTCCAGCATTGCCCATTAGGAGAAGCACTTTGAAATTGAGTCCTTTGCCAGCCAAATAATCCTTCACTTGTGGGATAAAGAACTGATGAAACCAGTCCCGTGCGAAGTCTTTTGTAATCCATGCCTTAGGATTATGCATCCAGTACACCGGCAACGCATTATTATTTCTGTTCTTTAGGGCTCTGGGATTTCGGGACTTATAAATGAGCCCTGGCTTGATCATGAAGCCGGCTGCATTTCCACATATGATCAAAGGTACCTGATCTTTCTGGGCCTTAAAACCAGGGGCTTAGGCTTCGTCTTGCATTAAGAAAGTGCGCAATGGCATCCTCTTCCAGAACAGGCCTGCTTCATCCATGTTGAACACCTCTTCTGGAAGGTAGGCCCCTTCTTCAATTATCTCTTGAAACGTGCCATGGACGTACTGCTCAGCTGCACCTGTATCCGCTGAGGCAGCTTCTCCGTGCAATGACACACTCCTCAGGCCATAGCGCCGTTGAAATTTATCAAACCATCCTTTACTTGCTGTGAATGTGGATGAGGTTGGAGAAGCAGTGGATGTTGATGGCTGGGGGTCTTCTAAGTCATCAGCACCTTCATCAACATCTTCTTTTCCCTCAGCTGCATCGCCTCCTTCTTTGTTCGCCAGACAGGTGTAGAGTTGTTGTGCCTTTGTCCGTATTGTATTGGTATCCAATGCAATGCTTTTCTTACGGCAGTCTTGTACCCACACAGACAAGGCAGCTTCCATTTTCATAAGCCGTTTATTTCTAGGCATCACCATCCTTTTTGCTGCCTTGTTGAATGTTATCGTAGCTGTTTGCCTTATCTTCTTTTCATCTTTCCGAGTGTATCACACACTCAATTTGTTGATTCCATAATGCCGCCCAACATCTGCATATGAGCGACCTCCTTTTAGCATATCCAAAAGTTCAATCTTCTCCTTAATTGTCAGCATCTTCCTGCTCTTTTTACTGCCGCAGCCTCCGCTCCGCATGCAACGTTTAGGAGGCATCTTGGGTATGTCTTCCAATAAGTTTTAATAGTTGTAAAAGTACTAATGCACGCCGGGATAACACCACTGATTGGCCGAGATTTCGGGCCATCAGCAATGACGGGCAAAATTTTTGCGATGACAACGCTGATTGGCCGAGATTTCGGGCCATCAGCAATGACGGGCAAAATGTTTGCGATGACAACGCTGATTGGCCGAGATTTCGGTCAATCAGCAATGGCAGACAAATGTTTGGTGAGGACGTATGACGTCATCGGGTGGGAAAAACCGTGGTATAGAAAAAAAACCCGTGGAATATTTTTTAATTAATATTTTTTGAAAAACCGTGGTATAGCCGTTTCACGAAGTTTGAACCCACGAAAATCGAGGGATCATTGTAGTTTTTATTTGTTGCTTGTTTCTTTCTTCTCACGCTTTCCTCTAGGGGGAGGTGGTCAGCTCCCTGGGGTCCGTAGAAGTCACGTTGGGGCTGGAGGGGAATCCCTTGGTGCTTTCAAGGAGGTAGTTGGCTGGCGTAGGGGCTCTGAGGAGGTAGCTGAAGGGTTCTGAGGGCTCAGGGGAATCCAACTGGCCTCGCTACTCTTGGGAGGGATCAGCTGGGTGTTGGGGCTCTGCAGGGCTCAATCCGAAGGTTCCAGGGGAAGCCACCTGGTCTTGCTGCTCTCGGGAGGGATCAGCTGGGTGTCGGGGCTCTGGGGAGGTTGCTGGAGGGTTGAGGAGGCTCCGCCGCTCTTGAGTGGAAGCAGCAGGGTGTCGGGTTGCTGGAGGGGTCATTGAAGGGTTCTGAAGGGGGGGGTCCACGTGGTGTCGGGTGCTCAGGGAGGAATCAGCTG
This sequence comes from Erythrolamprus reginae, assembly GCF_031021105.1. Classification (NCBI taxonomy): domain Eukaryota; kingdom Metazoa; phylum Chordata; class Lepidosauria; order Squamata; family Dipsadidae; genus Erythrolamprus; species Erythrolamprus reginae. Next base: position 78,004,879 of record NC_091953.1, read on the forward strand.
GGTGTCGGGGGTTTCCTTCTTCTCCGACTGGCCTCAAACGCTTGAATTCTCTCCCCTACCTCTTGTAATTTTGAAATTGGCACTCCCTCCTTCCCTTCCCTTCCCATCGCGACCATCTCTTCCATCTCTGCTTACCTGCTGCCACTCCCGATGCTTCCAAAAGTCTCCAAGACCTACTTTGCCGTTTGTCTCTCTTTGCAGTTTGAAGGTGGGATATCTGTCCTTTTTTCCCTTTATTTTTTCCCACTGGTAATGCAGTCTTTCTCCCTGGTTATTTTCATCTTTTTTCTGTTCTCGATCTTTGCTACGTGTCTACGCATCTATCCTCATCGCCATCTTTGTATGCAAGTTGGTAGTTCACTTTTCTCAAGAGATTATTATTATTATTATTATTATTATTATTATTATTACGTTATTCCTGGAAAGGGTTAACTTGGATGCCCAACTGATAAAGATCTGGCTGGCAGCAGTACTATGGGGTGGCAAAGAAGGAGACTCACTTCTCCTTCAGGCTTCCTGCACTTTTGGAAGGAACCAGAGCGCTGCAGCTCTGCTTTGTTTGCCAGACCTGATCAGCTGTAGCGTGGTGAGGCACTGTTGCCACTATCATTTCAGTGGGGGAGCCTGTTGGTTGGTTCTAAACAAGGGTCTCCTCAAATTCCACCGCAATTGTGCTCTCTTTAGCCTAGATCACTAAGTCAATCTAACAGCTCATGCTTGTGACCGGGCTTCAAAATGGCCACTGACAATTTTTAAATGGCTGTGAAATGGTTCCTTTCATTCCCTTTGCGTTCAAGCCAAGCTTGGATGGCTGGACTTTAAGCCCAGCGGCCCATCTCCCCACTGCTGAATTTAATCTGTCCTTGTGATATTTTTGATTTTCCTGATCACCAGTTAAAGTACCATGAACTATTTGACAGAATGACAGGAATGACAAGATTGTCAAGCAGCAGCGCTGACAACTCACGATTTGGAGATCTGAAGATGAATCCTCCACTCTCTGGCAAATGCAACCATAAAACCTTGTCACTCATGAAACAGGTTAGATCTAACAAGGCAATATAATCCCCAGGAAAAGTGAATCTTCACAGGAGGATAGTTTGGCAATACCATTCTCACTGAGTGAGTGTAAAAGCTGTCGGCATAGCAACAGGGGCGTGACCTGAATAGCTTTTGACAGACTCAGTTCAATCACAGAGCAGTCGGAGTTAACCCATCCTGGATAGTATATCCACTTTGAGGGAGAATATAATGGTTGATTTGCAACTTGCAACCAAACTCTTAATGGGAGTGGGGAGGGAAGACATTAGAATATAAGGGAAGTTTGGGAGGAAAATGAGGAAGGCAGGTAAGCCAGTTGAAAGCCTGATACAGACCTAACACTATAAGGTCATTCAGCTGGAACAGTCTGGGGCAGTGGTCCCCAAACTACGGCCCGCGGGCCGGATGCGGCCCGCTGAGGCTATTTACCCGGCCCGCAGCAGCGTACAAGATTTTACCATATATAATATACTAAGTTCCCGAATCTCCCCTCCACTCTGCTGCTGAGCGTCTGGCGGCGGCAAGGAAGAGGAAAGCCAGGGGGCGGGGAGGAAAGCACCCTATGGCAGAGCAGCAACAGTTCCTCTCCCTAAAGGCGAGAAAGAAATTAGCCAATTGCTTTCCTCCCCGCCCCCTGGCTTTCCGCCTCCTCCTCCAGACACTCATTTGCAGACCGTCTTGGTCCCTCCAGTACCACTTTTTTGTTTTTTTGTTGTTTTTTTCGCACCGGTGAGGTTTGCGCGCGTTTGGGCACTTTTGGTGTTGGGGGGGGTCTGCTGCGGAGAGGGAGAGGGAGAAAGAGGGAGACATAGAAAGGGACTGAGAGAGAAAAATAAAGCAAGAAAGAGAGGGAGAGAGAACGGGAAAGTGCTGCTTTTTTGCTTCTTTGCTGCCCCGCAGGGAGCCTGGAAGCCCTGCAAGAGCGTCTGGAGGGGGCAGTAAACAAGCCATCAGGACCCCCGCGCACTAAATTGTTAATGGACACACCGTCCCGGCCAGGCGACGGGGAGGCCCTCCCTATGGTTGCCCGCCGCCCAGGCCCCGCGCTTGGAGCCGGGGGCGACGGGCCTAGCCTCGGCTTACTTGGCCCCGGCGCGGCCGAAGCGTGGGGCGGAGTAGGCGGCGGCGGCTGCTTCAGGCCCGCCCCCGAGCTGAGCTTCCTTTGGCTTCCTTCAGGGCAAAGCTGCAAAACTCATCTGCCACCTCGAAGGAAGCCAAAGGAAGCCCAGCTCAACGAGGACCGGCTGTTGGTCCCTTGAAGCTGCCGCTGCCGCCGCCCACTGCAGAGATCCCTTCGCCCGAACGGATGCGGCGGCGGCGGGTTCAAGGGACCAAGAGCCGGTCCTTTTCGGAGTTGCGTTGCTTGAGGAGATCCCTTCACCCGGAGGCTGAGGCTGCAACAATTCAGCGCCGAGAAAGACTGGCTCTTGGTCCCTTGAGCCCGCCACCTCCGTTCGGGCGAAGGGATCTCCGCAGTGGGCGGCGGCAGTGGCAGCTTCAAGGGACCAACACCCGGTCCTCGTTGAGCTGGGCTTCCTTTGGCTTCCTTCGAGGCGGCAGGTGAGCTTTGCAGCTTTTGCCTCGAAGGAAGCCAAAGGAAGCTCAGCTCGGGGGCGGACCTGAAGCAGCCGCCGCCACCTACTCCGCCCCGCGGTTCGGCCACACCGGAAGCTCTGGTGGGCGCGGGGCAGCAGGGCAAGCCACGAAGGTGGCGCAGCGTGGATCAAGCGGGAGGACACAGCAGTAGTCGTAAGGCGACGGTGGGGCGGTTGGCTGCAAGGCACCGGCGGTGGCGGCTTGATGTGTTGCAGGACGCCGTACATTGCTGGCGCTGCACTGGGCATGGGGCTGGCACCTCCGTCCTGGGCCAGCCAGCGGGCCAGTGCCAGCCCCGTGTCCATGCCCAGCGCAGCGCCAGCAATGTACTGCGACCCGACGTCGGTGCCACTGTCTTGGGAGCTTCTGCTTGCAGCCGACTGCCCCGCGACGTGTTGCAGGGCAGGAAAAAAAAAGAAGAGAGGAAGGAAGAGAGAAGAAAAGGAGAGAGAGAGAGAGAAAAAAAGAAAGCAAGAGAGAGAGGGAGAGAAAAAGGTGAGGGGGAGGGAATGTGAGAGAGAAAAAGAGAAAAATGAGAAAATGATGGAGGGAAAGAACGAGGGAGAGGGAAACAAAACAAATGAGAAAGAAGGAAAAAAAGGGAGAGGGAAGAGAGAAGTGGGAAGGAGGGAGGGAGGGAAAGAAGGAGAAATGGCAGGAGAAGGAAGGAAGGAAGGAAGAAGAAATGGAGGGAACAAGGAAGGAAGGAAGAATGAAATGAATGGAAGGGCGGAGGAAGGAAAGACTTTTTTGGGAGGGGTGTACATTTTTTTTTAAATTTTTCTCTCAACATACATTCAAACAATACAATGTACCATCTAATTTTCCCTGAATAAAATGTGGTATTTTGTCAGTAACTAATATCAATCATCAAAAAAGTTGCAAAAGTTTTTTTTCTAATGTTGTCATCCAGGTACATACTTTTCTTTTAATTAAATTCCCTTCTTAATATTCCTTCAAAAAGTACACCACCAATTATATTTCTAAGTTATTAATCATTATGCCAAAGTGCTTCCTTATTTATATATTTTTCTATAAATATTTTTATACATTTTTCTATAAACCAATAAAACCTTGTATAGCCAATCAGATGTTAACAAAAGAAAATTAAAAACAAAACATAAACATGTATGAATTTCAGACTTCTTCCCTCCCTCTAAATAGTACATTCCCATTTTGTTTTTTTTATGTTAAAATAAGGTATGTGCAGTGTGCAGAGGGATTTGTTCATAGTTTTTTTTATAGTCCGGCCCTCCAACAGTCTGAGGGACAGTGAACTGGCCCCCTGTGTAAAAAGTTTGGGGACCCCTGGTCTGGGGCAATCAGATCGTTCCCAAAAAAAAGTGAATACAAATTATTAGTGGTCAATGGACAAAGGTCCAGGTACAAAGGAAACGTTTACCTATGCTGTTTTCACGGGGAAATTAGAACTGTTTTTCTACTTCTGTAACCACATGGAATCTTCAGTAAAGTTATACCATTGGTAAAAGATTATCTCAGGAGTTTCTTTTGCTGTCTAACTGAGTAGGATGGTTTATATCAAATTTAAATCTGTGGTTAGATGTCATTATGATAGTTTTGACTTATGTTTATTTTTTATTTTTTAATTGTAATTGTGCACTGCCATGAATCTTCTAGAAATATGACACTAGAGAAATACAGTTAAGTAATACCTTTCAGTTTATTTCAGTCTTGGTAATTTAAATATTAGCTGCTTCTTGAGAAGCTTATCCAAATATATTGCACTTATATTAAATAAAATTTGCAAACTTTATGCAATGGAATGGTACAATGCACATTCTTTACATATGTATAGAAAGAAAAAACATCCTGAAAATTACTTAGCAAGAAACACATTTTTCTATAACTTATTTATAGCTGTTGAATAAGTTTAACATATGCCATCATCAAAGTAAACCTGACCAAGTGGATATTTAGTGCAGAATAATTTCAATATGAATTTCAAAATTAAATCTGTGAAATAGCACCATGTCATAATATTTTACTGCAGTTTTAAAAATGGTTCCATTGGTACGCTTTTAAAATGGGCTGAGGGGGGTGGGGAACTAGTACAATCACAATAACAAATAATGCAGATCTGATTTCTTTAACTGATAAATAGTATGCAATTCAAATGAGTCTTGCTTAGATTTATTTTTTAAAAAACAAGCTTCCTGAACATTGGCCTTGGGAATTACTGTGATTTGGAGACACCATAAATGACAATGTATTCTGCCAAATATTCAAACTGAAGTAACTATTTCTTGCCAAACATGCAAGGACATTAATTATAAATCCCTTTTTTTCAGTTTGCCTGGCAACAGGTCCTGAAATCAATATACCTTTGACAATTTTTCTATATACTGTCGTCTACTGCTCAGGTATTTTTATTGATTGATTGATTGATTGATTGATTGATTGATTGATTGGACTTATATGCCGCCTCTCTCTGAGGACTCTGGGCAGCTCACAACATTTCCAATGTTATTTTCTAGATTTCTCACCAGTTTCATTTCTCCTGAAAGGGAAAAAATCTCAAAAAGCTGTTGGGATGTTTCCTATTAATTTTGTCAGATATGCCTTTCTCTTTCTGCCAAAGAAAACCCAAAACTCCCTAGCATTCTCAATGGTTTTTTTGTCCATTAAACATTCATATTTTTCATTCCTAATGATAAACTGTACAGTACTATAGTAAGCCTAGGAAAAGGACACAAATTCAATAAATAATTATAAATGCTAATTACTTTGTTAGCCTGTATTAAATGAAGCCAGGACAAGATAGTTTGTAGCATGTTCAACTAGAATGTGGGTGATCCAGGTCTAAATGCCCAATTGCTTATTATACACTGTATATTTTTTAGACGATAATCCCCTCTTTCTCTATAGTGATAAACTATTTCAAATGAGAAAAAAGGAGGAAAGGCAACTATATACATACTATTTCTATACCTTGAGCTAGGGTGTTCGCCCTAGCACAAGGACAAAAGCACCAGCCTGAAGATGACGAGTGGGACCTCGTCGAAACGTCGCCAGAAATCTCTGAAACTTACATGGGAAGAAACCCGAATATGCCAAGACCTTCATATCTATATACACTGTGTATATATATATATATGTTTTTGCTGAATTTTTATTTTTTTTCCACATGTTTTTGCTGAATTTTTAAAATTAAGGAGACTTGGATAGCGCTATTTCGGCCTGGTTCTGGCCTCATCAGCTAGCCATACTCTTACTGGGATTTGATCCTGGGGCTTCTCCCTTGTAAGGCAGAGAATTAACCTCTAGGCCACAGGATCTGATCCCTTCAGCTTTGTACCAGGGAGGGGCTATGTTTTTTTCAATATACCAGGATGATCCAACAGAGAAAAAAACAGAGAAAAAACATATATATATATATACATACACACACACACATGTATATATGTATATGTATGTATGTATGTATTTATGTGTGTGTGTGTGTGTGTGTGTGTGTGTGTGTGTGTGTGTGTGTATATATATATATATATATATATATATATATATATATATATATATGTAGATTGTTCTGAGTTCGGGTTTTGCCCTGTGTAATATTTTGCATGTCTATGCGACGTTTCGGTGAAATCACATTCACCATCATCAGGCTGAAGTTTCAAGCTTCGTGCTGTTGTAAAATGGATTTTTACAACAGCACGAAGCTTGAAACTTCAGCCTGATGATGGTGAATGTGATTTCACCGAAACGTCGCATAGACATGCAAAATATTACACAGGGCAAAACCCGAACTCAGAACAATCTACATAAATATACCCATGAAAATCTACGAAAACATATATATATCTAGAAGCCATAGAAATTGAGAGGAGCCCCCTTTGCATAAATAAAAGAGATGACACGTCCCGCCTACCAGAAATTTGGAAACCAGCCTTAAACAAAAAAAAACACTTCATAAAAATCACCATGTCAATCCTTCTAATAATTATGAATTTGGAATTTGGAAATTTGGAAACCAGCCTTAAACAAAAAACACTTCATAAAAATCACCATGTCAATCCTTCTAATAATTATGATTACACCAACCAATCAGATCACTGAAACATAATCACCCAATCTATTTGCTACATTCAAACCAAATCTCCACCCCCACATTATATACTAGGAAGAAATGACAGTTGCAAACATTCCATTTTACAACAGCACGAAGCTTGGAAACTTCAGCCTGATGATGGTGAATGTGATTTCACCGAAACGTCGCATAAACATGCAAAATATTACACAGGGCAAAACCCGAACTCAGAACAATCTACATACATATACCCGTGAAAATTTACGAAAACACATATATATATGTGTGTGTGTGTGTGTTTTCGTAGAACTCAGAACAATCTACACACACACACACATATATATATATATATATCCCTGGGTTGGGCCGAGAGGCAAATAAAAAGCTGTGATGTTCCTTCAATACACCAAGGTGATTCGATACAAAAATATGTAACCCTTCCCTGGTGCAGAGCTGAAGGGATTGGATACTGTAGCCTAGAGGATAATTCTCTGCCTTACAAGGCAAAGGTTGCAGGTTCAAGTCCCAGTGGGTATGGCTAGCTGATGAGGTCAAAATAAGGCCGAAATAGATCTATCCTAGTCTCCCTTAATTTTCAAATTCAGCAAAAAAAACATGTGACATATATATATAACTATATACAGTGGTACCTCTACTTACGAACTTAATTCATTCCGTGACCAGGTTCTTATGTAGAAAGGTTTGTAAGAAAAAGCAATTTTTCCCATAGGAATCAAGGTAAAAACAAATTATGTGTGCAATTGGGGAAACCACAGGGAAGGTGGAGGCCCTGTTTCCTCCCAGGAGATTCCTAGAGAGGCCCCATGGAGGCTTCTCCCTGCCTTTTCCGGTTACAGTTTCGGAGGCTCGGGTTTGTAAGTGGAAAATGGCTCTTGAGGCAAAAAAATTTGAACATCCAATTCTTATCTAGAAAAGTTTGTTAAGTTGTGGCGTTCTTAGGTAGAGGTACCACTGTATACAGTGTAATGAAATTTTGAGTAGCAAAGATATATATAATATATGTTAAAAAATCACACTGTTTTAAAATGTTTTCACTTTTTTGCTGTAAAAAACCAGTTCAGTTTTTATAATGAAATAGATACTTACTGTGCTGATTAATAAGCATGCGAAATGAGATGCGATTGGTATAGAATCTATCTAAAAAATACTGAATATTACTGCTCACAAAAGGATCAAATCCATACTTTTCTTTGTATTCAATAACTCCTTGGGCCATGGTAGGAACAACATCATTGTGTCGATTCCTCACTTTAATTAAGATATCTAAAAAGCTGCAGAAAAAAATAGAAACAAAAATATTATAGACCGTTATTTTCACATTTTAGATACCAGTAACAGCTTCAAAACATTCATTCATAATTCAGAACCAAAAAGTTTGTTGTAAGAAAAGCTTGAACAAAGTAGTCCAGTATGTTAATGAAAATAGTTGTAGAATTAAAAATGACATTCTTGTTGTACTACAGTTCTAAAATAAAAACGATATACTATATACGTCCCAAAGGTGCTTTTTTCAGGAAACAACTGGACTTTCTTGGTTTTTTTCTTTGAAGACATTCGCTTCTCACGCAAGAAGCTTCTTCAGTTCTGACTGGATAGTGGGGATTAGAAGGATTTATATTACTTGCAGACAGCTGGTCATTTGCATTCTTTTAGATAGTCCACAGACTTTCAACTGGATACTTCGGGATGAATAGTATGAACAAATTTTCCCAAAAAATTACAGATCATAAGAACTATTTGCACTATTTGCAACTATTCCACTGTGAAACAACTCACTGATAGAAGAATCCAATGAATATAGAATACAGATTAAAGCAATCTTTCAAATTGGAAGAATGGTTGGCACATTTCTTCAAGCTGAATGAGTCAAAAAACTGGGAGGGATAGCAATAGAGATGTGACTTAAACAGCTCTGACAGACTCAGTGCAATCAGCTTAGTAGATGAAATTAACCAATTCCTAGATGCTATATCCTCCACTATGGAGAACCTTCAATTCACCACCATCCAATCAGAACTGAAGAAGCTTCTTGCATGTGAAGTAAAACATCTTCAAAGAAAAAACAAAACAGTCCAGTTGCCTCCAACTAAAAGCACCTTTGGGACAACCATGACTGCATGACTGAGAATGTCCATAGATATATCAGTGATGGGGAACCTTTTTTTCTTGGGTGCCAAAAGAGTACGTGCACGCACTATTGAGTATGCACAAGTGCCTACAACCATAATTCAATGCCTGGGGAGGGCAATAACAGCTTCTCGGGCTCTCTGGAGGCTAGAAAGGGCCCATTTCCCAACTTCTGGTGGGCCTAGTAGGCTCATGTTTCTCCCTCTCCAGGCTCCAAAGGCTTGTCTGGAGCCAGGGGAGAGTAAAAGCAGCTTCTCCCATCCCCCTGGAGGCTCTCTGTGCAAGCCAAAAATCAGCTGGCCGGCAAACACATGCAGATTGAAGCTGAGCTAAGGCAACGGCTTGTGTGCCAGAAGATATGGCTCTGCGTGCCATCTGTGGCACCCGTGCCATAGGTTTGCCATCACTGTACTATATAGGTGTACCACAGGTGGCATGTGGTGCCATATGGGAGGGCATGCGAGATGTTGCCCTATGTCAGCTCCAGGGCACATGTATGCGCTAGTCAGCTGATTTTCACCCTTACAGAAGGCAGTTTCGCTCTCTGGAGGCTTCAGGAGTGCAAAAACCCATCCAACGGGCAAACTGGAAGTTCAGAAAAACAGATTTCTGATTTGCCCATTGTGCCGTTTTACTGACTGCAGACTACTTCAATGATTGGAGAAACAGATTTCTGGTTTGCCCATTGTGCCGTTTTTTGCAAACAACAGTACAACTAGCAAACTGAAAGTCCGTTTTTCAGAATTTCTGGTTTGCCCATTTGGCTGTTTTTTCACTGCTCCAGGCTTCAGTGAGGTCTGTGTGCATGTGTGGGGATGGGGGGGGATTGTGCGCATGCGCAGGGGCAGCACAGGGGGAGTGTGCATGCATGGGGGAGGGAATGGGTATAAACTTTTGTACATATGCTAATGCATATGCGCGCGCACACAGCCTTTTTAGACGCAAACCAAAAGGTTTCGCCATCGCTACTATATGTACCATATTTTTTTGTCCATAAAACACACTAGAAAATAAGACATGGCTAGGTTTCAAGGAGGAAATGACGAAAAAAATGAATCTGGAATGCCCTCTCAGAGTGCTTTTTTTGGGGGGGGGGGGGATAATTTTTTTTATTGTTTTTTCCTTCGTATACTTTAATACAATGTCAAATATCTTCTATTTTCAGTACAATAAAATGCAGTATTTTGTTAGTAACTCTTGTATAATCCCATAAAAAAAATTCATAATACAAAATTATTAATTTCTCTATAAATCTTTTATCTCTATTGCAAAATAATTATCTAATCTTCTCCTCCAACAATCACAATCATCATGTATTACCTCTTCATTAATGTTCCCTCAAACATATAGTGACAAATAAAAAAATATTTCTAACATTCTAATTAACTGATAGACCATAGTGCCTATGTCTCTTTACATATTTTACTTAAATCTAAAAACCCCTATCAAATCACAAACTTTGAAGATACTAAAAAGAAAAAAAAGAAAAAAAGAAAAGAAAAAATATTACCAATTTCATACATTTTTTTCGTGCAACTTAAATCATCTATTGTTCACTAATTCAATTTTTATAAATCTGTCATAACTATCTCTGTTCTTATATGCCAATTTTACTTATCAAATTCGAGTTGCTTTATTAATATACTTCTTTTAAAATGTCTCTATTCTCATATTCCAATTTTACTAATCAAATTCAACTTGCTTTGCTTGTACATTTCAATAAAACTAATTAAGCTTATTTTAATATAATCAACCAACCTTATATTTCCTTATATATTCATTAAAATTGTTTGAATCTATTTTAATATATGCAATGAGTCAAATATTTCCCAAAATTCTAACCATCTTTAATACACTTCATTAAATTCAGTTAAACCTACCTAATATTTCCATAGAATCCACACATCAAATCCTAAATAAGAAATCTAATAGGTGATAATTAGAAATTAATCTAAATCTAATCAACCATGTTCATAACCGCAACCTTTTTCATAATTCCAAATCTCTTGTGTAAACTTCTTTCTAGCCATTTTATATCCCTATTTCCTTCCCTTTCGTTTTTTATTCTGTCTCCTTCGCTTCCTTGCAAATCCCAACAGATCAATTTTATTTTTAACGCCTTTTTTATTCTGGAAATTCCAGTGCTTTTGACCACATATTTTCCATTTTGTATCTGTGATTATCTCAATGTGCTCAAAGTAAAGTCTATGATCATCAACCCTTTCCATATCCAGGCAATTCTTTAAAAAATTGTTATATCATCACTCAAAATTTGATAATCAGAGTATGTAATATCATGTCCATTAACTAAGAACTTAGTTCTCTTGTTGTTTCCTTCATCTGCAAATCCATTATTATAATATTTTCATCTTCAAATGTCTACTTTAATTATACCATGTCCTGTAGTTTTCTATTAGCTTCAATTGTAAATTCCTTAGTAGTTAAAAAAAATCCACTCATCAATCCTCTCAGCTCTTTAAGGTCTCCAGATAAGACTTTACACAATTGTCTTATCTCTTGAATTTCCATTTTCTCAAGTATCATATCTCCAGATGTTCCAAGCTCTTCCCAGCAGCTTAGTTATATTTTGCAAAACATTTCAAACAAGTTCAGGCTCTCACAAGATTTGCAAATCCTCTTTTCATCTCTTCTTAGTCTTCTTTGCAGACAAAATATCAATAATCCAGTTAGTTTCTCTTTTCCAAGGCCAGTGCTGAGACATCAAATTGAAGATTCTCATAACAATAAAGCTTTGACCAGCAGGCGACTCCATCGATTCGTTCTCAGAAAACACTTAAAAAACATTTAAAACCAAAAGATTCCATTTTAATTATTTAAACTCTTAAAGTTTTGTTTTTTTCTTTAAATCCAATTTCAAAGCCTCAAACCATCCAATTTTTATCCAAATGGGTTTTATAAAATAAATTAATTAACACTGAAGGAATGGTAAATATTAATACCATACAACATAGTATTGGACCCAGCAGCCTTTATTTATGAAAGTCTAAGCTTTCTTTTAAAAAAAACATGTAAAAGCTGACTTTAAGTTTCACTTCTCCGATCAGAAATTTCTTTCTGCTTGGAGGAGTGGAGAAATGTATATATAATCTTTTCTACCCAGTAATAAAATCATATGCATTTTCCTAGCAGGTACTTTTCTAGCATATATTTCTGATTACAAGAGAGTATCGCTTTCTAAGATTCTTTACTTGCCTTTTTCTTCATCTAATCAGAGTAGCTTAAGTAAGGTTGAAAATTCCTCATGTAGTTTTCAAATGATTTATTACTCTCTGAATAATAACTGAAAAATCTGAACAGTAATACTAAACCCCAAAACATTATATTGACCAAGGATTATTTAAACTACTCACTTGGCATGCTGATGGAAAAGCACCCCTTCTTGAAAATTACTTAATGCTTAAAGATTTAGTTAGATTAGAATCGGCTGGACTCTGTGGCAAAGAATTTTAATATACCATCAATCTTGAAATACATTACAATAATTAAATATTTTAAATTTGGTATTCATAATTCATCCAATGCTGCCTCCTTTACATTTGACATCTGGAAAAAAAATTACTCCAATTTCTTTTAAGTATTTAAAAAGCTTTTAACTAATAGTTTTTATGCTCCTCCTTTCCTAATCACATCTAATCAATTAGGCCGTAGTGCTTCAATTTTCTCCATATATCCTTAGTATCAATTTCATGTATATTTCTTACCATTACTTTTATTATAATTGCCCTTTAACAAAGAAAACAAAGTATATCATTTTGAGGATGGGGGAAATCCAAATAATTTATCACATATGTCCCAATTAGCCCAATTAAAATAATTCCTTTTAGTAAATAAAAAAGGAATTTTTTAAAAAAAAATTTAAAAAGAAAAGAAAGGAAAAAAAGAAGAGACAAGAAAAACAAAAAGAAAGAAAAGAAGAAAAAAACTTTTTCCCTTTTCCTCCATATATCCCTTTTCACTATAAATCCAGTTAAGTCATACCCCATCTATCACTGTAAGCCCAGTGGAATCATCATGTCCTATTCTAATATCATTGCAAACCTAGTAGAATCATTGTGCCCTATTCTAAAAAAAATCACTGCAAGCCCAGTGGAATCATTATGCCGTACTCTAATTATATCACTGCAAACCCAGTGGAATCCTCATGTCCTATTCTAAAAAAGTCACTGTAAACGCAATGGAATCATTGTGCCCTATTCTAGAAAAACACTGTTAACCCAATAGAATCCTCATACCCTACTCTAATTATATCACTGTAAACCAAGTGGAATCGTCATGCCCTATTCTATAAGATATCTGTAAACCCAGTGGGATCATCAATAAACCCTACTCCATTTTGTGGGACAATAAACCCAAAAAAACCCTCATACCCTAACACAGTGGTAACTCTACCTAAGAATGCCTCAACTTAAGAACTTTTCTAGATAAAAAGCGGGTGTTCAAGATTTTTTTGCCTCTTCTCAGGAACTATTTTCTACTTAAGAACCTGAGTCCGGAAAAATTTCCCAGGAAATTTGAGAGTGGCACGAAGGCCGAGCCAGTTTCCTGCCATTCCCCCTTTAATCCCGGCCATCTCGGGCTTTTCTGGCCTGCCAGAGGAGCCTTTCGGTGGGGCTTAAGGAGGCTTTGGCAGTCCAGAGTGAACAGAGCGTTTTCCTTTCTCTGGGCGCCTGAAGAAGGAATAAAGCACTTTGCTATAGTGAGTCCCTTGTGCTGCCTTCCATACACCTGGCACAAGGTTGCCTTCAGGAGCGTCTGGGCACAGAAAGGCAAAAGGGGGTGCTTCGCTCCAGCCGGATCAACTCGGCTTCCGCCAAATCAAGGAGTCACCACAGGCGCCGGCTACAAAGTGAGCGAGCAAGAGGAGAGGGGGAGCCCTTCAGCATGGGAAGCTGCCTTTTGGTAAAAGAAATGGGAGGTTCGCCCCTCTCACCTGCCTGGATTTCTCTCTCTGGCACAGTGTATGGGAGGCAGCCTCGCGCCGGGTGTATGGGAGGCGCATGTTCCTCCTTACTGCCTCAGAGTCCCTCTTTTTTTTTAAGCCTTAAAGTTTTGAATTTTTTTGATTCCCCTCATCTCAACTTCTTCCTTCGGCAACAACTGTCCTCCTCCTCTTCTTCCTCTTCCTGTTGTGGATACCCCTGTTCAGTTTGAGGACTTTGCAGATTCTGATTCAGATAGTGTTTTTGAATTATTGGCAGGACTGATTTACAGGCAGAGGAAGAAGGGGGAGACCAACCACAGGACGTTCCTATGAGTTCAGACTCAAGTGAAGGAGAAATAGATATCAGATGGGTAAATCCTTCTTTCAGATGATTACAGAGACAAAGGGAACAAGTGTCAGGGAAGAAATATTAGGAGAGGAACGGGTTAATTAAGTAATTAATTCATCACATCTGGGTGTCAGCAGAGAAGAAGGGTGGAGTTTTCAATGTGCTATGAATCAATATGGAGGTACCTTTCCGCGGCTCTGAAAGTAAGCTTTGTTTTTAAAATAATTTTATTATTTTTAAAAAACAAGACACAACACACATACATAAAAATACAAAACAAAACACATAACAAAAAAAGGAGCTACAATATCTCCGCTCGGAATAGAAGTCTCCATGGTAAGAAAAGAAAAACATTTCAGAAGAAAAAGAAAAAAGAAAAATATATCTACTTAATTTCTCTATTTATATACACTTCAGTATAATAAATATATAAAATCTTGAATTCATTGAGAATTTCTTTTATTCAACCAAATATAGACCCTATCCCAGATTTTATAGAATTCAAACTCTTCTTAGTTCTTCAACCGCCTCGCCATCACGTCCAGCTCTGCACATTCAATAATTTTCCTAATTACCTCATATTCTTTTGGGACTTCTGCTTCTTTCCATCTTTGCACAAAAACAATTCTGGTAGCTACCAAGATATGATTTATAAAATATTGTATGTCTTTTTTATATTTGTTTGTAGCAATGCCTAATAGAAAAAATTCTGGAGTCTTCCTAATTTCCTGGTGTGTAATTTCTTTTAGTCATTTTTCTGTTTTGTTCCAATATGATTTGGCTTTCTGGCAAGTCCAACATTGATGGTAGTAAGAACCAATTTCTGTCTTACATTTCCAGCAGTTTGGAGAAGTATTTGGAAACATTTTTGATAATCTGTTGGGGGGCAGATACTATCCATAAAACATCTTAATCTGATTTTCTTTTAGCGATATCGATTGAGTTATTTTCCAGTTGTATGACCAAACCCTGTCCCATGCATCTAAATCTATATTCATAGACCAACTAATCATATTATCTTTTAAAATCAAACCTAATGTTTTGGACCTAATCAAATATTTGTACACTTTCCCTATCAATTTCCGTTGATTCTTGGTTAGCAATTTCCCTAGAATATTATTATCTTTTTGAAATAAATAAGTCCTTGCATCTTTTTGAAATCTGGTCTAGATTTGAGCATAAGTCCACCAGTCTATCATTGTCCCTGCTTCTTTTAATTCTTGTCTGGTTTTTAATTTCAACTGCTCATTTAATATATCCTTATATTTCAATATTCATCCTTCTTGTAATAAATTAGGGTGGCATATTGCTTCAATTGGAGAAATCCAGTCTGGCATTGTTAGAAAGTGATCTTTTTTAATGTCAATCCATGTTTCTAGTAATGATTTCCTAATTGCATGTCTTTTAAAATATGAATGGATTTTATGCTTGTCATAGCATATAAAGCCATGCCAACCTAGCATTAAATCATGGCCCTCAAGGTTCAATAATCTTCTATTATCCAAGGTTAACCATTCCTTAATCCATGATAAAGCTGCAGCCTGATAGTATAATTTGTAGTTGGGGAGGGCTAGCCCACCTCTCTCTTTTACATCTTCTAATGCACTTAATTTTATTCTCGCTTTTTTCCCTTGCCAATGAATTTTTTAGTACTCTTTGTTAATTCTTTAAAAAAAGTTTTCCCCTGGGTTAATTGGAATTACTTGAAACAAATACAATAATTTAGGCAAGATATTCATCTTCATTGTGGAGATTCTCCCTAGTAAAGACAAATTCAGATTACAGTGATCCCCCGATTATCGCGAGGGTTCCGTTCCAAGACCCCTCGCGATAATCGATATTTCGGGATGTAGTGGTGCGGAAGTAAAACACCATCTGCGCATGCGCACCCCTTTTTCCATGGCCGCACATGCGCAGATGGTGGAGTTTGCGTGTGGGCGGCGGGGAAGACCGCCCAACAGCTGATCTGCTCCGCAGCGCGGCAGCAGCGAGGAGCCGAAGATGGGGTTTCCCCGTTGCCCAGGCAACGGGGAAACCCCATCTTCGGCTCCTCGCTGCTGCCGCGCTGCGGAGCAGATCAGCTGTTGGGCGGCCGAGGCAAAGGGGAAACCCCAAGATCGCTTGCCGCTTGCCCGTCACCCGCTCGCTCGCTTGCCGCTTTCCCGTTCGCCTGCCCGCCCGGCTGCTCGCTTGCCGCTTGCTGCTTGCCCGTTCGCCCGCCTGCCCGGCTGCTCGCTTGCCGCTTGCCGCTAGCCCATTCGCCCGCCCGCCCGCTTGCCCGTTCGCCCGCCCGCCCGGCTGCTCGCTTGCCGCTTGCCCGTTCGCCCGCCCGCCTGGCTGCTCGCTTGCCGCTCGAGAGCAAGAGGGGGAGAGATAGAGAGAGAGAAGGAAAGAAAGAGATGAGAGAGGGAGGAAGAGAGTGTGAGAGAGGAAGAAGCAAGATAGAGAAAGAGAGAGAGAAAGAAAGATGAGAAAGGAAGGGAGTGATGTCATCGGGTGGAAAAATCGCGATATAGCGATTAGCAATGATCGAGAGCGCGAAACTCGGGGGATCACTGTATTCCATATTTCCAAGTCCTTTTTAATTTGAACTAAAATTTTTGTATAATTATCGTCTTTTAAAGACAAAGATTTGGCAGAAATCCAAATGCCTAAGTACTTTACTTTCTTCATTATTTTCATATTTGTAAAATTGTCAAGTTGTTTCCTCTGTAATCCAGTCATATTTTTAGTTATCAATTGCGTTTTACTTTTATTGATTTTTAGACCTACAACACTCCCAAATTATTCTACTAAATCTATTAATTTTGGTAATGATATCAAAGGATTTTCTGTAATAAAAAATACCTCATCTGCAAATGCTTGGACTTTATAACATTCTTTTTTTTATCTCTAATCCTTTAATTTCCTTGTTTTTTCTAGTTTTAATTAACTTAATTAATTTAATTAATTTCCAGTGTTAAAATAAATAAATCTCTAATCTTTCCGTTTGATCATTTATTATAATTTTGGCTGTTTGGTTCAACTATATGACATCTATCAAGCTGATAAATATAGTGCCACATTACATTTTGTTGAGTTGAATTTTCATGAATGTCCAATTCACATTATCAAAAGCTTTCTTTGCATCGAGAAAAACCAAGGCCATTTGTTTCTCGGGGTGGCATTCAAAAAATTCCAATGTATTAATAATTGTCCTAAAATTATTTTTAATTTGTCTGCCCGGCAAAAATCCATTCTGATCCTCGTGTATTATTTCATTTTTAAAATTTTAAAGTCTAAATGCATAGATAGAAATAAATATTTTGTAGTCCACTTTTAACAGGTAATTGCCCTATAGTTTTATATTTTATCTTTCTCTGTTCCTGGTTTATGTATTGAAGTAATTAAAGCCTCAGACCAAGATGTTGGAATTTTGCCATCTGCAATTATCTTATTAAAAATCTCTAACATGTTCAAGGTAAGCATGTTACTATCCAGTTTATAGAATTCTGCAGGATTGCATCTGGGCCAGTAGTTTTATTATTTTTTTGGTTTTTCAGTATTTGTTGTAGTTCTGCCATAGTAAATGGTGCATTAAGCCTCAGTTGTTGATCCTCTGATAGAGGTGGAAAATTTGTAGTCTAAAGATTTTTAAATTTCTTCTTTTATTTCTTCCTGTTGATATAAATTTTTTGTAAAATTCCACCGCTATTTCCTTCTTTTCATCTGTACTATATCATAGTACACCATTACTATCTTCTAGTTTATTTATCATTTTAGATTCTTTTTGTTTTCTCAGTTTGTAGGCTAACCAGTGCCCCGGTTTATTTGCATATTCAAAATATTCCTGTTTTACCCTCTTTATTTTTTCAGCTATTTGTTCTTATTCAATCAAGTTTATTTGTTTTATTAAGTCCATTTTCCCTTTGACTTTACTATCGTGTGAATTTCTTTGTAGTTCAGTTTCTAAGTTTTTAAATTCTTGCTCTAGTTGTTGATAATGTTTATTTTTCCTCTTTTGTTTTTTTTGGTTGTGTAAGAAATCGCCAGGCCCCGGATAAAGGCCTTGGCCATATCCCATAGGTTTTGTGGGGATGTTGCTGCATTTTTATTTATTCTGAAAAAAAACTTAGTTCCCTTCATTTGTATCCACTCTAATTGAGAATCTCATAAAATATTACGGTTCATTTGCCATTGTTTGTTTCTTAATTCCCTTCCAGAAAATTACCAATGGATTGTGGTCTGCCCAACTATTTGTTTCTATTTCAATATCCTTTATATGTTCAGAGGTGTGTGTGGATGCCCAAGCCATATCTATTCTTGTCCAAATTTTGTGGGGATTTGAGTAAAAGGAGTACTATTTTGTTAATGGGTGATGGTCCCGCCAAATATCTTTCAATCATAATTCTGTATTCATTTTCCATAATGTGGCCCACCTGACGCTGGGGTGACAGAGGGTCAGAACATTCCAGTGTTGCTGGGGAGAGGCAGATATGGCAGGGGCCATGGAGTTAGCCATTCCAGGGGAACGAGGGATCATTGCTTAATAACAATCCCTTGTTCTGGCTCCGTGAGCTCAATCTTGGGCACTGGTGATGAGTGTAATTCTGGCCCTGGGCTCAGGTTGCTGCTACTCAATGCCAGGTCGGTGGTAAATAAAGCTCTCCTCATCCGGGATTTGATCCTGGATGAGGAGGCCGACCTGGCATGTGTAACTGAAACCTGGCTGGGCCCAGAGGGAGGAGTTCCTCTCTCTGAAATTTTCCCAGCTGGGTTTCAGATATGGCATCAACCTCGACCCCAGGGAAGGAGTGGCTATTATAGTCAGGGAGAGCCTTTGCCTACGTGGACTCATTGCTCCAGAGATTGCGGGTTGTGAGTCTCTCTTGATGAAGTTGGACTTAGGGGTTCAGGTGGGCTTGCTTCTCACGTACCTGCCTCCCAGCTACATGTCAAAAGCTCTGCCTGTGCTACTCGAGGAAGTAGCCGGGTTGGCGGTGGAGTTCCCCAGACTTATTGTCTTGGGGGACTTCAACCTGCCGTCACTCGGCGAAGCCTCTGGACTGGCACAGGAGTTCATGGCCACCATGACAGCCATGGACCTGACTCAAGTAGTACAGGGTCCAACTCATGAGGGAGGACACGCACCCGACATGGTATTCCTCTCTGAGCAACTGAGTAATGGTCAGAGACTAAGGGGCTTAGAAGCATTGCCTTTGTCATGGTCGGACCATTTTCTACTACGGCTTGACTTCCTGGCTCCAATCCTTCCCCGCAGGGAGGCGGAACCGATTAAGTTGTTCCGCCCCAGATGCCTGATGGACCCAGAGGGCTTTCAGACTGCGCTTGGGGTTATTTCAGATGCACTCGTCCACAGTTCGGCGGAGTCTCTTGCGGAGGCCTGGAACAAGGCTGCAGCGGAGGCTCTTGATCGGATTGCGCCTTTGCGACCTCTCCGTGGCGCTAGACCCCGTAGAGCTCCATGGTTCAACGAGGAGCCCCGGGAGTTGAAGCGCCAGAAGAGACGTCTGGAGAAGCGATGGAGGAAGAGTAAGTCTGAATCCGATCGAACACTTGTAAGAGCTTTTATTAACACTTACAAAATGGCGCTCAAGGCGGCAAGATGCGCGTATCATGCCACCTTGATTGCATCAGCGGAATCCCGCCCGGCCGCTCTGTTTAGGGTGACCCGCTCCCTTAACCAGGGGGGAGTTGGGGAGCCCTTACAGAGTAGTGCCATGGATTTTAACACGTTTTTCGCTGATAAAATCGCTCGGATCCGGGCGGACCTCGACTTTAATTGTAAAACAAAGTCGACTGACAACAAGTCAGTCGAGGTGACTGGGGCCTGTACTTGTCCACCTGTCTGGGAAGAGTTTGATCTGGTGACACCTGATGAAGTGGACAAGGCCACTGGAGCTGTGAGTCCCACCACCTGGTTACTGGATCCCTGTCCCTCCTGGCTGGTTTCGGCCAGCAGGGAGGTGACACAGAGCTGGGTCCAGGAGATTGGGAACGCTTCCTTGGGGAGGGGGTCCTTTCCAACAACCTATAAAGAGGCGCTTGTGCGCCCCCTCCTCAAGAAGCCTTCCCTGGACCCAGTCGTACTTAATAACTATCGTCCAGTCTCCAACCTTCCCTTTATGGGGAAGGTTGTTGAGAAGGTGATGGCGCTCCAGCTCCAGCAGTCCTTGGAAGAAGCCGATTATCTAGGTCCCCAGCAGTCGGGTTTCAGGCCCGGTTACAGCACGGAAACTGCTTTGGTCGCGTTAATTGATTATCTCTGGCAGGCCCGGGACAGGAGTTTATCCTCTGTCCTGGTGCTTCTTGACCTCTCAGCGGCTTTCGATACCATCGACCATGGTATCCTTCTGCGCCGGCTGGAGGGGCTGGGAGTGGGAGGCACTGTTCTTCAGTGGTTCTCCTCCTACCTCTCCGGTCGGTCGCAGTCGGTGTTAGTGGGGGGCCAGAGGTCGATCCCGAGGTCTCTCCCTTGTGGGGTGCCTCAGGGGTCGGTCCTCTCCCCCCTGCTATTCAATATCTACATGAAACCGCTGGGTGAGATCTTCCAAGGGCATGGGGTGAGGTATCATCAGTACGCTGATGATACCCAGCTTTACATCTCCACCCCATGTCCAACCAATGAAACAGTGGAAGTGATGTGCCGGTGTCTGGAGGCTGTTGGGGCCTGGATGGGTGTCAACAGACTCAAACTCAACCCTGATAAAACGGAGTGGCTGTGGGTTTTGCCTCCCAAGGACAATTCCATCTGTCCGTCCATCACACTGGGTGGGGAATTATTGACCTTTTCGGAGAGGGTCCGCAACATGAGCGTCCTCCTTGATCCACAGCTCACATTAGAGAACCATCTTTCAGCTGTGGCGAGGGGGGTGTTTGCACAGGTTCGCCTGGTGCACCAGTTGCGGCCCTATTTGGACCGGGACTCACCGCTCACAGTCACTCATGCCCTCATCACCTCGAGGTTCGACTACTGTAATGCTCTCTACATGGGGCTACCTTTGAAAAGTGTTCGGAAACTTCAGATAGTGCAGAATGCAGCTGCGAGAGCAGTCATGGGCTTCCCTAGGTATGCCCATGTTACACCAACACTGCGCAGTCTGCATTGGTTGCTGATCAGTTTCCGGTCACAATTCAAAGTGTTGGTTATGAGCTATAAATCCCTTCATGGCATCGGGCCAGAATATCTCCGGGACCGCCTTTGCCGTCAGGCATGGGGGAATTTAAACATCTCCCCTGGGCCTATACAGTTATGTATGGTATGCTTGTGTGTATGTTTGCTTTTAATAATGGGGCTTTTAGTGTTTCTTTTAAATTATTAGATTTGTTATATATTGTTTATTATTGCTGTGATCCGCCCCGAGTCTACGGAGAGGGGCGGCATACAAATCTAATAAATGAATGAATGAATGAATAAATAAATAAATAAATAAATAAGTAAATGTCATTGGTAAAATTATTTTCTTTTCCTTTTCCTTCTTCTTGCCAGAATAGTCCATTGTACTATTGGAAATTGCATTGTCACCAATCAAAATTATATTCTCAATCGCTAATTGTTATTTTGTCATGCAGTTTTCAAAAAAATTACTTTTGGTTTTCATTGGGTGCATGGACACGATAACGAGAAGTTCCAAGTCTAATTTCAATTGCAGTATTAAAATTCCACCATTCTGGTCACTATATTGATTCATCTATATACACTGCTACACCTCTTTTCTTCTGGTCCGCTAGGCTGGTATAAATTTTACCTAATTTTGGATTCCATAATTTTCTATTAGATTTTTTGATATGCACTTCATGAAGAATAATTATTTTCGCTCTTTATTTTTTAAGTTTAGCAAATATTTGATTTCTTTTTCTTGGATTATTTAGTCCATTCACATTAACAGAAAATATTTTTGTGTCTCCCAACATATTTATTTGTAATATTTCTTGGTTCTCTCAATCTGCTACTTAGAATCAAATCTTGTTGTATTTGTGGTTGTTTTCTCCTTGCTCCTGATGTATCCTCCCTCTACTGGCTGGAGGCCCCCAACTCATCTCCGCTTCCTTTACTGTCCTTGCTCAGTTGTTCAGATCTATTCAGGCCAGTTTCTTCAAAAAAATCCTTAGCATCATCAACATTCTCAATCTTCACTCTTGTTCCTTGCCAAAACAGTGAGAGACCTTCTGCGATAAGCCAGCGGAAGGTTATGTTTTCTTTAATTAATTTCCTAGTAAGAAAATAATACTCCCTCCTGCTTTCACAAACTCTTTTTGGAACCTGTTTTAGAATTATAA
This sequence comes from Erythrolamprus reginae, assembly GCF_031021105.1. Lineage (NCBI taxonomy): Eukaryota > Metazoa > Chordata > Lepidosauria > Squamata > Dipsadidae > Erythrolamprus > Erythrolamprus reginae. Next base: position 78,027,283 of record NC_091953.1, read on the forward strand.
TTTATTTACCTTTATCATCTAAGCTTTGATTTCTTGACCATTTTAAGATGTCATCTCTAATTGTCTTTCCTGTGAATTTTATATGTACCTCCCTTGGTAGGTTGTGCTTTCTAGCAAAGCTTGTCTGTACTCTATAAGTTCATCAATTTCTTTTATTACTTCCTGGGGATTAGTCTGTAAAATCTCTCCTCATATTTCCACCATTTTTGCACCTAAATCTTCATCCTTATATTTTGAAATTTCAGCCCGTAAGAGGCGCATTCCAATTGCATGTGGGTTATTGCCATATCAAAGCCCCTATTGGTTGCACTGCTACGTTCTTCATATTCTTCTATTTTTTACTCTACTTTTTCCATTTTGCCTTCTACTGTTTTTATCCTTTGATGGTTATCTTTTAGGGTTTGCTGTATATTTTCATTTTTTTTCATCCATTTCCTTCATTCTTTCTTTCATGTCTCCCATGTCAGCTTTAATTTCAGCTTTAAGGTCTTCCTGTTGCTGTCTTGCTTCCTCTCTGTTGGTATCTATTGGGTTTTCTGCATAAAGTCTTGTATTACTGACAGTTAATCTTGAATAGTTTGAAGAGTAGGTTGCACTGAAGATTTCTCCTTCTCTTTAGCAAGCATACTTGTTATCGTCTTTTGGTGTGATGGAGATTCTTGTGAGGCCAATGATAAAGTAGAAGCCTGGTTTTTAGAAGTTTTTATACTTGTGGTTGTGTTAGACATATTAAAAGAGCATCTGAAATTCTTCCTATAGTGAACTTGGGCCTATAGTGAACTTAAAGTTCTTCCAAAATGACATCCACTTATTATCTCTTAATTAGCATGAAAAAAAACCTTACCAAAGTTCAGTCAATACCTAAATATACATACAACTATTTTATCTAATACAATAAAGCTTATATTATTACTAAAAATATAATTCTTAAATTAGCATAGAGTTAATTAAAATTCTAAATTAATTACTAAAATTATTACATTAACCAATCAATTTCTTGTGACTGATTACTTTCTAATAGTCCACAATGAATTATCTACTTAATCTAAAAATGGTGAAATTGTTTAAAAATACTGGCTAACTTACAAATAATTACTTACTTACTATTGATTACACATAATTACTTACTATTAGTTATTTAATTACTTAAATGCTTAATACTTAATTAATCAGTGTAAATAATAAACAAATATCCAAGGCATAAAAATAATAACAACAATAAGGCAAAAACCGTATAATAAGAGTTGAAGGTTCACCAAGCCAGGAGAGAGAAGTAGTCAAAAACAAAGAGAAAATAAAGTGGAAGGGAGATTTTTAAAATATCCAAATATACTTAGTCTATAATTTCTGTCCAGTCCTTTACTTATTCCAATTAATCAAAGGGTCAATAAGTCAGGAAAAATTCAAATAAAGTTCCAGAAGTGGAAAAAGGATTCTCGAATTTAATCCAAAATAGAGGTACGGTCCAATTCTCACCAAGTGTTCCAGAGAACGTAGTTAGTCCAATCCAAAACTATAATCCAATTATCATCAATTAATCCAATTTAATCCAATTTCCATCAATTAATCCAAACTTCATAAATCCAATCATGACATCCAGATAGAGTCTCAAAATTTAGTCTCAAAAACAAATATTCAGCTCCACTATGTTATTTGAGCCCTTTCTTTCTCTTTTATCTTCTGTATTACAATCTTCTTTTGCAATGTCTCTTTAAATCCGTAGTAGCGTCATCATCATGTGCACAAGAAAAACAACTGCTCCAAATCTTATCAACTTTGTATTATATTGTCTAAATCCAGCTCCTAACCCTCAGATCCTACGTAAAATAGTGTTCTTTCCAGGAAAAGGACCACTGGAGTTTAAAACATTAGTAATATGCTTTTGTTCTTTTGTTCTTGTTATTAAATCATTCAAAGTACGAGTTCCGGTTTGTAAATTTCCACTCGCTCTGGCTGTTGAATCAGGAAACTTCTCAAATTTGCCTTAACCTTCAATTTTTGTGAAAACTTATCTCGTGGATTCTTTTTAAATTTCTTTTTTTACCTTTTCTTTTCCTCTGATGATCTATTTATTCCGATCGACTTCTGTTTGAAATATTTTTTTCTCCTTCCTCCTTCGTGGTCGTACTGCTATGGCCAGGCGCCCGCCATGGCTGATGCCTGGTTCTTCTTCCCTGGAGCTGCGGGGCAATCCATTCCCTTTGAGGCAGTGGCGATCTACCTCTCGGTTTCCAGGAGACCCCCTGTTCTCTGATCAGACCCTCCGAGTCTGATCAAACCGCAAAAACGCAACCTCCAGGTAGAAAAAGGAGGGTCGGGGACGGAGCTCTGTCCCTGGTCTCTCATTGCAGCGCCATCGCCACATGGAAGTCGAAAGTAAGCTTTGTTTTATGTATTTTTAATTGCAGTTTTTATTACCTTGAGCTAATGCTGCCTAGCTATAAAAAATTTAAGATGAATGGAGGAATGCTTTTGAGGATTTTTTTGCTGCCTTAATTACTAAAGACTGAGATAAAAGTGACTGCATACCGATGACACAGTTTCTAACAGAAGGAAGAAATAAATAAATATGTTTTGTTTTTCTAAATCTCTGCATTCAGCAAGCCTTTATTCCAATTAATAGCGGACTTAGCTGGAGACCAGAACAGTGTTGAAAATTCCCACTTAGAAAAGAAATTCAACCAGCCAACTCAGGATGGCCAATTTAGTAAATGATGTGCAGGCTTAACACAAAGCGTGGCTGCGTTGCAGGCACAGATCATCGTGTTACAGAATCAACCCACAACCACCATTTAACCACAGGTCATCATTCAACCAAGGCCAAAGATTTATTTAGCTAAGCCATCCATTTTTACAGGGGCAAGAGATCAACTCGATCCTTTTATTCAATAATGTCAGAACTTTTTAAACTCATCTCCAGAGGATTTTGCTAGAGATACCATAAAAATCTCTTTCATTATAAGCCTGTGGAACGGGGCTGCATTTGAGTGGGCAATGCCTTTTTAGCATGTCAGGACCAATGTTCCCTCTAATTTTTTGGGTGGGTGGGCGGAAAAGTATAGTGTCTGAGCGGCAGTGCCCTTGGGACTGGGCGGCATAGAAGTACAAACAAACAAACAAACAAATAAAATAAATCCCTACTTTTTTATTAAAAGAAATTAATAATAAAACAAAACCAAACTCTATTACTATTAAAACTAAAACAACCAGCAAATCCAAAAACAACTATTAATAAAAACAGGTGAGGGCTGGGGGGGGGGTTTCTCTGTTATTATTTAAGTGCTTTTACCATATGCTTTAAATCAAGAGTCACTTCTCTCTCTGCTTCTCTCTCTTTTCTGTCATTCTCTGCCTCAATCATTTTCTCATTTCTCTTTTTTTCTCCCCTTTTTTCTATCATTTCTCTCTGTCTCTCTCTTCCTTCCATTCCTCTCTCTCTCTCTTGCTTTCTTCCTCTCACTCACTCTCTCTCACTCTTACTTCCTCTCTCCTCCCTCTTTCTTTCTTGCTCTCTCTCACTCTCTCTTCCTTCCTATCTTTTCTCTCTCTCTTTCTCTCTCTCCCTTCCTTTCTTTCCTTCTCTCTTCCTTCCACTTTTTTCTCTTTCTCTTTTCCTTCCTTCCCCTCTTCCCCTCCCTCTTTCTCCCTCTCTCCCTTTATATTTATCTCTTCCTTCCTTCCTCTCTTCCTCCCTTTCTCTCTCCCTCTCGTTCACTTTCCTCTCCCTTTCCTCCCTCCCTCCTTCTTTCCTCTCCTCTTTCCCTCCCTCTCTTTCCTTTCTCTCCACGTCTCCAGCTTTGCTGACCGACACAAGGCTCAAGCCAGCTGCCCGGGAAAGCCAGGAAGGTCCTCCTGCACCCCCCCAGCTGAAAACACAACGGAGGTCTTCCGCCACCAGCTTGAGCCTCGCGTTGCTCCACCCCGCTTCGCCTGTCATCCTGGACCTCCATTGTGTTTTCGGGGGAGAGCGGCAGGAAAGCCCTGTGCCGGCCAGGAAAGCCGGCTTTGTTTTCCGCGAAAGCAGCGCGCCTTTTAAACACGCTGCTTTCTTGCAACTCTTTCCTGGGCAGGGGGGGAGGCCACTCTATCCCCCCCAGGAAAGAGGTGCAGGAAAGCAGCGTGTTTAAAAGGCGCACTGATTTCACGGAAAGCAAAGCCGGCTTTCCTGGCCAGCACAGGGCTTTCCCGCCGCTTCCCCCCGAAAACACAACAGAGGATGACAGGCAGGACGAAGCGGGGTGGAGCAACGCAAGGCTCAAGCAGGCAGCTTCCCCGTTTTTCTTTCGGCGGAAGAGGAGGAGAGGGGGCATATCGGGCGGGGGGCAGCGCCTTCTACTGCCGGCGCCTCCCCGCCCCACCCCCGCGGGCTGGCGGGGGGATGGGGACTGTGTGCTCATGGAAAAGGGCGCACGTCCTCACGCACGCAGCCTACGGGGAACGGTGGTCTGGACCCAATCCTGCAAAATTATGCTGCTTTTCGCCAGAGGTTTGAACAAGAATTTTCAGATCCCATGCGCATACAAAACGCTATTGTTCAGTTATGCCAATTGCACATGGGCAACAAGACCACCTCTGAGTATATCTCTGACTTCCTGAAACTAGTCACACCCCTGAATTGAAACGAAGAAGCCCTTATGGAAATGTCAAAGATGGCCTGAAACCTAAAGTTGTGAATGAGATGACGCACCATCCACTCCCAACACGTTAAATGAACTCTACCAGACCTGTTTGACCATCGAGACTAATTTGTCATCTGCTCAGAACCGTGTCACCAGATACGAAAGCCAGTTTGGGGAGAAAACCAGACCAGTGCCAGCTCCATGCCAAAGATTTCAAAACAACAGTTTCAACTCCATGCCAAAATGTCCCTTCCAGATGCCAATAGAGACGGAAAACCGATCAGCTGTCATCGCTCAAGAGGAACCAATGGATCTAGGTATGGCCAGACCTCGCTTGAGTGAAGCCAAGAGAGCTAAACGTCGAGCGTAAGCCTATGCATGTATTGTGGAGAGGCTGGACATCTTCTATCTATTCAATTTTATGTCACCAAAGGCCTCCAATTTCCTATGGTCCTTGGCTTATCATGGCTCAGAACCCACGATCCCCACATCGTGTGATCCCAAAACCGTATTTCCTTTCCTAGTCTACAATGTGTTGACCACATCCATCCACCGTTTATTACTCCACTTTCTGCTCAGCTTGCCGGTGCCCTACCACCATACCAGTTACCCCCACACACACCAACCTTACGGCTGTGCCATTAACCTCTTACCCAAAGCCAAACTTCTTGCCGGATGCCTCTATTCAATGTCTCAACCCAAATCAACCGCCTTAAAAGACTTTCTTGACAAGAACCTAGCCAGAGGTTTCATCCAACCCTTCTCTTCACCACTCTCTGCCCCAGTACTTTTTGTTGTGGTTAGCTCTGGCCCAGCTCCTGCCCCAAGGACTGAGGAGGTGGATGTGGGGGAAACATCAACATGTCATAGGCCTGTTTAGCTGCCGACAGAGTCAGACGGTGAATTGTCCTCTGCAGAAGGAAGTGATGGGGAGATGGAGGAGGGGGGCTTGGAAGACAACTCAGGAAGAAGTCAATCACCCTTATCTTCCTCAGATTCGGATGAGGAAATAATGATAGACCCACGCATGCGTAGAGCTATTCATAGGAGTGAACAACTTAAAAAGTATTATAGGAGATAATTGAGTCCACTTGTGGTTGGGTGGGGTTCAAGTAATTAGGGATGCTGTTAAATTGGCAGCGTGCTGGCCTCGCAGTGTGGAGATTATCTAACCGTACTGGTTTGGGACGTGACTTGCTGTTTCAGGACTCAATATTTCAAGATTTTGAAACCAAGGCAGAGCAAAGCATGTGTGTTTCACCTCCTGGAAGAAGGAGGGCTGTGACGTTTCTTCACAGCTGCTAGCTAAGTACTTAAGGACTGTTTCAGGGGTTTTTACAGCCTACAAGGTTGTTTTGGGAAGAGTGCTCTTTGCAATACAAAAAGGGTGCTTTGTTTTTTTTGAATTTTGTGATAAAAAACATTGTTTTTGAATTTTCAAGTTTGTGGGTGTCTGAATTTTTTACCCTTGAATTTTCCAGAGCCATAGAGCCCGTCTGAACACATTTTGTCAAAAAGAAAACCGGAAACCTCCAAGTCTGCTGTGACTATTGTAAACCCAATTCCATTACCATTTGTAACTGCTACCCTCTATCTTTAATCTCTGAACTCATAGACTGCCTCCATACAGCAACCATTTTTCACCAAAATCGACTTGCGAGGCACCTACAACCTCATTCGCATTCGTCAAGGTGATAAATGGAAGACCGCCTTCGGCACCTGCTATGGCCATTTTGAATTCACCGTCATGCCCTTTGGACTTACCAATGCACCAGCAGTATTCCAACATTTTATGAATCAGATTTTTAAGGACTTTATTGACTACTTCATGGTCATCTACATTGATGACATTTTGATATACTCTCCTTCTAAAGAAACCCACCTACTCCAGCATCTCCAGCAACATCATCTTTACACCAAGTTAGAAAAATGCCAATTTTTTCAAACTTCCATCGACCTCTTAGGCCATGTTATTTCCCCCCAAGGCATCGCCATGGACACTGGGAAACTCGATGTCTTACAAACTTGGCAACCTCCAGCTCGAGCCAAAGATGTCCAACGATTTCTGTGATGTCAACTACTACCGAACCTTCATTCCCAACTTCGCCACATTGACTGCGCCCCTCACCCGCCTTTTCCAGAAAGAAGTTCCATTTCAATGGGGCACCGCAGAACAACAAGCTTTTCACAACCTCAAAAAAGCTTTCATATAAGAACCTATTCTCCAATACCCTAATCCCACCTGTCCATTTATCATCGAAGCTGACGCCTCCGACATTGAAGTAGGAGCTGTACTTCTCCAACAACACCAAGACGGCAGACCTTTATTTCCCTGTGCTTAGTACTCTAGAAACCTGTGGACACTGTTCCCTGCAAGCTGTGCCCGCACACAAGCGCACACCCCAAAATACCCCCCCGCACACCCTTTTCCAAGGGCACACAAGGAGCCGGGCGCTGGAGTTGGGGGCGGGGAGTGACGAAAGTGCAGAGGCGCCCCGCACTCTCCATCCCCCTGCCAGCCCGCGGGGGGCGGGGGCAGGGAGGCGCCAGCAGTAGACATGGGTGGAAGGAAAGGAAGCCATGGCCGCCCCCGCCTCCCCACGGTGCCTCCGCCCCCCTTGCGCCCCTGGCCTCTCGCCGCTGCCCCCTGCTGGCCCGATCCGCCCCCTCTCCGGCTTTCTCTGCCTCCCGCCTTGGGGTGTGACTTCTCCCACGGCGGTGGTGGCTGCAGCTTCTCCCCCTCCTCACCCACACTCCCAGCCAGGGGGCTGCGAGAGGATTTTCTCTGCGTGCTTCGGGAATGCCCGCCCCGCCCCTCTCACAGCCCCTTCACTGGGAGAGCTTTCGTCCCGAGCTTTCAGCAAGGGGGCTGCAGTAGAGGCAGGGCAGGCATTCCCGAAGCGCTTGGAGAAAGTGCTCTCACAGCCCCCTCGCTGACAGAGAGAGAGCAACAGACAGAGCAAGATGGAAAGAGAGAGGGAGAGAGAAAGTGAGAAAGAGAGAAAAGGGGGAGAGCGATAGCAAGAGAGAACAAGAGAGAGAAAGAAAGCAAGAGAGATAGAGTGAGAGAGAAAGAAAACAGGAGAGAAAGAGTGAGAGAGAGAGAAAGAGAGCAACAGACAGAGCGAGATAGAAAGAGAGGGAGAGAAAGAGAGAGAGAAAGAGAGAGAGCAACAGACAGAGCGAGATAGAAAGAGAGGGAGAGAAAGTGAGAAAAAGAGAGAGAGCAAGAGGGGGAGGGAGAGAGAAATGACTCTTGATTTAAAGCATATGGTAAAAAGCACCCAAATAATAACAGAGAAAAAAAACCCCAGCCTCGTGTGTGTGTGTGTGTGTGTGTGTGTGTGTGTGAACACTTGAACCATTTCCAATAGCCCTCACCTGTTATTGGAAATGGTTCAAGAGTTCACATACACACACACACACACACAAGAGAGGAGGAGACAGGGATGGAAAAAGAGGAGAAGATAGTAATAATAGTAATAGATTTTGGTTTTGCTTTATTATTAATTTCTTTTAATAAAAAAGAAGGGAATTTTTTTCTTGTTAGTTTGTTTGTTTGTTTGTGTGTGTGTGTGTGTGTGTGTGTGTGTGTGTGTGTGTGTGTGTGCAGATTATTCTGAGTTCGGGTTTTGCCCCGTGTAATATTTTGACTGTCTATGCGACGTTTCGGTGAAATCACATTCACCATCATCAGGCTGAAGTTGTAAGCTTCGTGCTGCTGTAGATATAGTTATATATAAACTATATCTACAGCAGCACCAAGCTTACAACTTCAGCCTGATGATGGTGAATGTGATTTCACCGAAACGTCGCATAGACACTCAAAATATTACACGGGGCAAAACCCGAACTCAGAACAATCTACATACATATACCCGTGAAAATCTACGAAAACAAATATATATATATATATATATATATACACAACACCAAGACGGCGGACCAGCTAAAAACATTATATATATATATATATATATATATATATATATATATATATATACACACACACACACACACACACACACACACACACACACACACATACATATATACATACACTTCTATGTCGCCCAGTCCCAAAGGGACTGCCGCTCAGACATTTGCACGCCAAATCCAATGGTCCTTTTTCTCCGCCAGATTCGACTTCCACATTACTTACATTTCCAAGTGGGACAAAAAAACAAGCCGATGCATTGTCTCGCAAACCTAAATACACTCAAAACCAAGAACCTGCGCCGCTTTGTACCATTCTGCCTCTCGTGTCAATCGCAGCTGCCCATGATGCAGTAGATCGAGAACGAATTCGGAAAGCGCAATGCAAGGACCCCTTTGTCACCCAAAGAAAGCAAGACCAAGAACCTGATTCTCCATGGACCATCGCTGACAACTTGCTCTGTTACCGTGGCCTGCTCTACATTCCCACAAGTCCACTCCGAGGTCTCATCCTCAACCATTGCCACGATAATCCGGCAGCCGGCCACTTTGGCCTCTTCAAAACCCTACCCGTCTCTCGTACCTTTTGGTGGCCCAGACTCCGCCATGATGTCAATGCCTAAGTTAATTCCTGCATCCGTTGTCGCCAAGCCAAGGCCGCCACCAGACCCCCCCCTCTGGATTACAACCTTTGCCTACACCTGCAAGGCCCCGGGGTCCCATTTCCATGGACTTCCTCACCTGTTTACCTGTCTCTCAAGGATTCACTGCTATATTTGTAGTGGTGGATATGTTAACCAAGATGGCTCATCCATTGTTGTTGAATCCCTACGGCCAAGATCACAGCTCAACTATTTATCCAGCACATCATCTGCCTCCACGGCTTACCCGATGCCATCGTCTCTGACCAATTCACCTCTCACTTTTGGAAAGAACTCATGACTGCTCTCCAAGTCAAAATTTCCTTGGCGTCCATCCATCACCCCCAAACTGATGGGGGCACCGAAAAAGTTATTGGCACCCTACAACAATACCTCCGTTGTTTTGTTCACGATAGACGAAACGATTGGGCCAAAAATATATCTGTAGCTGAGTTCGCCTTTAATAACTCTGACTATACCTCCACGCAGACCACACCGTTCTACGCCAATTACGGATTCCATCCTCAATTGTTTCCGCTTATGCCTTCTGATTCTCCAGTTCCACTTGCTGGCGATTTTCTCAACGAGTTACGTGCCATTCACCAACTCATCCAACATTACTTAACTAAAGCCAAAAAAGACTACAAACATTTTGCGGACTGTTCCCGCAAAGACACTACCCCATTCACCGTTGATGATCAAGTTTGGCTTTCTACCAAATACCTCTCTTCTGAACCTCAACGCAAGCTGGATCAACGTTTTATTGGCCTTTTCCCCGTTGAAACAGTCATCAATCTAGTCACATATCGTTTGACCTTACCTCCTTCCATGCGTGTGCATCCAGTTTTTCATCGCTCGCTATTGCTTCCAGTCTCACCTGACTCTCCACTTTGGCCCCCAGTTCCTGCTCCTGCTGTTCCTGCTCCTCCCCACTACGTCGCCCGGACATTACTGGCATCTGAGACTCTCGCTGGCTCGCCGACCGTTTCCAATATCTGGTGGAATGGTCAGGAGGCGGGCCTGATAACACTGTCTGGATGAATCCTGAGGACTTTCACGCTCCTGAATTGCTTCTTGACTTTCATGTTCATTTTCCTGACAAACCCAAACCTAATTATCCCCCGGGGAAGGGGAGGGGCCATGAGGAGAGGGATAGTGTTGTGTATACTCCTGTTCAGTTTGAGGATTTTGCAGATTCTGATTTGGATAGTGTTTATAAATTAGAGGCAGGTCCTGATTTACAGGCAGAGGAAGAAGGGGGAGACCAACCACAGGATGTTCCTATGAGTTCAGACTCAAGTGAAAGAGAAACAGATATCAGATGGATAAATCCTTCTTTCAGACGATTATAGAGACGAAGGGAACAAGAGTCAGGAAAGAAATATTAGGAGAGGAACGGGTTAATTAATTAATTAAGTAATTAATTCATCACGTCCAGGTGTCAGCAGAGAAGAAGGTTGGAGTTTTCAATCTGCTATGAATCAATATGGAAGTGCCTTTCTGCGGCTCTGAAAGTAAGCTTTGTTTTATGTGTTTTTAATTGCACTTTTTATTACCCTGAGTTAATGCTGCCTAGCCATAAATTTTAAGATGAAAGACTGAGATAAAAGTGACTACATACCGAGGACGCAGTTTGTAACAGAAGGAAAAAAGAAATAAATATGTTTTGTTTTTATAAATCTCTGCATTCAGGAAGCCTTTATTCCAATTAACAGCGGCCTTAGCCAGAGACCAGAACACCTCCCACCCACCCAAATTCTGAATTTTCGAAGAGTGGCGGTATACAAATCTAAATAATAATTAATAATAATAATAATAAATTTTTATTATTATTATTATTATTATTATTATTATTATTATTATTATTATTTGTTTTTACATTGATTCCTATGCGAAAAATTGCTTCTACTTACAAACTTTTCTACTTAGAGGTACCACTGTATAATGTAGATCACTGTAACCCCAGTAGAGACATCATACCCTTTCTATTTGTATCAGTCTAGTTTATAACTTTCTATAAATTTATTAAAAGTTATAAAATATAAATTATAGTTCACATATCTTGCTTAAATTATGTAGTTCTATAACTTCTATAATCAATATTTCACACTATCATTAATAACTTTTGTTAAACAAGTAAAAATCATCCAATATACAGTGATCCCCCGGTTATTGCGTCCCCGACCATTGCGAACAGGCTAATTTGCGATTTTTGAACCCGGAAGTCAGAACACCATCTGCGCATGCGTGCCCTTTTTTTCTATGGGCACGCATGCGTAGATGGCGCCGGGCAGATCAGCTGCTGGGCGGCTTCCCTAGGTCTTCCCCCTCTTGGCGGGCATCAGCGAGGAGTTTCCCCCACCGCCCACGCAAACTCCTCGCTGCTGCCGCTTCGCTCGGGCCGCTTCCCAGCTGAGTACTCAGCTGGGAAGCGGCCCGAGCGAACGGCTTGTCCGCAGCCTGCCTGCCCGCGCGCCCGCGGCTCGCGCGCCCTCCTCCCGCCCACGCCGTTCGCTCGGGCCGCTTCCCAGCTGAGTACTCAGCTGGGAAGAGGCCCGAGCGAACGGCTTGTCCGCAGCCTGCCTGCCCGCGCGCCCGCGGCTCGCGCGCCCTTCTCCCGCCCACGCCGTTCGCTCGGGCCGCTTCCCAGCTGAGTACTCAGCTGGGAAGCGGCCCGAGTGAACGGCTTGTCCGCAGCCTGCCCACGCCGTTCGCTCCCCCTCTTGCTGGCGGGAGAGCGAGAAGCCCTCCCCAGCACCTGCTCGCCCGCCGTTCGCCGCTCGCCCGCCCTTCGCCCGGCCACCCGCCATTCGCTCGCTGCTCGCCCGGCCACCCGGGTTCGTTTGGCTTGAGGGCTCAGTTGGGAAGGTGCGCGGGTGTTTTAAAACACCCGCGCGGCTTTCCAATGAGTCCCGAAGACAAACGCGCAAGTTTGACGTTTGTCTTCGGGACTCATTGGAAAGCCGCGCGGTTGTTTTAAAACGTCGCCGCCGACATGGGGGGCTCGCTAGCACCCCCCCAAACCCGGGTTGGGGGTTCGGGGGGGTGCTAGCAAGCCCCCCATGTCGGCGGCGACGTTTTAAAACACCCGCGCGGCTTTCCAATGAGTCCCGAAGACAAACGCGGAAGTTTGACGTTTGTCTTCGGGACTCATTGGAAAGCCGCGCGGGTGTTTTAAAACGTCGCCGCCGACATGGGGGCTCGCTAGCACCCCCCCGAACCCCTAACCCGGGTTAGGGGGGGTGCTAGCGAGCCCCCCATGTCGGCGGCGACGTTTTAAAACAGCCGCGCCGCCCCCAATCTTCGGCTCCTCGCTAGCGCTGCGGAAGTAAAAACACCATCTGCACATGCGCAGATGGTGTTTTTACTTCCGCAGCGCTACTTCGCGAAAACCCGCTCGTTGCGGGGGGTCCTGGAACGGAATCCTCGCAACGAGCGGGGGATCACTGTAATCATCATTGTATTCTATTTTCTTAATTCTATTATTCCAATATAACATAATTAATCCACAGATATAATTCTCATAAGCTTTGCTTATTTTATAATTAAACATTCATACCTATAAAATTCCTTCTCAAGATTTTTTCAACTCTCTACTACTATTATTAAAAATAGTAAGAATATTAATCATCCAAAATAGATTTTCTATTTTCTATTTTCATTATTCTACTATTCCATTTTTCATTATTTACTCCCAAGAATAATTTTTAAAGATCATAACATATCTCTTTTAAACATTGTTACACATACAATTCAATTATTACTCTTTCATCTTGCTCATTAATTCCCCTCCATATTTCCTACTTGTATCCCCCAATCTGTATTCAACCTCTTTCCCAATATAATTTCCCTATAATAAATTCCAATTAAATTTAAAATTCATCATTTAATTCCCACAGATCCAATTCATTTTACAAAAGTTTATAAAAATCTCAATCTTCTTCTTTAAAAGTACTGCTGCCATCCATATCGTCTCGTCTCCATATTCTATATTTCCATGTTCCAAAGACTCTTTCTGGTGGTAACATCCAATATATAATAGTCCTCAGCCTTTTCACATATTTAATTTGTTATAATATTATTTTGCCAGATCTGTAGCCGTACTTCACCAGCCAGTTCACATGTCTTTTCTCCCCAAAGTTCTTATTCTAAACAAAGGTTGATAACTTCCTTTCTTCTCAAGAATAAACACATAAAAAGCACATTCCAGCCTCATGACCAAAACAGATAAAGTCCACCACCAAGGCCAGCATCTGCTGAACACATAAAACAAAATTCTCCCTGTAATGACTCCTCCAGCCAATAGATGGCAAGCTTTCGCCTCTTCCATTATTATATTGGTTTTTTAGTTCCGTATTTGATTCTCTTCATCACACCCAAAAAAGCAACTTCTTAAAGGGGAAAAAAATAACACTTTAATAATCCAAATTCAAAGTCCTAAAATCTCCTTTCTTTAAAAATCCAATCTTGGGCAATTTGCTGTAGCTTGAAGCCTTTTGCTATTCGTCCCACCGCTGAATAGCCGCTTCCTCTTCAATTTCCAGCATTTTTAGTTTCGTTGTGGAAAAAAATCAGAAAAATAGAGTTCCAAATCCCTTTCTGTCCGAAATCACTCACCAGCACACCGCTTTATTTTCCTTCACCACGCCATCGCTTAAATCGTCCTCTTCCCAGGTGTTACTGCTCATCTTTCAATCCCTGCATTGAGTTGTCTCTGTGGCTACTGTTGACATAGGCATGGCATCCTAGCCGACTTTGCACCACCGCCAGTGTGAGACTGGGTCGGTATGTCTGGTGGGGTATGCCGACCGCAAACCAGACCCCCGAAAGCATCCCCTGCATCATCTCCCCTTCAGGGAGGATCTAGTCTGATTCAAAAGAACCAGAGCCCCCGGATGGTGGGGACTCAGGATCCCCCATGGAAGAGGGGGAAATCCATGCTGCCGTGGCCATTTGACCCCGCCCCTTCCTCAACCTGCTGAACTCTAAGAGGATTTGATATGCCAAAAGAAGTTCAATTTTCTACCTTCATGTTTCAAATTAAGAATGCCTGTACTTAAGATAAGAACTGGTGGTTCAAGATTTTTTTGCCTCTTCTTAAGAACCATTTTCTACTTAAGAACCCGAGCCCAGAAAAATTTACCAGGAAATCTGAGAGCGGCACGAAGGCCCACCAGTTTCCTGCCATTTCCCCTTTAATACCGGCCATCTCGGGCTTTACTGGGCTGCCTGAAGAGCCTTTCAGTGGCACTTAAAAAGGCTTTGGCAGTCTAAAACATTTTCCTTTCTCTGGGCACTTGGAGAGATTTAGTAAGATTTATTAGATTTGTTAAGATTTATTAGACTCGGAGAGAATAAACCTCTGTCACTGTCCAGAAAAAAGAAATGCTCCCTTCGCTCTGGGTAGCCCAGACTGAACGGAGCGTTTTCCTTTCTCTGGGTGCTTGGAGAGGGAATAAGCCACTTTGCTGTGGTGACTCCCTCACACTGCTTCCCATACACCCGGCGCGACGTTGCCTGCCGGAGCATCTAAGCACAGAATGGCAAAAGGCGGCGCTTCGCCCCGGCTGATCAACTTAGCTTCACTCAAACCAAGGAATCACCACAGTGAAGGAAAGGCGATGGCTACAAAGCAAACGAGCGACAGGAGAGGGAAGCCCTTCAGCATGGGAAGGAAGAGGAAGCAGGTAGCAGCAACAGCAGCTGCCGCCTTTTGGTCAAAGGAGCGGGAGGTTCCCCCCCTCTCACCTGCCTGGATTTCTCTATCTGGCGCAGTGTATGGGAGGCAGCCTCGCGTCAGTTGTGTGGGGGGCGCATGCTCCTCCTCGCCACCACAGAGTCCCTCTTTTTTTTTTAAGCCTTAAAGTCTTGGATTTTTTTTTATTCACCTCACCTCACCTTCTTCCTTCAGCAGTGACTGTCCTCTTCCTCCTCCTCCCACCCAAATTCTGAGCTTTTATTTCTTTCCTAACGGGTTTGTAAACATTATTTGCTTTTACATTGATTCCTATGGGAAAAATTGTTTCTATTTACAAACTTTTCTACTTAAGAACCTGGTCACGGAACGAATTAAGTTCTTAAGTAGAGGTGCCACTGTATACAGAAAACATGAATTTGAAATATATTTTTTCTAAAAAACAGAGATTTGCCAAATAGGAATAAGTCAAAGTGTGGAAAACACATCTTTAGTAGATAATGTTTTTCACAAAGATATTTGGCTTGCAACAGTTTGTGCTTATGCTTAGTCTTATCTATGCTCTTTGAATTAAACTTACCCAAACTATTTAATGCTATGCTTATTGAAAGCTTTAGCTCAAGAAGGGAAAACAAATAGTTTCAAGGTATTGTTCTATTAATTTGATCAATTTTAATTTATTAAATTCAATCTAGTTCTTATATCTTTTTGTGTTAATTTTACATGAAATTCCAATATTGATTTCTCCATTTTAAACAAGATCAAGCTCCTAATACAATAATTAAAAATGATTACAATTTAAAAAAGTAATTAATTAAAAATTGAAAATTACTCATTGAAGTACTTTTTGGGCTTTTCTGGGTCCCATAAACCAAACAATGCCAATGGTGGGGCTGCAGGGAAGGGCCTTCTCTGTGGAGGCTTCAGCTTTCTAGAACCATCTGCCCCCAGAGATCTGTACCCTCCCTAGCCTGCTGGCCTTCCGCAAAGCTGTAAAAACCTTGCTTTTCCAACAGGCCTGGAGCCGTTGACCGAATGACATAGCACCTAGATCCGACCATAAGAGATATTGAGAGATATGTATGGCTTTTACTAGGGTTTTGTAATTATTTTTTAAATTGTTCTTTTTTATAAATAAAAGAAAATATTTCTCACATATTTTGTTCTAGTTTTACAGATCTTAATCCATTTCTATTACTTTTTTGATACATCATTCATTTCTTCATATATATGTACATTCAAATACTGTATAATTATCGTGAGTAGAGTTTACTATTAAGGTAGAAAGAAATACATAGAAAAAGAAATCATACATCTTATGTTTTTTTTTCCTTTAGTATTGTAAGGTAATTGTTGTCTTTCTTGCGTATACTGATACTTTGTCTTGTTACATTTTCAATCTTTGTTTTGAATCCATTTGTGCCATTTATGCCATAATTGTTTGGATTTTTTGCTTTTGGTTCCCTTAATTGAATTTGTCATTTCATCCATCTCTATACATCTATATATTTTGTCGATGATTAAACTTTCCAATGGGGTTTGTTCATTTTTCCATGTTTGTGCCAATGAGATTCTGACTGCGGTGTTTATGTGTGTTATAAGAAAAAGTGTTTGTTTGGTATAGGGTCTTTTCCAAATTCCTAAGAGCATACCTTCTGGTGTGTATTCTATCTCCTCTTTTGTAATTTCTGTGAGCCATTTTTGGGTTGTTTTCCATATTTTTTGAATTTTGGGGCAGGACCACCATATGTGAAAAAAGGAACGTTTTTGGTTTTTTACATTTCCAGCAGGTGTCTTGTAAAGTCGGGTAGATCTTCGCTAGTCTTGATGGTGGCATGTACCATCTATAAAAGAGTTTGTAATAATTTTGCTTATATGCTGCTGACAGTGTGATTTTGGATATTGTGTTCCATGATTTCTCCCAGTCCACTAAGTGTATGTCGTGTTGGACATTTTTAGCCCATGCTATCATAGGGTTTTTGATTGTGTCCTTTATTCTTTCTTGTTCAAGGAGTAATTGGTAAATTTTAGTGATCTGTCTATCCTCGTATCCTGTCAAGATTTTATCTAGGGGTTTTGTGGGGATTTCAATACCGGATGTATGTCTATCTTTATTATATCTGGATTTTATTTGTGTATACGTCCACCAATCTATTTTATAATTTTGTGATTCAAGTTCTTGTCTAGTTTTCAGGTCCCCATTTGGGTATAGAATATCTGCATATTTTAACATTTTTGTTGGGTCTATCAAATTTGGATAGATTATAGCTTCCATGGTAGATAACCATCTAGGGATTTTGGTGTAATATTTCCTTTTGATTTCATACCAGGTTTTCAATAAAGATTTTCTAATCATGTGTTTATTGAAAGTAGTTTGTGTTTCCTTTTCATCTTTCCAGAGATGGGCATGCCAGCCCATTTGTAAGTCATGACCCTCCAGTAACAAAATTCTTTTGTTGGAAAGATTAATCCATTCTTTTACCCATACTAGACTAGCAGCATTATACTATAATTTTAAATCTGGAAGTCCCATTCCCCCCCCCCCCTACTTTTACTGTCCTGGAGGTATGAGAATTTAATTCTGGGTTTTTTGTTTTGCCAGATAAATCTTGAGAAGTTTTTATTTATCTGTCTAAAGAATTTTTGGTCTAAATTAATAGGGGCAGTTTGGAAAAGATAGAGAAATTTGGGGAGGATGTTCATTTTTATTACCGCGATTCTGCCTAATATTGATAATTGTAAGTCCTTCCACTTTTCCAGATTTATTTTAGTTTCCTGTGCCAATTTCTCGTAATTGTCTTTCTTAAAGGATATAATCTTATTGGATATTGTTAGTCCCAAATATTTGGTCTTTTTTGTGGTTTGGAGATTTGTGACCTCCTCTAAATTTTTAATTTGTTCTATTGTCATGTTTTTTGTCATGAGCATTGTCTTTTGTTTGTTGATTTTTAATCCCGAGAATTCACCAAATCTTTCTATTTCTTTGAGTAGTTCTGGGCCTGAATTTATAGGATCTTCCAGAAAAAACACTAAATCGTCTGCATATGCTTTCAGTTTATATTCTTCATCTTTTATTTTAATTCCTTTTATTTCTTTATTCTTTCGTATTTTATTTAACAGTAATTCTTGTGTTAATTTGAATAGGAGAGGTGACATTGGACAACCCTGACGCACCCCTTTTTCTATGGGGATTATATTTGTCATGTCACTATTTATTATTGCCCTGGCTGACTGAAAAGTATATATACAGTGATCCCCCGTTTATTGCGTCCCCAACCATTGCGAATAGGGTACTTCGCTATTTTTCAACCCGGAAGTCAAAAATACCATCTACGCATGCGTGCCGGGCACGCATGCGTAGATGGCAGCGGCTTCCCTGGGTCTTCCCCCTCTTGCTGGCGTCAGCGAGGAGTTTCCCCACCGCCCACACAAACTCCTCGCTGCCGCCCGCCCTTCGCCCGCCCACGCCGTTCATTCTCGCCGCACGGGCCTGTCCACGCTGTCTCTCGGCGCTTTCCAGCTGAGTCCAGGAGCGAACTCGCTCCCCGACTCAGCTGGAAAGCGCCGAGAGACAGCGTGGACAGGCCCGTTCCTTGGCGCTGTCACTCGGGGCTTTCGTGCTGAGTCCGGGAGCGAACTCGCTCCCCGACTCAGCACGAAAGCCCCGAGAGACAGCGTGGACAGGCCCGTTCCTTGGCGCTGTCTCTCGGGGCTTTCGTGCTGAGTCCGGGAGCGAACTCGCTCCCCGACTCAGCACGAAAGCCCCGAGAGACAGCGTGGACAGGCCCGTTCCTTGGCGCTGTCTCTCGGGGCTTTCGTGCTGAGTCCGGGAGCGAACTCGCTCCCCGACTCAGCACGAAAGCCCCGAGAGACAGCGTGGACAGGCCCGTTCCTTGGCGCTGTCACTCGGGGCTTTCGTGCTGAGTCCGGGAGCGAACTCGCTCCCCGACTCAGCTGGAAAGCCCCGAGAGACAGCGCCAAGGAACGGGCCTGTCCATGCTGTCTCTCGGCGCTTTCCAGCTGAGTCGGGGAGCGAGTTCGCTCCCGGACTCAGCACGAAAGCGCCGAGAGACAGCGCCCCCCGGACCCCCAACCCGGGTTTGGGGGGTGGTAGGAAGCTCCCATTGTTGGCGGAGACCTTTTAAAACACTCGCGCGGCTTCCAGGACTCGGTTTGGAAGCCGCGCGAGTGTTTTAAAAGGTCTCCGCCAACAATGGGAGCTTCCTAGCACCCCCCCGAGCCCCCAACCCGGGTTTGGGGGGTGGTAGGAAGCTCCCATTGTTGGCGGAGACCTTTTAAAACACTCGCGCGGCTTCCAGGACTCGGTTTGGAAGCCGCGCGAGTGTTTTAAAAGGTCTCCGCCAACAATGGGAGCTTCCTAGCACCCCCCCCGAGCCCCCAACCCGGGTTTGGGGGGTGGTAGGAAGCTCCCATTGTTGGCGGAGACCTTTTAAAACACTCGCGCGGCTTCCAGGACTCGGTTTGGAAGCCGCGCGAGTGTTTTAAAAGGTCTCCGCCAACAATGGGAGCTTCCTAGCACCCCCCCCGAGCCCCCAACCCGGGTTTGGGGGGTGGTAGGAAGCTCCCATTGTTGGCGGAGACCTTTTAAAACACTCGCGCGGCTTCCAGGACTCGGTTTGGAAGCCGCGCGAGTGTTTTAAAAGGTCTCCGCCAACAATGGGAGCTTCCTAGCACCCCCCCCGAGCCCCCAACCCGGGTTTGGGGGGTGGTAGGAAGCTCCCATTGTTGGCGGAGACCTTTTAAAACACTCGCGCGGCTTCCAGGACTCGGTTTGGAAGCCGCGCGAGTGTTTTAAAAGGTCTCCGCCAACAATGGGAGCTTCCTAGCACCCCCCCCGAGCCCCCAACCCGGGTTTGGGGGGTGGTAGGAAGCTCCCATTGTTGGCGGAGACCTTTTAAAACACTCGCGCGGCTTCCAGGACTCGGTTTGGAAGCCGCGCGAGTGTTTTAAAAGGTCTCCGCCAACAATGGGAGCTTCCTAGCACCCCCCCCGAGCCCCCAACCCGGGTTTGGGGGGTGGTAGGAAGCTCCCATTGTTGGCGGAGACCTTTTAAAACACTCGCGCGGCTTCCAGGACTCGGTTTGGAAGCCGCGTGAGTGTTTTAAAAGGTCTCCGCCAACAATGGGAGCTTCCTAGCACCCCCCAAACCCGGGTTGGGGGCTCGGGGGTGTGCTAGCGAGCCTCCCATGTCGGCGGGGATGTTTTAAAACACCCGCGCGACTTTCCAATGAGTCCCGAAGACAACGCGTTTGTCTTCGGGACTCATTGGAAAGTCGCGCGGGTGTTTTAAAACATCCCCGCCGACATGGGAGGCTCGCTAGCACACCCCCGAACCCCCAACCCGGGTTTGGGGGTGTGCTAGCGAGCCCCTCATGTCGGCGGGGATGTTTTAAAACACCCGCGCCGCCCCCAATCTTAGGCTCCTCGCTAGCGCTGCGGAAGTAAAAACACCCTCTGCACATGCGCAGAGGGTGTTTTTACTTCCGCAGCGCTACTTCGCGAAAACCCGCTCGTTGCGGGGGGTCCTGGAACGGAACCCTCGCAAAGAGCGGGGGATCACTGTATTCCGAATGATATTTTCACATTTATTGCCAAATTTTAGTTCTCTAATTAGTTCTTGTAGGTATTGCCAGCTAACATTATCAAATGCTTTATGCGCATACAGGAAGGCAAGAGCTACTTGCCTTCCTGGATGTGCTTCGCAGTACTCCAAAATGTCTATCACCGACCTTGTGCAACTTGAAATTTGTCTAGATGGTAAGAAACCGCTTTGATCCGTATTAATAATTTTGTTTAAAATTCTTTTAGTTCTTTCTGCTAGTATGGACATGAAAATCTTGTAGTCCACGTTCAGCAGTGATATTGGTCTGTAATTCTGTATTTTTTCTTTGTCTAATCCTTCTTTCCATATTATTGTTATATATGACTCTCTCCATGAATCCGGGATTTTTGCCTGCTCTAGAATTTTATTGTATGTTTCCAATAGAATGGGTTCAATTATTTCATTATTCTTTTTATAGAATTCCCCAGGGAAGCCGTCCAGACCTGGGGATTTGTTACTTTTTTGTTTTTTTTCAGGGCTAGTTGTATTTCCTGTATGGTTATTTCATCGTTTAGCATTTATTTATCAATATCCTCAATTTGCAGTATATTATTCTCTATTATGTATTTTGTTATTTTTGGTTTTTCCATTAATTCTTGTTTATACAGTGGTACCTCATGATACGAACCCCTCGCCATACAAACAACCCGAGATACGAACCCGGGGTTCAGAAATTATTTGCCTCTTCTTACGAACGTTTTCCATCTTACAAACCCGCCGCCAAGAAGCCCCGCCGCCTGGCTGTCACTTTTTGAAACAGCCATGGGGCTTCTCAGCGGCCTCCTGAACGCCGACCCCGGAAGTTCAGGTTTGGCATTCGGGTTCAGGAGGCCGCTGAGAAGCCCCCCAGCTGTTTCAAAAGACAGCCGGGTGGCAGGGGCTTCTCGGCGGCCTCCCGAACGCCAAACCCGGAAGTTTGGCAAAAGTTCGCGTTCGGGAGGCAACTGAGAAGCCCCGCCGCCCGGCTGTCGCTTTTTGAAACAGCCGGGGGGCTTCTCAGCGTCCTCCTGAACCCGAACGCCAAACCCAAACTTCCAGGTTCGGCGTTCGGGAGCCCGCCGAGAAGCCCCGCCGCCTGGCTGTCACTTTTTGAAACAGCCGGGGGGCTTCTCAGCGGCCTCCCGAACATAGTTCCCTCTAAGCTGAGCAGTGAGCAATCGCTCACTTAAAAATCATCATCAACTCACGAGTTTTCCAAACCTGCCCAGAAGCCGAGAGGGAAAGAGTAGTAGGGAAGGAGAGAGAGAGGAAGAGAGGAAGAGAAAGATAGAAAAAAGAGAGGAAGGAAAAGAGAAAGAAAAAGAATGGGAGTAAGGAAGAGAGAAAGAAAATCAAAATCTAGTTTGAAACTAGCTCAACTATTTAAGTGGCATTTTGATATTGATAGAGTTGCCCTATTATGAGCTCACTGTTATAGACACACAGTACAGTATTTTATTTTGAAATTCTCTGAGGCAAAACAGGGTGGGTTTTTTATTTATTTGTTTGTTTGTTTGTTTGTTTGTTTATTATTTTTGTGTCGCCCAGTCCCAAAGGGATTGCCGCTCAGAAACTATACTTTTCCGCCCACCCCAAAAAAAAATTAGAGGGAACACTGCTCCCGAACGCCGACCCTGGAAGTTCAGGTTTGGCGTTCGGGTTCAGGACGACGCTGAGAAGCCCCCCGGCTGTTTCAAAAAGCGACAGCCAGGCGGCAGGGCTTCTCGACGACCACCCGAACCCGTACTTTTGCAGAACTTCCAGGTTCGGCATTGGGAGAACGCTGAGAAGCGCCCGGCTGTTTCAAAAGGTGACAGCCGGGCGGCGGCGTTTTTTTGCGGTTTTTCCCCCCTGCACAGATTAATTCATTTTACATTGTTTCCTATGGGAAACAATGTTTCGTCTTACGAACTTTTTGCCTTACGAACCTCCCCCGGGAACCAATTAGGTTCGTAAGACGAGGTATTACTGTATAGATTTTTATAATAATCATGTATTATTTCCTTTTTCTGTTGTTCTGTGTGTTGAGCTATTCCATTTTTGTCTTGTAATTGGTAAATCAATTTGTCACTTTTTACTTTTTTGATCTTTTGGAAAAGCCATCTTCCTGGTTTATTGGCTGTTTCAAAATAGGTTTGTTTTGTTTGTTTTATATTTATAATTAGTTCTTGTTGCTCAATGGCATTTATTTTGTATTTGGCTTCTCTTAGTAGTTTCAAAATCGTATTGTTTGTTGGGTCTTGTTGTAGATTCTTTTCTAGCTTTGTGATTTTATTTTTATAATGATTGTATTCTCCCTTCTCTTCTTTTTGTTTTTTTGCTGTGTATGCTATTGTTAGTCCTCTAGTGTATGCTTTTAATGTATCCCAGAGTGTTTGTATTGAAGTAGGTTGTTTTTTGTTTTCTATGAGGAATAATTCTATTTCTTTATTAATCATCTTCGTGTAGTTTTCATCATGGAGTAAATTTGTGTTTAGTGACCATCTTCTGTATTCTTTCTTTTCTCCCTGCCATATAATCTTTAGTGGGTTGTGGTCTTTGTTCTTTTAAATATTGTTTTTATTTGTTGTAAGCTGCCCAGAGTCCTTGAGGAGTTGGGCGGCATATAAATTAGATTAATAAATAAATAAATAAGTATTGTAAGTTTTTTGAACTACAAGACTAAACTCAGCAGGTTTAACATATTGATTTCATAATTAAACATCTTTCTTTACTTACTTATCTAAAACATGTGGATCTTCAGGACTTTTATTTTCATACTCTAAAAGCTCAAGAAAGCTCTGCATATACCTGAAACATAGAAGAATAATACATTTAATATTTGCATATTAAATTTGCAGACATCAACCTGAAGGGAAATTGCTAACATTCTAGCAGGTAGACTCAAGATTTAGAAGAATTTTCATGGACTTGAACACTGGATTCTATCCAACAAGATGCTGTTCAGTAGTGAGAACGATCCTGCACTTAGGAAGGAAAATTCAAATGCACAGTATAGAATAGGAGTATCTGGCTCAACATTAATGGGATTTAGGTATCCTAGAGCAGGGGGCTCCCATCTCCAGGTTGTGGCCTACTCACAGCTTGCCACCACATGTGTACATGCACAATTCAACTTGTGCAAGCTGAGCTGCGCACAGATGTGCCTAGGCCCACCATTCACATGGCACTATTTCCCCTTCTTCTGCCAGGCCGCCAAGCCACAACCACCACTTAAATATTGGTCAGCAGTATAATGCAGCTGTCAAAAAGCCAATGGAGTGTTACCCTGTTTCCCCGATAGTAAGACACCCCCGATTGTAAGACGTATCTGGGGTTTCAGGGGGGTCGGCTAATATAAGCCGTACCCCGAAAGTAAGACATATGTCTTACTTTCGGGGAAACACGGGGGTATTGCCAGGGGGGGAGCCCGATGACATCGCTTCCAAGCTCCCCGTGCGCCCCTCGCCTTCGCCTCGCCGCGGCGCCACCGCCTCTTCCCCTGCTTGGCAAAGCGAAGGACGGCGCTGGTCCGAAGCGAGCCGAGCGGGCGGCGGCTTGCAGCGAAGGCGCTCGTCCCAGCAACCGAGTCCTGCCGAGGCTCGGCTGCAAGCAGCCAGCGAGGCCGACCAGCTCCGAGGCGAGCGGCCGGAGCTGCGCCCTCCTTCGCCCGCCTACTTTCCGGCAGGCAGGTGGGGCTGCCCAACTGCGCAGAGCGGCTCCTCCCCTCCAGACACACGCTTCCCCGACACGCGTCTGTGGCTCCACGCGTGCACGCCGCTTGGAGCCCTGAGGTTGAACTTGGAAAAGGGCTCACGTGGCTCCTGTCCCACGGCTGCCCTTCTGGACTCTGGGGAGATGCCTTCGGGAACGCGACCCTTTCTATTTTTTTCCAATGTAAGACATACCCCGAAAGTAAGACGTAGTGGGGCTTTTGGGGGTAAAAAGAAAGTAAGACACTGTCTTACTTTCGGGGAAACACGGTAGGTTGCATAAACAGAAGGTTAGCATCAAGATCAGAAGAAGATAGTAAGTGCTGTATACTGCACTACTAAGGCCACGCTGGGCAAACTGCATTCAGTACTGGTTGCCACAATACAAAGGATGTTGAAATACTACAAAGAGTGAAGAGAAGATGATAAGTAGTCTGAAGGCTAAACTGCACGATGAAAGGTAAAGAAACTAGGTACCATATTGTTCAGTGTATAAGATGCATCGGTGTATAAGACACACTTAGATTTTAGAGAAGGAAAACAAGGAAAAAAGTATTCTGAACCAAATGGTGTAGTTATATTGTAAAATACCAGTGTAGCAGAATACCTTTTACAACCATGTATACTTTTTAAAACTACATATACTTTTTAAAACCATGTACACTTTTTACAAACTTCAAACTTGACAGTTTCAATGACTTCAAGCTTGTGGACCTCAACTCCCAGAATTCCTCCACCAGTCATGCTACTTTAGGAGTGGAAGTTGAAGTCCACAAGCCTTAATCTTGCCAGGTTTGAAGACCCTTACACTTTTAACTCCTAACTCAGGGGTCTTTAAACTGGACAGTTTTAAGATTAGTGGACTTCAAATCCCAGAATTCCTCCACCAGTCATGGGAGAAGGGTCTTAGCTGGAGGATAATACTCCACACACACACACACAAACCGGATCCGTTGCTCTCCATTGCACAGTTTAACTGCTGCAATCCTAATCCGGTTGAGGAAAAAGTGAAAATTGTTTTCTCCCCAACTCTTTCTCTCTCCCTCCCCCGCCTCCCTTCTCCTTCCCTCTGGCTTCCTCCAAAGCCTTTTTGAGCAGAGAAGAGAAAATGCCCTGTCTGCTCAAAAGTTTCAGGGTCTGCCTTTTCTATCTACCTGCGTCCCTTTCCTTTATCCTGAGTTTGGATGGCACAACGGGGCACCAGGGTGTGGAGTGTGGGGGCATGTTGCTCTCCAACGCAATCAGTTGGATGCGCAGAGCGCCGAAGCGGAAACCTGCCCGCTCCTCTGCAGCTGCCGTTGCACGCACCCACCTCACCTGCTTCGCTGCACCCCCGAAGACAGAAGGTTGGGGTGGGGGCTGATGGAGCCGAGCCCACTTGTGCCGGACGATCAAGGCAGCCCCACAGGTCTTTTCCACCAGCTGGATACAGAGAGCAGAGGGGTCGCCTGCCCGCTTCTCCTCAGCTGCCACCGTGCGGTCTGCCAAACTTACCTGGCGGTGGGCATTTCTTGCGCGATCCCTGCTGGCACCACCCCGTTTGGATGCCCGTGGCGACTAGCCACCCCCATCCGAACTGGGGGGGGATGCCGGCAGGGACCCCACGAGAAACGCCCGCTTCCAAGTAAGTGACATAGGACGCACAGCGGCAGCTGAGAAGTGGGCGGGCATTCCAGCTGGTGGAGAATGCCTGCGGGGTGGCCTTGATTGTCTGGCGTGAGGGGGCTCGGATCCATTGGCCCCCCCACCTCATTGTGTTGTTGGGTGGCGGGCTCAGCTGGGCCAGCAGTTGTGGCAGGGGCTGACTTTCTCGGTGCTGCTGCTCCTCAAACGAAAGCTGCCAGAGCCGCTGCCTCTGCTGGGATTGGCTAACTCGAGTGGCACGCCCACCTTGTCCCTGCCAGCTGGAGGCTCCAGGCAGCCGCCTGGAAAGAGAGGCTTTGCTGCTGGTGCTAGGCCCGGCACCCTGCCCATCCCCAGGGCCGAGCTGTCGGGTGGCCTCGGCAGCATTTGATGTATAAGACGCACCCAACATTTAAAGCACTTTTTTTCAGTAAAAAGGTGTGTCTTATACACCGAAAAATACGGTATGTCTAGGGATGACACAATAAAAAAAACCTTAAAACCCACCTTTGTTGTCAGGCATGGTGGAACTGAGATATTCCCTTCCCCTTAGGCCTATACAATTTATGCATGGTATGCTTGTGTGTATGTTTGGGTTTTTTTTTTTAACCCTGCTGTTCTGTTCGGGTCTGTGAGACCCGAAATCAAGGTTTGAGACCCTGTAAAAAATTTTCCCTGCATATCTGAAACTTGAAATTTCATGACTTTTCATCATTTCAGGGGTTCTCTCTATGAGAATTTTTTTGGGGGGGTGGGAGGTTTCTTACTTGCTGAAAAAAAACAACTCCCTAATGTTATGTTCCCGGGTCACCCTGACCCGGACCGAAAACTCTTCATTTGCAGTGCTTATGTTTGGTCTTTTTGAAAGCTTTTTTCACTTGGAAAGTAGTCTGAACATTTCTTCACACAATGGAATGAAAATTGAACTGAAAAAATTAATCCTTATTGGTTTATTTTGCCCATAAATGTGCCTCCCCCCCCCGTTTTTGTGAAAGTTTTTTCAATTTATGGATAGTTTTGCTTGCAAAATGCAGTCTATTTTACTGGAGTTGGTGTGGGAATGGTACCTTGAACATTTCTGAATATAAGAAAAATATAAAGGAACTGAAAAAAATGATTCTTACTGGTTTTTTAACATCAGAAATAAGGCCTCCCCCCCCCCTGGCTGCTTGCAACAATTTTCACTTTTTATTTTTTTATGCTCCAAATCCGAAATATTCTTTAAAATGTTACGCATTCATTTACTCAATTTAACAATGCTGATCATCAAAAAAATATTTGTGGGGGTGGGGGAAAATTTTTTTTCTTGGCAAAAAAAAAGTCACATTTACTCTGTTCGGGTCATATAGACCCGGATCAAAATGATTTTTTTTAGGTACTTGAATTTGGTCTTTTTGAAAACTTTTTCCACTGGAAAACTAGTTTGAACATTTATGAACATAATGATATGAAAATTGAACTGGAAAAATTGAGACTTATATTTTTATTTTGATCAAAAAGCCCCTCCCCCCATCCTTTTTGAATTTCGTGTCAATTTATATTTTTTAAGGCTACAAATCCCTAAGGAATTTTCCCCCAAAAGGTTTGATATACTAAATTGAACAATCCTGAACATAAGAAAAATATAAATGAACTGAAAAAAATGACTCTTATTGGTTTATTGTTTTATACTCGAGTATAAGCCTACTCGAGTATAAGCCTATTTGAGTATAAGCATGGGGGCCCATTTATGAGCAAAATAAACCAATAAGGATCATTTTTTCAGTTTAATTTTCATATCATTATGTTCAGAAAGGTTCAAGCTACCAATCCCACACCAAAATAGAATAGTAAAATAGAATGCATTTTGCAGGCAAAATTATCAATAAACTCAAAAGTTTTGATATACTAAATTGAACAATCCTAAACATAAGAAAAATAGAAATGAACTGAAAAAAAATGATTCTTATTGGTTTATTTTTGAATATAAGACCATATCATTTTATACTCGAGTATAAGCCTACTCGAGTATAAGCCTATTTGAGTATAAGCATGGGGGCCCATTTATGAGCAAAATAAACCAATAAGGATTAATTTTCTCAGTTCAATTTTCATATCATTGTGTGCAGAAATGTTCAAGCTACCAATCCCACACCAACTTTAGTAAAATAGAATGGATTTTGCAAGCAAAACTATCCATAAATTGAAAAAACTTTCACAAAAACGGGGGGGAGGCACATTTATGTGCAAAATAAACCAATAAGGATTAATTTTTTCAGTTCAATTTTCATTCCATTGTGTGCAGAAATGTTCAAACATGTTTCCAGGTGAAAAAAGCTTTCAAAAAGACCAAACATAAGCACTGCAAATGAAGTTTTCGGTCCGGGTCAGGGTGACCCGGGAACATAACATTAGGAACTTTTTTCGAACAGAACAGCAGGGTTAAATAAGGGTTTTTAAAATTATTTTAAATACTAGATTTGTTACATGTTGTTTCATTATTGTTGTTAGCCGCTCCAAGTCTAGGGAGAGGGGCGGCGTACAAATGAATGAATGAATGAATGAATAAATAAATAAATAAATAGCTGTCTCTCAGTACTTGAGAGATTGTCACAAGGAAAAGGGGATTGACTTATTTAATAGAAAAGCTTGTCTCCTGGAATTATAATAGCGATTTCTAAAGACCTCCAAAGTCCCTCTCAGCCCTATGATTCTGATTTAATAAAATTATTTTTGGAAAAGAAATTTAAAAATTCAACTTTTCCCAGAAGTTAGTAAAGCTATAAATGTACACCCTAAGGACCGACAACCTTTTGCTGAGAAAAGTAGTAATAGTAATAGCATTTTGATTTATATACTGCTTCACAGTGCTTTACAGCCCTCTCTAAGCATTTTATAGAGTGTGACCATATTGCCCCAACCATCTGGGTCCTCATTTTACTGAGTTTGGAAGGATGGAAGGCTGAGTCAATCTTGAACCTACTGAAATTCGATCTGCCAAACTGCTGGCAGCTGGTGAACAGCAAAAGTAGCTTGCAGTACTGCACTCTAACCACTGTGAGGCAGTACCAGTGCATGGAAGGCTCTGATGAACAGAACAATTTTTCAATGCAAATAAGGTAATTATGCAAATAATTTTTCAATCCAGATTGGGGTGATATTTTTTTTACACAGACATTAACCAAGATAGCAATCATAGCTATCATAACTTTGCAATATGAGAGACCAATATTTCCAATATTTACTGTATATACTTGAGTATAAGCCAAGATTTTCAGCACAAAAAATGTGCTGAAAAATCCAACTTCGGCTTATACTCAAGTCACTAACCTTCACTGACCTCAAAACTTCCGAGCAGCATTTTCCAAAGCTGCGCAGTTCAGATATGAAAGGCAGGGACAAAGGAAACCTGATGGCTCTGGCAACAGAAGGCTTTTTTCTTTGTACGGCTGCATCTGCTCTTGCTACAGCCCAGCCAGCAACACCCCTCAGCTGCCTGATTGGCAGCAGGCTGAACCAATCACAGTTCCTCCTCTACATAGAAAGGAAGCACTGGGGGAAGGGGTGGGAGGTTTGAAGAGTTTTGGAAGGAAGGAACCATGGCTTTCTCTCCTGCTCAGAAAAGCAAGCCAGCAACATATTTTGCAAGTAAAATAAGTTACCCATTTAAATTTGATTCATTTCTAGTAACAGAAAAGATAATTTTGTAATAAAATGTTGCTTCAAGTTGGGATAACTGTGTATATAAACTTATCATATCATACCCAAGAGGATTGTTAATGCTGACTTGTTTAAAACAATACAAAGATTAGGATAATATAATAGTATGAATTTTGGCATTAATCATTTGTTCTACATAATTAATATTAATAGATTTACCTTTTTTTAGAGTATGGTTTCTCCTTATGCAAGATAAATACCATGTAGAAGAAAGATTTTACAGTTAATGATTGAGTAACCCCGAATTGTTATTTATTGATCTATTGAGATAATAATGATTTTAACTTATAAAATATGTTTTAAATGGAAAATCTGAATATTTATCATATGGAAGTTTGATTTAAGCAATTGTTTTGAAATAATATATGAAATCCCAATTATTAAGAAAATTATAATGATATTGTAATGAAGAGTAAGATAACAGGCTTGATTACATTCTTAAAGATATTTTAAGAGATTTTTGGTTATGATAAAAGAAGGAATTAAAAAAAGAGATTTAGGAAGGGGAAGAAGAAAGGTGCAAGAAATAAAAAACATTTTGGAGGGAAAAGTTACATAATAATAATAACAACAGAGTTGGAAGGGACCTTGGAGATCTTCTAGTCCAACCTCCTGCTTAGGCAGAAACCCTTCCTTCCTTCTTCCTACTTCAGACAAATGGGTATCCAACATCTTCTTAAAAACTTCCAGTGTTGGAGCATTCACAACTTCTGGTGGCAGGCTGTTCCACAGATTCATTGTTCTAACTGTCAGGAATTTTCTCCTTACTTCTAAGTTGCTTCTCTCCTTGTTTAGTTTTTATCCATTGCTTCTTGTTCTGCCCTTAGGTGCTTTGGAGAATAGGTTGACTCTCTCTTCTTTGTGGCAAACCCTGAGATATTGGAAGAATGCTATCATGTCTCCCCTGGTCCTTTTTTCATTAAACTAGATATACCCAGTTCCTGCAACCATTCTATTAATATTGATTGTTTCTTCATTGCTTATTTGACCCCTATGACAATCCATGATTCTTGACAAATATATCTTTTTCTTTTATGTATGCTGAGAGCATATGCACCAAGACAAATTCCTTGTGTGTCCAATCACACGGCCAATAAAAATCCTATTCTATTCTATTCTATTCTGTTCATATGGTTTTTTTATTCTCCTACAAAAACAATTTTAAGAAGCTACAGTAGAATATTCCTTTTTTATAAGTTACCAGTAGCCACTGTATTTTCCACCCTAGACTTATACTTGAGTCAATAGGTTTTCCCAGTTTTTTGTGGCAAAAGTAGGTGCCTCGGCTTATAATTGGGTCAACTTATACTCGAGTATATACGGTATTTATTTATTTATTGGATTTGTACGCCGTCCCTCTCCAAGGACCAATATTATTTGTATTATCACATGATTTGAATGTTGGTAATGCCCATAACTATGAACAGGTTGTGAAGCATCTACATCACTCACATGGCATGTGGTGTGGTGCATGCACATGCTTTGTGATGGTCAGAAGTGCTTTACAGTCTTTAAAGAATTCTTTCCAAGGCTATTAAGCTGGATAATTATTAATTTACCAGTCATTAACTAAGGATTTATATAGGAAATTTTTTTTGAAAGAAAGGTCAGCTTAATATAATACAAATTATTTTCAGCACCAAAAGATAATCTGTTTTATATTAAAAATTACATAATTAATACATCCGTGCATCCATATTCATACATATACATAAAATTATTTTAAATGTTTTGTAAAAGATTTTAAAGTTAGAAAATGAGGGAGAAATTAAAAACAAAGAATAGTTTCTACAAATAAGGCCAGGAAAAGGGGGAATTTAATTTTCTTAAAAGGAAATAAGTAAAAATGCACATGGGAATGTCTAAGCAAGGCAAGTACAGAACAGAGCAGAAACACAGCTATTGAATTAATTAAAAGCAAATAAAGTATGCTATAACTAATTTTTGTTGTGCAACTCACATTTATTTGATTGCTCTTATTTGAATGAGCACTTACCAACTTTGTACGAGCTTAACAGAAGGCCTATTCAACAAGTTGTCAGGCAACAAATTTACTTCTCTCATTGTATTAGCAAGTCGCACAGGAAGCTCTTTTCTCAGGAACATGTATGATGTTTTCTCACATGCATTATCACGCCCTGTGGAAAGAAAAGAATTTTATGTTTTCATGTTCTTTAAACAGTCTTAAATAATACAAAATATGATTTATCAGCACTTTATGATTGTAAGTTTACTTCTTGGTTACTAAATAATTTCAGTCTGATCATAAGAATTCAATATCAAGCTTAACATCATTCATGACTATGGCTGTTTTATTGCAGCTTATTTTGTTACATCAATTACGTCATTTTGTAAAGGATGAAGATCTGGAAAATATAACTTTAATGGTTAAAATCTGGTATGTAAAATATAAACCTACATTTCAATTCCATCCAAATTATCAATTAAAACAAAATCATCAGCTATAAGAATTTCTTACCATATGTCACATATCATATTAAAGGTTTAAAGGTTTCACCTCTCCAGTTGTGACCAACTCAAGAACTGGGTGCTCAGCTCTAATTCTCACCTAAGGGAACCTGCGTTGCCTAACAATAGCAATAGCGCTTACACAATACTTTACAGCCCTTTCTATGCTGTGTACAGAATCAGCATATTGCCCCCAACAATGTGAGTCTTCATTTTACCAACCTCAGAAGGATGGAAGCAACTGTGGGCTATGAGCTGGAACGCTAAATTGCGCTCGCCACCGCAGCTCAAGAGTTTTTGCAGGACCAGCGTGATTTTGCTGCTGCACCTGTAGAGATAGCAAAATCGTGCACAGAGCCGCAGGTAAAACCTCACCGAAACATGGGCACAATTTTGCTACCTTCACAGGTGCAGTAACAAAATCACGCTAGTCCTGCAAGAACTTACGAGCCACAGCGGCAAGTGCAATTTAGCATTCCGGCTTGTAGCCCACCGCTGGATGGAAGGCTGTGTCAACTTTGAGCTGGTAAGATTCGAACTGCTGAACTGTTGGCAGAATTAGCCTGTGGTTAGAATGCAGGCTAAGCTGAGCCATCATGCCACCCAATGCAATGATTAATGCAACTGAGTGCAAAAGCACAGCCACAATGCTCTGAACTTCTAATCCTGTATATCAAGAATTTTAATAACTATTTCCTACTTAATGTACAAATGGGATCACAAGAAGGCCCTCTCCTGAAGTACTCAAAATCTAAATAAACTCATTTAAGATAATGCAATTTTTAATTAGCTTCCATTTGCTTCTGATGAAGATTGGATCCATCACCATATATTATTTATATACTTTATCTGTGTTAATTCACTTTAAGGATATAACTCTAATGATTAACAACAAATCTGTGGTTCAAATTACTTTTCAAAACGAATATTGGGAGATTTTAATAGTACAATATTTGATTTTGTTTCTATGTGATGGTTTGTATGTGGATAGTTTTAGGAATGGACAGATAGATTAATTAATTGTTCAATTTCTCTATAATGTTCGACTAGTATCATCAGGCACATACTTATACATATATATACAACAACAACTCCATGTACTTCTAAATGTTGCTAGAGGATAAACCAATGGCTCTGGGTTGGAAAGTGTGAGAAACAAAAATTTGCTTTCTGAAAACATTAGTCTTAAAATGCTAGGGACACTTCAGAAAGTTAGATTTCCAAAGTATTTCCACCGAAATTTATGATAATTAATTAATAATTAAAGGTTGTACTATGTGTCTCATCCACATGAAATTTAATGAGCCTTTAGCTTTGTTATGACTTTAAAGTATAATCTAATGTACTCAGCTAAGAAACTTAATAGGACTTGTTCCCAGTCAAGTAGATATTGGATTGTAAAGCTATCTTCAAATTAAAATCCTTTTAAATTTATTCACTGTTCCTATAAGAAACCTTAACCATGCTATATAGTATAAAGTCAGACATTTAGATTTCAGATTAGAGACTATACTCACTTTCATTCCTCTCACCCACCTATTTTAATAGCAGACATCACCATAATAATATTGAAAAAAGCCATGTGAACTCAGACCTAAATTTTACCTTAAAGAGCTTGTCAGTATTCAATTTTATGGAAAAGAAAGATTGCAAATGCATTAGTCATAGTCACAAAGTACTGATTAACTTATGTTCTTGCAGTCCAGGAAATAATGTTAAAAGCATTGCTATGCATATAATAACTAAGATTTGCAATTTGAAAAATCCTTAAGTCTACTGCAACTGGTACAATCAAGGTCACACTTTTTAAGGCAGTCCCATTATAATCAGTCCACCAGCATATCGTTCGGCATCTGTTCATAGATAAATGTAAAATGGCAGGATACAACCCAGTAGGTTATTTCTTATGTATACATTTTCCCTTGCTCTTTTAAGTTATGACTAACAATTGTTTCTTATAATTTAGCAATCTTTTGTTTTAAATATGAACCTAAAATATTAATATACCGTATTTTTCAGTGTATAAGACGCACCTTTTTACCTCAAAAATGTGTGCCAAAAAACCGGGTGCGTCTTATACAACAGATGTGGGGTGGGAGGTCAGCAGACATGATGGCTATCCCCAAGGCTGCCCGGCAGTTGATGGCTGGAGGCCAGCGACTGGGCCCCAGGGATGAGTGGGGCGTGTGGCAGCAGCTTTGGAGAAGATGACGGGCGTCACCTCAATGCATCCAGCCGGCGGAGGAACCCTTGGGGCGGCTTTGATAATTCGATGGGATGGGGCTCTGCTCCATCAGCCCCCACCCCAATCTCGCACCTTCAGGGCCCTTTTGGGAGGGCACAGCGGTCAGCGAAGGCACGCCAACCAAAGCTACCACAGCTCATGAATTCTGCAGCTGGTGCCCTCTGCTCCTCCTTCCTCCTCCTCTCTTTCCTTCTCCTCTCCTTCCTCTTCCTTCCCCTTCCCCTTCTCTTATCCTCCTCTTCCTTTCCTTCCTCTTCCCCCTTCTTCCTCTTTAAAAAAAAATATTTTTATAGATTTTAAAATATAAAACACACACACAACATATAACAAGTGCTCAGTGATTAGAAACATAGAAACATAGAAGACTGACGGCAGAAAAAGACCCCATGGTCCATCTAGTCTGCCCTTTTACTATTTCCTGTATTTTATCTTACAATGGATATATGTTTATCCCAGGCATGTTTAAATTCGGTTACTGTGGATTTACCAACCACGTCTGCTGGAAGTTTGTTCCAAGGATCTACTACTCTTTCAGTAAAATAATACTTTCTCATGTTGCTTTTGATCTTTCCCCCAACTAACTTCAGATTGTGTCCCCTTGTTCTTGTGTTCACTTTCCTGTTAAAAACACTTCCCTCCTGAACCCTATTTAACCCTTTAACATATTTAAATGTTTCGATCATGTCCCCCCTTTTCCTTCTGTCTTCCAGACTATACAGATTGAGTTCATTAAGTCTTTCCTGATACGTTTTATACTTCAGACCTTCCACCATTCTTGTAGCCCGTCTTTGGACCCGTTCAATTTTGTCAATATCTTTTTGTAGGTGAGGTCTCCAGAACTGAACACAGTACTCCAAATGTGGTCTCACCAGCGCTCTATATAAGGGGATCACAATCTCCCTCTTCCTGCTTGTTATACCTCTAGCTATGCAGCCAAGCATCCTACTTGCCTTTCCTACTGCCCGACCACACTGCTCACCCATTTTGAGACTGTCAGAAATCACTACCCCTAAATCCTTCTCTTCTGAAGTTTTTGCTAACACAGAACTGCCAATGCAATACTCAGATTTAGGATTCCTTTTCCCCAAGTGCATTATTTTACATTTGGAAACATTAAACTGCAGTTTCCATTGCTTTGACCATTTATCTAGTAACGCTAAATCATTTACCATATTACAGACCCCTCCAGGAATATCAACCCTATTGCACACTTTAGAGTCATCGGCAAATAGGCAAACCTTCCCTACCAAACCTTCCCCTATGTCACTCACAAACATATTAAAAAGAATAGGACCCAGAACAGACCCTTGTGGCACACCGCTTGTAACCTGTCTCTGCTCAGAATACTCGCCATTAACAATTGTGCCCACCACCAGACAAACATTCATACCCCACCACCAATCGGGG
The DNA here is from genome assembly GCF_031021105.1 of Erythrolamprus reginae. Taxonomy (NCBI): domain Eukaryota; kingdom Metazoa; phylum Chordata; class Lepidosauria; order Squamata; family Dipsadidae; genus Erythrolamprus; species Erythrolamprus reginae. Next base: position 78,062,911 of record NC_091953.1, read on the forward strand.
ATGTTCCTTGTATAAATCGTTTTAACCCAAGAGCAAAATATCTATTTACATATTATAAAGTGATTCCAATTTGTTTCTTGTAGCTTGGTCTCGGATTCTATTCACCATCTTACCTTGTCCCATCGTCCCATCAGTTGTCGCAAGTCAGTTTCATTAATCAAATGCATCCTTTTGTCCATAATCTCAAATTGAATGTGGTCCACCATGTACCGGTACCAATTTTGCATTGTCCATTTTATCGCATCCTTCCAACCCAAGACTATTACCGCCTGAGCGCTTTCTATCGCTGCTTGTTTTATTCCTCTAAATTCTCCCATCTCATTACTTTTGACTAATACTGCCATTTCCTTAGTAATTATCCATCTTATATTTAACATCCTATTAATATCCTCTTGCACTTTTTGCCAAATATTCTGCACTACTGGGCATTCCCAAAACATAAGTATAAACACTCCTTTATTTTGACACCCCTGCCAACAAATACCCTTAACATTCTGCTGAAAGTATGCGAGTTGAACGGGTGTGTTGTTGTAATCATAGATTTTTAAGCACTGGAATTTGGAAATAAAATATTGCTGGAGAGTGATGTTTTAAGCCTAAATTATGTGCTGATTAAAATCTTAATTCTTCCTCTATGGAAAGGCAGCCCAGGCTGAGCAAGCATTCTGCAGAATCCATGACCACAAAGCAATTAAACCCATAGAACTTCCATATAAGGATGCATTACTGACATTCCTTTGCAATCACACAATCTATGGGAAAAGGCAAGGAATGTAGCCTTTGTTTATTACTTAAAGAGAAGCTTGCCTTATAAGGTACAAAAGTAAATAGTTGCTGGAGAATGGTTTAAATGTATGTGGCGTTCGCAATTGGTTATTCTGTACCACATGTCAGAACTGTGAATACACAATAAATAGGAGAGACCTGGATCCATTCAAGGTCGTCCTCCCATCGAGAAAACTTTCTCTGTCATTTCATTCTGATGTGACGATCATGGCATGCTGTGCCTTCCCTAGAGGGCGACCCACCGGGGGAGGGCGGAATGCTTTCAGTGTGTAATACCACTTATGTAATATTTTCCTTCTCATTTCCCTAACCCTTGTATTCTTAGTTTTCATTATATTCTCTACTATATTTTTCATCTCTAGCACCTCTACTTGTATCTCATTTTGCCACCATTTAGTCAATACTTGGATCACATCCCGGTCTGACTGCACTAACATCTTATATATAATTACTGGCCTGCACCTTGGTACCCTCACTTTTTTCTCTTATTATTTTATCTAACTCTATCTCCTTCCTAAATAGGGCTTCTTTATTCTCCCTTTCGTTCAAATATTTACATATTGCATTTGTTTGTAGCCATCTTCCCTTACCCAACCACCATTCTATACGATTTCTACTTGGCCTCCCATCCTTCCCATATAACTGTTCTATTTTAATTATCCCTCTTCCCTTCAACTCTCCTATAACCCTATTTAAATTTGTTTCATTATCTCTATTTATTACATATAGCGATGACAGTTTTGATTTATATAATCCTATTTCCCCCTGCCATTTTTTCCAAATTTCCATAGTCCCTTTCATGGGACCTATTAATTTAACTAAGTCGTTCCTATTCCACCTTATAAAAATTAATTCTCTATTCTTCATCCCGTTTATCTGTTTTTACAATTTCACCCATTTATTTTCAAATAATTGCAGCACCATTAACTTTTCAATTTGAAATGCTTCCCTATACAACTCCAAACAAGGAATTCCCCATCCACCCTCTTTTTCATTCGCTATTAATGACATTTTCCTTATTCTTGGTCTCTTATCTTCTTCAACCCAATAATTAAGTTTTTTATCCCACTCTCTACTCTTGAATGCTAATAGACCCCCTGGCAATAGCTGAAACAGGTACATCATTTTGGGAACTATTATCATTTTCAAAGCTCTTATTTTAGAGATTCTCCTTAGCTTTTTCTCTTTCCAGCTCCTCATCTGTTTCAACATTTTCCTCCATATTAATCTATAATTCATCTCCTCGATTTTCGCTGGGTTTCTCAATAACCAAACTCCCAAATATTTAATTTTCTTTAATCCTAACTTCAACACTGATTCTTTCCTAATTTCTATCTGTTCTCTCGGACCTGTACTTAAACACATAATCTCTGATTTTTGCATATTGACCGACAATCCCGATTCCTGTTTAAACTCTTGCAAAATATTTCTAATACCTTTAATCATCTCCATCAGGGTCTGGGTCAATATAATTGCATCATCTGCAAATAGGTTTAATTTCATTTCTAATTCCCCTATTTTATATCGTACCCAAGTATTATCTTGTCTTATCTTATTAGCTAATGTCTTTATTGCTATTACAAATAACATTGGAGATAAAGGACATCCCTGCTTGGTGCCATTTTATATTTTAATTCTCTGCGTTCTTTGTCCATTCACCCATATATATGCTTCATTCCCTTTATAAATCTCTTTTATAATTTCACAAAATTTGTCCCCCATATTTAATTCCTTACATAGTTTGTATAAATAGCTTTGGTTAACTTTATTAAAAGCTTTATAAACGTCTAATTTCAAAATTCCCAATTTTCTTTTAATAACGGTAGTAGCATGGTGCATCACTTTTATTATATTACTAATTGGTTCACTTATCTTCCTACCCTTCACAAATCCATATTGATCCTCTTCAATTATTTTTGGTAAAATATTTTCGAGTCTGTTTGCCAATATCTTCATAAATATTTTATAATCTTGATTTGCCAAACTAATAGGATGATAGGACCCAGGCTCTCTTAAATCTCAATCAATCTTCGGGATGGTAACAATCTCTGAAAGCTTCCATGTCTGCAGGATATCATGAGTTAACAATATATTATTAAACAATTTCCCCAAATGCGGCAACAGTTCATTCATATAAGTTTTATAAAATTCTCCTGTAAACCCATCTGGGTCTGGTGCTTTGGCTTGTTTTAACCCTTTAATTACTCTAGCAATTTCATCTTGTGTAATTTCTGCATTCAATATTTGTTTATCTTCTTCACTTACTATTTTCCCAACGTTAAGGACTCCTATATTTACCTGCTCCTCTTTATACAAATCCTCATAATATTTTCTCATTATATTCTCTAGCTGCTCTTTACCATATCTAACCTCTCCACTAGGGTGTCTCAGTGCTAATATACATGATTTTTCTTTCCTGTTTTTCAAATATCTTGCCATTTGTTGCATTGATTTTGTTCTCCAGCTCAATATTTTTTGTTGCATCGTCATTCTCATCTTATTCTATTGGATCTCATCATACACCATCGTTTCCTTTCCAATTTCAATAGACTATTCCAATCCCTACTCTTAGTTAATCTCAGCTGCTCTTGTATCAAATCTATTTCCCTTATCTTCGTTTCCCTTTCCCTACCCCACCTCTTTCTGATATCTACTTCCATACATATACATTGTCCCCTCATATAAGCCTTAATGCATCCCACACAATTGATTGTTTAATATCACTCACATCATTATTTCTAAAATATTCACATAACTGTCTGCAATTTATCTTTATCTTATTCACTAGAAGTTACAACTGCATTATATCTCCAAATTCTTTGATTACATTCCTGACTTATTTCTAATTCTGCCAGTAGTGTGGCATGATCTGACAACCAAATACTTTTAATATCTACTTTTTAAACTTGTATATTGCCCACCCTGTTCATTAATATATAGTCAATGCAACTAAACGTATGATATCTTGCTGAATAGTAAGTGCCTCTATTTGGTATATCTGCACGGAGATCCACCATATTAAGTCTATTTAAATGTAACATCCTGCTATTTCCGATCACATTTGTTAATTGCATATTGAAATCTCCTGACAAAAGTGTTGTGCCATCCATAAAGTTATCCAACTTCCTCTTTGTATTTATTATAAATTGTTTTGTTTTTGCATTCGGGGCATAAATTGCTGCCAGTGTCAATTTGTTTTGATTAGTTTTCCCTTTAACAGACAACCACCTCCCTTCTCTATCTTTCTGAACTCCAACCTCTTCAAATAAAATCCTCTGATGAATAAGAATCATTGTACCTCTACTATTTTGCGTTCGAGATTCATATACCCATTTCCAATTTCTATCATTAACCAATTTATCCCTTCCTCCCCGTCTTTTATGTTTTTCTGTCAAAATCATAATATCCACCTTGTTTTGCTTAGCCATCCTCAATATCCTGTAATGTTTCAAATCTGATCCCAAACCATCCACATTTAAAACCATTATAGTACACTCACTCATAATATACAATAACCCTTTTCCCCTCTTGTTTTGCTCTTGATTTACTTATTTTCCCCTTCCACACCCCAGTCACCCCAAGTGCCTCCCCCCATGCTCCCCCCACCAAAAAGGGGGAGGACAAAAAAACCCTTGTCCAGTCTGAGGCACTTCTCCTGATTGCGTTCCCACACTGCTGAGCTCCACTTGCAACCACTTTTTAATATAATTAGAGAGAGAAATTCCCCTCCAACCCTCCCTTATCAATTTGAATGATACCTTCTTTTACTTTTTTACTTCTTTTTCCTTTTTCCCTTCTCCCCCAACAAGAATCAAAATTAACACTAAATTCCAGAAACATCTCCAAGGGGGACGACAGAATCAGTTTCAACTCTTCACTTCTTCACTTTCTTCTCAGGCTGGGATCTTGTTTTTCTCTGCTCCCTTCTGATGGCCTCCACCTGCCCCGTTAACTTCTTCAGCTGCTCCTCCCTTTGCCTTTCCTCCTCGTGTGGAGTACTGCGACCGCTGAAATAATCTTCTTCTTCTGCTCCTTTTGGCTATCCAACTGCTCTGCTCTCCCCTACTTCTGCTCCTTATGCTTCGCTTTCTCCAAGCTCAATGCCCAGTTGATTCAATAGTGCCTTATCCTCCTCCAATGATTGTGCTCTAAACATCTTATTTTCTTGGAACACCAAGATGGCAGCTGGAAAACCCCAGCTAAACTTTTTTCCACTTTGATATAGACGGCTTGAAATTGGGCATAAAGCAGCTCTCGCTCTCAAAGTTTCCCAGGAGAGATCTCTAAGAACACTTATCTCGTTTCCATCTTGCTTAAGGCCAGCACAACTTTTCAAATACTTGTAGATAATATCAGCTTTTTTCTCACTGACCAAGGCCATAACAATGTCTCCTTACCTCTCCCAGTTTCTATGTGGGACGCCCAATGGACACCTAAAATGTCATCAAAAACAACCTGGGTACCCTGCACTGTCATCCAACCAAGGATTATTTCAGCTAATTTCAAGCTTGGAGCAAAATCTGGTCTAAAACCACACAGATATAATTTCTTTTCCTTTGAAGGTCTTCCAAATTGGCAATTCTGTAATTCAATTGTTTACAAATCTCATCCTGACTTTTAACTTGATGCTCTAATTTCTGAATTTTTTCAGCTGACACATCTGCTGTTTTAATATCTAAGGAAAGATTTTCTAATACAAATTCCACTCTCAGAAATCTTTGTTCAAAGCCAGTAACAATTTGAAGCATTTGATCAAGTTTCATTTCAATTTTCCCGAGGCTAGGGTCAGCCCCTTCAGCCATTTTATTGAGATTTATTGTACGCACTTTGTGATAGCGAAAGAAGGTCCGTCGTCCCTTAAAACCACAAATCTTAGTTTCTCTTTGAACTTCTGTGAATGCTCTACGCCTCTGCTTTTCAAGAAGGATTTATGATGTTTTGAGGGAGAATTTTCCCCTTTATTTAGTTTATCACATCGGAGCTTGAGGTGGGTGAGCCTAGAAGAAACTGTGACGCATGCGCAATCCTTCCCTTCTTTCTCTCCTGCCTTTCTCTCCTCTCTCCTCTTTCTCCTCCTTCCTCCACTTTCCTCTTCCTTCCTTCCTTCCCTTCTTACTCCTCCCCCTCCGCACGAGAATGTGCTTTCCCCCTCTCTCCCCACCGAGGGCCAAGCCAGGGTTGCCAGGTGACGCCTGGACCACGCTGCCTCCTTGCAGCAAGAGGCTCGATGTGATTCCTGCTGAAAAGTTCTCTCCTATGAGAAAAACCTTTTCTCTCACACACACACACAAACACAACTCCTGCCTGGGTATGAAAGGGGGTGGGAGGGGGGAAAGGGACCACAGAGCCCATCATCCCCTCAGCACACAGCTTCCATCCCGGCAGCAGAACCTCCCTCAGCCAGCGTAGTCTACCTCTCTCACACACACACACACCTACCTGGATATCAAAGAAGTGGGGGGGGGTTGTTGGAAAGGGTGCTTCTAGACCCCTCCCTAATTGAATCGTTCTCCCCTTCGCAGACTTTCCGCATCCCCCTCCACCTCAAAAAAGAAGAGGAGAGGGAGAAGGAAAGAGGAGAAAAAGGGAGGAGGAGGAGGAAGGAGGAGGAGATGGAGACTTATCCACATGCAGCAAGATGGGAAAGTGCACCCCGATAACTTAGAAGAACACCCCCTTCCCCTAAAACACAACCCACTCCCACAACCTCTCCAATGACAGCTTGCAAAGAAACAGGGATCCAGGGAGGTGGTGATAGGCAGTCCCCTGCTGGGATTTGGGAGAAATGGGAAAAGTGGCGGGATGGGCTTGAAGCTGATGGGCTACCCACGATGCCTTGATGGGAGGGTGAGGCTCACCCACATCCGGGGCATTGGGAAAAGAGGAAGTGTGTTGGGGGGCGCCATCATCGCAGACCTCCATGCAGGGCTAAGGCCAAGTGAAGGAAAGAGCCGCCTTGGATCTTGTAGTCAGCGGATGTTGCAGTAAAAGAACGGAAGATCCCACGAGGGTCCGTTTCCCTATTGTCTCCTCTTACCTCTTCCTTCTCCTCCTTCCTCCTCCTCCTCCCTTTTTCTCCTCTTTCCTTCTCCCTCTCCTCTTCCTTCTTTTTTGAGGTGGAGGGGGCTGCGGAGAGTCTGGGAAGGGGGGAATAATTCAATCAGGGAGGGGTCTAAAAGCACCCTTTCCAACGACCCCCCCCCCACTCCTTTGATACCCAGGAAGGAGTATGTGTGTGTGAGAGAGAAAGAGAGGTAGACTGGGTGGCTGAGGGAGGTTCTGCTGCCGGGGTGGAAGCTGTGTGCGGAAGGGATGATGAGCTCTGTAGTCCTTTCCCCCCCACACACACCTTTTCATACCCAGGCAGGAGTTGTGTGTGATGGAGAGAGAGAAAAGGTTTTTCTCATAGAAGAGAGCTTTTTGGCAGTAATCACTTTGAGCCTCTTGCTGCAAGGAGGGAGCATGATCCTGATGTCGCCCGGCAACCCCGGCTTGGCCCTGCCTGGAGGGAGGGGGAGAAGGAGGAAGAAGGGAAGGAAGGAAGAGGAAACAGAAAAAAGGAGGAGAAAGAGGAGAGAGGAGAGAAAGGCAGGATAGAAAGAAAGGGGAAGAGGAAGGAAAGGAAGAGGAGGAAAAGAGAAGAGTAGGGGGAATGGGGAGAGGAAGAAGGGAAGGGAGGAAGAGATTAGATTAGATTTATTGGATTTATATGCCGCCCCTCTCCACAGACTCGGGGTGGCTCACAACAATGGCAAAAAACAGTACATAGTAACAAATCTAATATTTAGAAATCTAAATTATAGTTTTAGATTAAAAAGTCGAAAAAAAGAAACCCCAATATATAAAAAACAAGCACACAATCAAATCATAAACAAAAACTACAAGGGCAAGGGGGAGATGTTTCAATTCCCCCATGCCTGACAGCAGAGGTGGGTTTTAAGGAGTTTACAAAAGGCAAGGAGGGTGGAGGCAATCCTAATCTTTGGGGGGAGCTGGTTCCAGAGGGTTGGAGCCACCACAGAGAAAGCTCTTCCCCTGGAGATATTCTGGTCCGATTCCATGATGGGCTTTATAGATCATAACCAACACTTTGAATTGTGACCGGAAACTGATCGGCAACCAATGCAGACTGCGGAATGTTGGTGTGACATGGGCATACCTAGGGAAGCCCATGATTGCTCTCGCAGTTGCATTCTGCATGATCTGAAGTTTCCGAACACACTTCAAAGGTAGCCCAATGTAGAGAGCATTACAGTAGTCGAGCCTCGAGGTGATGAGGGCATGAGTGACTGTGAGCAGTGACTCCCGGTCCAAATAGGGCCACAACTGGCGCACCAGGCAAACCTGGGCAAACGCCCCCCTCGCCACAGCTGAAAGAGGATCAAGGAGGATGCCCAAGTTGCAGACCCTCTCTGAGGGGGTCAATACTTCCCCCCCCAGGGTAATGGACGGACAGATGGAGTTGTCCTTGGGAGGCAAAACCCACAGCCACTCCATCTTATTAGGGTTGAGTTTGAGTCTGTTGACACCCGTCCAGGCCCCAACAGCCTCCGGGCACTGGCACATCACTTCCACTGCTTCACTGACTGCACATGGGGTGGAGATGTACAGCTGGGTATCATCAGCGTACTGATGATACCTCACCCCATGCCCTTAGATGATCTCCCACAGCAATTTCTTGTAGATATTAAATAGCAGGGGGCAGAGGACCGACCCCTGAGGCACCCCGCAAGGGAGAGGCCTCGAGGTCGTCCTCTGACCCCCCACTAAAACCGACTGTGACTGACCGGAGCGGTAGGAGGAGAACCACTGAAGAACAGTGCCTCCCACTCCCAACCCCTCCAGCCGGCGCAGAAGGATACCATGGTCGATGGTATTGAAAGCCACTGAGAGGTCAAGAAGCACCAGGACAGAGGATAACCCCTGTCCCGGGCCCGCCAGAGATCATCCATCAACACGACCAAAGCAGTTTCCGTGCTGTAACCAGGCCTGAAACCCAACTGCTGAGGACCTAGATAATCGGCTTCTTCCAAGGACCGCTGGAGTTGGAGCACCACCACCTTCTCAACAACCTTCCCCATAAAGGTAAGGTTGGAGACTGGACGATAGTGATTGAGTACGGCTGGGTCCAGGGAAGGCTTCTTGAGGAAGGGGCGCACAAGTGCCTCCTTGTACGGAGCCAGAAAGGACCCCCCCCCAAGAAGTGTTGATAATCTCCTGGACCCAGCTCCGCGTCACCTCCCTGCGTCCGAGATCAGCCAGGAAGGACACAGATCCAGCAAACAGGTGGCGGAACTCACAGCTCCAATGGCCTTGTCCACTTCATCAGGTGTCACCAGATCAAACTCTTCCCACACAGGTGGACAAGTACGGGCCCTAGTCACCTCGGCTGACTCATTGTCAGTCGACTCTGCTATCCAATCGGAGTCAAGGTGCGCCCAGATCCAAGCGACTTTATCAGCGAAAAATGTGTTAAAGTCTTCGGCACTACTCTGCAAGGGCTCCCCAACTCCACCCTGATTAAGAAGCGAGCGGGTCACCCTAAACAGAGCGGCCATGCGAGATTCTGCTGATGCGGATCTTGCCGCCTTGAGCGCCACTTTGTAAGTCTTAATAAAAGTTCTTACAAGTGGTCGATCAGATCCAGACTTACTCTTCTTCCATCGCTTCTCCAGACGTCTCTTCTGGCGTTTCAACTCAATGGAGCTCATGGGGTCTAGTGCCATGGAGAGGTCGCAAGGGCGCAATCCGGTCAAGAGCCTCCGCTGCAGCCTTGTTCCAGGCCTCAGCAAGAGACTCTGCCAAACTGTGGACAAGTGTATCTGGAATAACCCCAAGCGCCCTCTGAAAACACTCTGGATCCATCAGGCGTCTGGGGCGGAACCTCCTAATCGGTTCCGCCTCCCTGCGGGGAAGGATTGGAGCCAGGAAGTTAAGCCGCAGTAGAAAATGATCTGACCATGACAAAGGCAACACTTCTAAGCCCCTTAGTCTCAGATCATTACTCAGTTGCTCAGAGAGGAATACCATGTCGGGTGCGTGCCACCCCTCGTGAGTCGGATCCTGTACTACTTGAATCAGGTCCATGGCTGTCATGGTGTCCATGAATTCCTGTGCTAGTCCAGAGGTTCCACCGAGCGACGGTAGGTTAAAGTCCCCCAAGACAATAAGTCTGGGGAACCCCACCGCCGGCTACCTCCTCGAGCAGCACAGGCAGGGCTGTTGACACACAGCTGGGAGGCAGGTACATAAGTAACAAGCCCACCTGAACCCCTAAGTCCAACTTCACCAGGAGAGTCTCGCAACCCGCAATCTCTGGAGCAACGAGCCTACGCAGGCAAAGGCTCTCCCTGGCTATAATAGCCACTCCTCCCCCCCCTTCCCTGGGGTCGAGGTTGATGCCATATCTGAAACCCGGGCAAATTTCAGAGAGAGGAACTCCTCCCTCCGGGCCCAGCCAGGTTTCGGTCACACAAGCCAGGTCAGCCTCCTCATCCAGGATCAAACCCCGGATGAGCAGAGCTTTATTTACCACCGACCTGGCATTGAGTAGCAGCAGCCTGAGCCCAGGGCCAGAATTACACTCATCACCAGTACCTTGGGTTCAGCTCATGGAGCCGGAAGAAGGAATCGCTACTAAGCAGCGATCCCTCCTTCCCCTGGAACGGCTAGCTCCATGGCCCCCGCCAGATCTGCCTCTCCCAAGCAAGACCGGAATATTTTGACCCTCTGCCACCCAGAGATAGGTGCCCCCTCCCCTCCTGCCTCTCCAGCGTCAGGTGTTCCAAGAATTTCATTTAAATCGTATCCATTCATTTCATACATACTATGATCCCACCCACCCACCCCATTCCATTCACCATCCCCTCCCATCCACCCCCATTCATATTTCATTCCCGTAATTATAAAAATCCATTGCTAAAAAACCCTAATAATTAATTTAAAATAAATTAATTAAAAACACTAATAATATAGTCCCATTCACTCATAGCATCAATAATTCAACTCCTAAAATTAATTAAAAAACAGTAAACATATAACATATAACACATGGACAAAAATAGCATAGAAGTAATTAATTTGCTAATAGTTCTTAAAAGGGGGAAAAGCAAAAGCAAAGAGCAAAAAGCAGCAGCAAGAGGGCACCAAACTCCAAGTTGGTTAGGCTGGTTAGTTCTCAAAGTCATAAAAGTTCTAGAAACGTCGAATATCAGTATCTGAATCTCAGAGTATAAATACAGTTTGGTCTTTCTAGTGCTGGTCAAGATCGGTGACCAGTACTGTAAAAAGTCTGTCTCTTTACCTCGATTGTAAATGTTCCAAGTTCTTTCTCTATGGGGGCTCCAATTTTCATCAAATGCCCTGGTCGATCTCCAATAGTCCTCAGTCCCACTAGGTAACATCTCTATCTCCATTGCCCCTTCGTAGCTCCACATAGCCTACACAGCCGCAAATCGCTTCTTAGTAACCTCCACACGACACGATCTCGATGAGGAAGGAGAGGAGAAGGAAAGAGGAGGAAGGAGGAGGAAGAGGGGAGAAAGGCAGGATAAAAAAGGGGAAGGAGGAGAAGGAAGGGGGAGAGGGAGAAGAAGAAAAAGGAATGGGGAAGAGATGTAAGAGAAAAAGGAAAGGGAAGCAGCGGAAACTTCAATGGTCTCCTCCCTGCTGCAGATCCTGAGGCTTTGGTGGCACGACCCCCCCCCCATCTGTGGAGGAAGGCAAATCCCCCGCCGGGTGTCCCTCTCTGCTCAAGCCCCTCTTGTACATGGAAGGAAGCACCAATTTGCTGGATGGTGATTTAATATGACTCTTCACGATGAGTTAAATGCAGCAATAAACTCCATCCTTCCACCGTTTTTTTAAATTGTCTATCTTTGTTCAAAAGAACCCTTTGGAGTCTGCAAGGCCTCTATTCCCCTTTACCTCGAAGCCCAGAAGGAGAGGGCGCTTTTCTTTTTAGTCTTTTTGAAAGAAACACCTGGAATCTTCCTGATGGAAGAATTGAAATAAAACTGCCAGGCAGTGTTCCCTCTAATTTTTTTTTTGGGGGGGGGGCGGAAAAGTATAGTGTCTGAGCAGCAGTCCCTTCGGGACTGGGCGGCACAGAAATAAATAAATAAATAAATAAATAAATAAATAAACAAACAAACAAACAAACAAATAACCCACCATGTTTTGCCTCAGAGAATTTCAAAATAAAATACTGTACAGTGTGTCTATAACAGTGAGCTCTTAACAGGGCAACTCTATCAATATCAAAATGCCACTTAAATAGTTGAGCTAGTTTCAAAATAGATTTTGATTTTATTTCTCTCTTCCTTACTCCCATTCTTTTTCTTTCTCTTTTCCTTCCTCTCTTTTTTCTATCTGTTTCTCTCTCTTCCTCTCTCTCTCCTTCCCTCTCAACTCTTTCCCTCTCGGCTTCTGGGCAGGTTTGGAAAACTCTGAGTTGATGATGATTTTTAAGTGAGCGATTGCTCACTGCTCAGCTTAGAGGGAACTATGCTGCCAGGCGTTCCATCAAATCTCCCCTCGCCTTCTTTGAAGGAGGGGGGGGGGGTGGATGGGAGGAAAGACGGGAGAGCCGAGCAGAGAGGAGGCAGGGGGGCGTCATCTCTGCACCCAGGAAAAAAAACAGCGGGCCACCTTTGGAAGAAACAGCCGAGGCAAAGCTCTCGCCGGCGGACCCAGGCTATACGGGAGGCAGCTGGAGGCCACCCCACCCATGCCACCAACCTGTCTTGGCAGATTATTTTGAAAAAGCATGTTAAATGCTATAACTGGTCATTGATTAACCTAAATGCTGGACTGGCTTATTGAAATAATTGACTTTGTTTTGAAATAAATGGATAAATATCTGCAGAGAGGGGGAGTATTTAAATCTGAAAGAAGAGTGCCATCCGTTGACAACTGGAAGATAAATCACACTCCTATAATTGGACTTATTCTGAATTGGAAAGACTTTTCATTGTAGAATATTTAACAATATTTAATATTTAACATCAGATTAGGAGAAACAGCTGTGGAAACGAGTGGGCTTTTTCGTGAGGTTGCTGATGTTTCAAAGCATTAAAATTCGGATGGATGGTATAGATGAAAAAATGGAAAATGTTTTACAAAGAACTATAAATAAATATGAAATTGCCCTTCAAATTAACGAAGCAATAGAAAGACAAGATGGAAAAAAACCAGCAAGTTAAATATAAACATGGAAAAAATATGGATCAGAAAAATGAGCAAATTAAACAATGTTCATTGAAGACGACGACCAGACAAATGGCAAGCAAAAGAAGCTGAAAAAACAAAGGAATTGACCAAATAAAATTTTGAATTGACAAATTAGCTGATAAAGATTAAAAAAATAAAACAGAAAAATCAGCAAATGAACAGACAGGAAGATACTGTTGATGAGGAGATTGGGATATGACCAGATATATTGGAGAAGTGGCAATATAAAAATGTATTTGTGGGAGTGTCTGAATTAAAAAAGAAAGAGACTGAAAATAGAAAAAAAGACATATGGGAAAAGAGTTAAAAGAGGATAAGAACTAAAGCGCTAATGATGGCAAGAGATGATGGTTAAAAAGGGTTGCTTTCTAAATATTAAGGCAGCATGATATGGCAGCAAAAATCACTGGAGGTTTCTTGTATGGAAACGAGCTCAGGGAACTCTTTGCAAGCAGGACACCTTTTTCCCAATTGCTGGGAGAGGTTGGCTAAGGAAACCCTGGAGTGCTGCAAAATGAGTCTCACTAGGTCCCTGATTTGTCCTGGCTGTCCTGAGACAGGAATACCTGACCCAAGGTGGTGTCTATGATGGCCCCTAGATGAATCGGCCTGGTGAAGGGGAACAGGTAGCTCTTTTGGAAATTCACAATCTTGGAAGTTTCGGAGAGTCAGTTCGAGATCCCCTTGTGCCCTGATGAGGGAGGGCGTTTGGACCAAGATGTTGTCCAGGTAGCACTGCAGATTTGGGGGGAGGGAGAGAAACTCCAAGGATAGTCCGAATCGAACTGTGTTCAGCATCCAATTGTCAGTGGTCGTTAACTGGTCTACTAAGAGGTTCAGTCCGCCTCCTATGGGGGGAGGGGGGAGCTACTAAGTCATTTCTGCTTTCAAAACTAATGGGAGCCAGTGCCATGAAATGGCCGTTTGCAGAATTGACCTGCCTGTCAGGAAAAGAGGCTCTGTCCTGTTGGTGAGACTGCGGGTATGACCAATGTTGAGGAGGGTCCTTCTGAGAGTAACGAAAGGACTGCCTTATGAAGTAGGGAGTAAACCTCCTATCAGCTCTCCTGGTGGAAGATTAGAGGGCTTTATGCTTCTTCCTGTTTTCTATGAGGAGCAGGTTGAGGGATTCCCCAAAGAGCATCTGTCTGGAATAGGGGAAAGCAGCCAGACATCACTTTATTCTCAGGTCAGTGTTCTAATTGCGGAGCTACAGTAAATGCCTGGAGGTGACTGTGGATACTAAGGCCCAAGATGCGTACTTGATGGCATTAAGGGTCGCATCTGCCAAGAACTTACAAAGCTGGTAACTACAGGCCAGTTAGCTTGACATCAGTTATAGTTAAAATGATGGCGACTCTACTCAAAAAGAGGATAAATCAGCACCTAAAAAGCAATAACTTATTGGACCCAAACCACTATGGATTTACTAAGGGCAAATCATATCAGACTAATCTCATTGATTTCTTTAACTATGTCACATAGGTGTTGGATGAAGGTGGTGCCATGTATATTACCTATCTGGACTTCACCAAAGACTTTGATACTGTTACACATAAAGAGCTGATAGATAAGTTTATTTATTTTATTATTTTACTTATTTATTTATTGGATTTGTATGCCGCCCCTCTCCGTAGACTCGGGGCGGCTAAAAACAGTAATAAAAACAGCATATAACAATCCAATATTAAAACAGTTTAAACCCTTATTATAAAACCAAACATACATACAGACATAGCATGCATAAAATTGTAAAGGCCTAGGGGGGAAGAGTATCTCAGTTCCCCCATGCCTGGTGGCAGAGGTGGGTTTTAAGAAGCTTACGAAAGGCAAGGAGGGTGGGGGTAATTCTAATCTCTGGGGGAAGTTGGTTCCAGAGGGCCGAGGTCACCACAGAAAAGGCTCTTCCCCTGGGTCCCGCCAAGCGACATTGTTTAGTTGACGGGACCCGGAGAAGACCAACTGTGTGGGACCTAACTGGTCGCTGGGATTCGTGCAGCAGAAGGCGGTCCCTGAGATAATCTGGTCCGGTGCCATGAAGGGCTTTATAGGTCATAACCAAGACTTTGAATTGTGACCGGAAACTGATCAGCAACCAATGCAGACTGCGGAGTGTTGGTGTAACATGGGCATATTTGGGAAAGCCCATGATTGCTCTCGCAGCTGCATTCTGCACGACCTGAAGTTTCCGAACACTTTTCAAAGGTAGCCCCATGTAGAGAGCATTACAGTAGTCGAGCGTCGAGGTGATGAGGGCATGAGTGACTGTGAGCAGTGACACCCAGTCCAAATAGGGCCGCAACTGGTGCAGCAGGCGAACCTGGGCAAACGCCCCCCCTCACCACAGCTGAAAGATGTTACTGAACATTGGACTTAATCCTTGGATAGTTCAGTGGATTTGCAGCTGGCTAAAGCGTAGATATCAGAGGGTGGTTGTTAATAGCAAGCAAAAAAAAGCAAATTCTGAGCAGCGCCTAGTTACAAGCAGTATGCTACAAAGGTCTGTTCTCGGTCCTATCCTTTTTCATATGTTTGTGAGTGGCATAGGGGAAGGTTTGGTAGGGAAGGCTTGACTATTTTCCGATGGCTCTAAAGTGAGCAACAGGGTTGATATTCCTGGAGGTGTCTGTAATATGGCAAATGATTTAGCTTTAATAGATAAGTGGTCAAAGCAATGGAAACTGCAGTTTAATGTTTCCAAATGTAAAATAATGTACCTGGGGAAAAGGAATCCTAAATCTGAGTATTGTATTGGCAGTTCTGTGTTAGCAAAAACTTCAGAAATTGTGATATGAAGTGAAAGGCAGCAATTTTTTTTATTACCACACTGTGGGCGTGGCTTGCTGGTCATATGACTGGGCGGGAGTGACTTAATAGTCATGTGACTGAGTGGGCATTGCTAACTTGATGTCAGTTATGCACTCAGTCACATGACCCATTTTCTTTTTTTCTTTTTTTTAATAATTTTTTATTCACAAATAGAAAAACAATACAATTCAAAAAGAATAATAAACGACTATTGCAAACATATAAAGATGGACAGAGAAAAAAAGAAAGAAAAGATAGAACAAGAAAAATAGAAAAAGAAAGGAGAATGGTTACATTGTACATCATTTCCATTTTGTTTGCATTCCTGATGAATCAAAAAGCAAACTCTATATATCTCCTTGTTGCTTTATCTAATCCATATATCAATTGTTTACATTTTATTGTGTTATTTATAGTTATCAATTATATCCATATATTATTTACTTGTTTATTAGTTATTTCTTCTGGTTTCAAGCCATTCATACAGATTTTCCCAAATTGTGTAAAAGTCTTTCTCTTGTTTATTTTGTAGTTCAAAAGTGAGCATGGACATTTCAGCGCAATCCATAAGTTTCTTTATAATCATATTATCTGTTGGGAGGTTATTATCTTTCCACATTTGTGCATAGGCTAATCTCGCTGCAGTTATTATATGGATGATCAGGTAGTATTTTGATTTAACGTATTGTCCTCTAACAAGCCCTAGAAGATAGGTCTCTGGTTTTAATTCTAAAAAGAGAGAGGAGCCAGCCGCTTCTTCCTTTTTGTACAACCGGCCGCAGGCTTTTTGCGCGTTAGGCAAATGCGTGGGAGGGGATGGGGAAGCGTGGCTTTGGGGATCCGGATGGAAGAGAGGGTGATACTGACACCCCTTCCATGAATGCACACACAAAAATACACAAACACAGGATATAATGTTTAAAATGAAAAAAATTTTTAAAGATGGCAGTCCCACAACCCAGAAGTGACTGCCGCCAGTCAGCTGGAGCTGCGTGCGCAACTCCATTTCTGCCGGTGGAACAGCATTCCATCCCGTCCCAGCTGCCCATCCCTGGTGATATGGAATGACATTAGAAATAAAGACAGGAAATGGACACTAAATAACCATTACAGGAAGATGAATACATAAAGGAAACTACAAAGCAAATAAAACAATTTTTAGAAGAAAACCAAAAACAACCCACATCATTGCAGAATTTATGTGACACTTTAAAAACTTACATTAAAAGGTAGTACTATAGCATATACAATTAGGAAAAATAAAATAAAGAGACAGAACTATAACAAATTAATAGACAATATAACATAAATGGAAACTAAACTTCAAAAAACCTCCGGAAATGGAAAAATTATATGAAACTTTCATTAGCTATAAACATGAATTAAATTAGATCAACGAGAGAATTATCAGAATATTAAATTAGCAAAACAAAACTTCTTCAAAAATGCCAACAAACCAGGCAGATGGCTGGCATATAAAATCAAAAAAGGAAAAGAAAATAGGACAATATATCAATTAAAATATGAGAAAGGAGACTTACATCACAATGAAAATGACTTTCAAATATAGCAATGGAGTATTATGAGAAACTTTATAAACAAAAAAAAATTGACCCTGACAGGATAGAAAGCTACGTAATAGAAGGGAATATGCCGGAAATAAAAGAAGACAGAACAATACTGAACAAGGAAGTTGCACTTATAAAATTACAAAAAGCGGTTAGAAACCAGAAAAATAATAAATCTCCAGGACCAGATGGATATCTAGGAAAATTTTATAAACATTTCAGGGACACACTAGAACGTTTACAATTAATTTTTATAATGAAGCTCTATCAGAAACCAAAATACCAGAAATGAGCTGGGGTGGCGCAGCAGGTAGAGTGCTGTACTGCAGGCCACTGAAGCTGACTTGTAGATCTGAAGGTCAGCGGTTCAAATCTCATCACCGGCTCAAGGTTGACTCAGCCTTCCATCCTTCCGAGGTGGGTAAAATGAGGACCCGGATTGTGGGGGCAATAACCTAGCACTGTTAAAAAAAAGTGCTATTGCTAACATGTTGTAAGCCACCCTGAATCTAAGGAGAAGGGCGGCATAAAAATTGAATAAATAAATAAATATCCATGATTTTGAAAGAAGGTGCCAATGCAACCCAAATTGATGACTATAGATCAATTTCGTTGTTAAATGCCAATTATAAAATATTTATGACAATCATTGCAGAAGGACTTTAAAAAATTTTAAACAAAATTATTCACACAGACCAGAATGGATTTTTACCAATGCGGCAAATTAGGCATAATACAGGACTGCTTTAAACATTATTAAATACTATGAAGCGCATCCAGGAAGACAGGCAGCACTGATCTTTCTGGATGTGCAGAAGGCATTTGACAACGTAAATTGGCTATATATGATAAAATTAATACAAAAAATGAAATTTGGCAAAAAATTTGAATACTTAATAGAAAAAATATATATCTTCCAGAAAGCCAGGGTAATGATTAATAGTGAATTGACTAAAACATTCAAAATAAGAAAGGGTGTCAAACAGGGTTGTCCATTGTCACCTCTGCTCTTCGTCTTAACTATAGAAATACTGTACTATTAAGTAAAATTCAGAATGATAAGAATATTAAAGGAACAAAAGTAAAGAATGAAGAATATAAGATACAGTGGTACCTCAAGATACGAATCCCTCATCTTACGAACAACTCGTGATACGAACCCGGGATTCAGAAAAATTTTGCCTCTTCTTACGAACTTTTTTCGAGTTACGAACCGGCATTTGGAGACTGCTGGGAAGCCGCGCGGCTGTTTTAAAAGGTGACAGTCGGGCGGCGGGGCTTCCCAGAAGCCTCCCGAACGCCGGTTCGTAACTCGAACAAAGTTCGTAAGAAGAGGCAAAATTTTGCTGAACCCCGGGTTCAGTTCGGGGGGGTGCTGGGAAGCCCCCCAGGCCGGCTGCGACCTTTTAAAACACCCGCGCCGCTTCGCAGCTGTCTCCTGAAGCCGAACGCTAAAGCCGAACTTCCACGTTCGGCTTCGGGAGACAGCTGCGAAGCGGCGCGGCTCTTTTAAAAGGTCGCAGCCGGCCTGGGGGGGCTTGCCAGCACCCCCCCGAGCCCCGGGTTCGGGGGGGTGCTGGGAAGCCCCCCAGGCCGGCTGTCACCTTTTAAAACAGCCGTGCGGCTTCCCAGCAGTCGCCGAAAGCCGTTTTTTTGCGGGGGGTTTTTTGGTTGCACGGATTAATTGACTTTACATTGTTTCCTATGGGAAACAATGTTTCGTCTTACGAGCCTTTCATCTTACGAACCTCCTCCTTGCACCAATTAAGTTCGTATCATGAGGTATTACTGTACAAGCCTTTGCGGATGACCTGGCATTCTTTATAGAAGATCCTTTAGAATCAGGACCATTGTTGTTAACAAAGATAGTGTCAGTGCTCCAAATAGCACCTGAGAAATAAATCAAGTCCCAGTCCAATTTTCTCAATCAGAGCTTGATTTATTAACAGAACCAGGTTGGTTACGCCATAGCCATTCCAATTCTGAATACTTCCCAGAATCCCACCTAGGTTAAGGTTCATCTTACATTCCCACACCCACAAGTTCATCACGAGAGCCAGTCCGTGTACAGGGGTTTATCAACTTCCTCTTCTCTTCAGTTGAGGCAGAACAAAAGGTGACCTTGGCTAGGAGAAAGGAATCTTTGGTTGTGTCTAGAAATTTTCCCACTACCCCTGCCAACCCCCCTTATGCTGTATTACTGTGGCAGGCCGAAATCTCTAACTCCACATGATGGCTTCGGCCTGACAGATAGAAGATTATGGAAAAACCCCAGGGCTAAAAATTAATAAGCAAAAAACAAAATTCTTGACCAAAAACATGACAATAAAACAAATAGAAGAATTAGAAATTAAATTAGGTGTTCAAAGCAGAAAGAAAATTAAATATTTGGGAATTATGTTAACCAATAGATGTTCATCTATTAAGGAAGATAATTATATAAAATTGGTAAACCAAATTAAAATGGATTTAGAAAAATGGGGGGAAATGCAACTGTCACTGGTAGGCAGAATATCAATTATAAAGATGAACATACTTCCAAAACTACTTTACTTCTTTCAAACTATCCCCATTAAATTTAACCCAAATCTTTTTACAGATCTGAATAAAACGATATCTAAATATATTTGGCAGGGGAAAAAACGAGAATTAAATTATCTGATATGCAAAACGACAAGAGCAGAGGTGGCTTCGGGCTCCCCGACTGGAAAACTTACTACAGGGCAGCTTCCCTAATATGGATAAGAGAATGGATAAACCTTGATAATAAACGTATATAGCAACTGGAAGGACATGACCTTGAGAGAGGCTAGCACGCCTACCTATGGGATACTGAAAATAAAACACAAAAATATTTTAAAAGGCATCTGATTAGAAACTCACTATTTAAAAAATGGAAAGAAATCAAACAAAAATATTACTTGGAAATACCAAATTGGCTGTCAACAACGGAGGCATTAATTTATCCCAACCCAATTGATAAGACCAAGGTAATTAAATACAACGAAATTTTGGACCCATCTGGCAAATTAAAAAGCAGAGAAGATTTGGTTAAACAAAACATTAATATAGACTGATGGATTTATTTGCAAATTCAATAGAGATATAAAAAAGATATGGAGGGACCTGAAATTGATATTCAAATGCAACAATTAGACAAAATACTTATGGGCCCAGAAGGGGAAATGATTTCAAAAATTTACAAATATATGATTGAATATGATAAAGAGGAGAAAATTGTCAAGGAACAATGATGGCTTGGGCCTAACATAATGTTGGACATAACATAACTCTGAAAGACTGGGAGCAAATTTGGAAAAGGAATATAAAATTAACTAAATCAACAGCATATAAAGAAAATCAGTATAAAATGCTCTATCGGTGGCATAGATTAGCAAAAATATATCCAAATTGTAATTCGGTATGCTGGAAATGTAAAAAAGAGCAGGGCACCTTCTTTCATGCATGATGGACATGTCCCGAAGCAAAAAAATACTGGAAAAAATTGCATAATTGGTTACAGGAAATGATAGCAACTAATATTAAATTTACCACGAAATTATTTTTATTAGAAATCATAAAAAAACCCTTAATATTTCATAGTGTGACAGCAGCAAGAATTGTGTATGCACAAAGATGGAACGATTCAAAAATACCAGAGGATAGAGAAATAATTAAGAAAATACAGTATATGATTGTGCAGAAATGGATCAGCTAACTATGGCAATAAATGATTTAAAAAATTGGACTATTATAACATCTGGACAGTGTGGTACAAATGAAAAGGAAAACAGACTTATAATAAAAGTGTGTATGATATTAGAATATAGGTATAGATATATAAGAAGATAAGAAGAAAATAATCGGATGTTAACTTACTAGAAAAATAGCTGAATTTGTATTTGTGTTGATGTTTCTTTAAATGTTGTGTTTCTGTTTCTTTTTTAATGTATAAAATTAAATAAAAAAAATTTTTTTTAAAAAACCTCAGAAGAGGATTTAGGGGTAGTGATTTCTGACAGTCTCAAAATGGGTGAACAGTGCAGTCAGGCGGTAGGGAAAACAAGTAGAATGCTTGGCTGCATAGCTAGAGGTATAACAAGCAGGAAAAGGGAGATTGTGGTCCCGCTGTATAGAGCACTGGTGAGACCACATTTGGAATACTGTGTTCAGTTCTGGAGACCTCGCCTACAAAAAGATATTAATAAAATAGAACGGGTCCAAGACAGGCTACAAAAATGGTGGAAGGTCTTAAGCATAAAACTTATCAGGACAGAAGGGAAAGGGGGGACATGATCGAAACATTTAAATATGTTAATAAGGTTCAGGAGGGAAGTGTTTTTAATAGGAAAGTGAACACTAGAACAAGGGGACACAATTTGAGGTTAGTTGGGGGAAATATCAGAAGCAACGTGAGAAAATATTATTTTACTGAAAGAGTAGTAGATGCTTGGAACAAACTTCCAGCAGATATGGTTGGTAAATCCACAGGAACTGGATTTAAACATACCTAGGATAAACATATATCGATCCTAAGATAAAATACGGGAAATAGTATAAGGACAGACTAGATGGACCATGAGGTCTTTTTCTGCCGTCAATCTTCTATGTTTCTAAGAACTGAGTGGCAGCGATAATCTTATTAAGGTCTTGATTCAAATGACTATCCTGAGGGGAGAGTCTGCCCCACCTTTCCTGGAGCCACAGGACAGCTGACTGGTTAAAAAAGGAAGTCTTTAAGAAACACCATGGAAAAATACTTAACAGGGATGAAAAGAAAGGAGGAGAGAGAGCGCTTGGCTTCACTGTGACTACAGTGGAAGACAAGGAAAGACAAGTATGTTTACTGTGTCTAAAAATGTTGCCAGCGGACAGCACGAAGCCAAATAGATCAAGGTGTCATTTTAACACATTACACTCCAATCACACTGATAAGCCACTTGAGTTTCTTCAGTGAAAACGTGCCAAATATTGAAAGATAAACGTATGTGTCTGTCAAAGTAAGATAATAGAAGCAAAAGAAAGAAATTAAAAGATTATGAGAATGAAAAATTTGAGTATTATTATGTCTCAGCTATGAACTGCGGAAGGAAGCTAGCAGCCGACACCCTTCCCCCCACAGCCCTATCATGTTTGCCTGCCTTCCACATGGCCTTCTCAAGCAGTCCCCCCATGCCCGACTGCCTTCCGAGCCAGCCTGGCCAGCAGGTGGGTAGCCGGTCCTTGAGGGAAATACCGTTGCTGCGCTGGGGCCGAGAGGGGCAGTGGCGGTGCTTTGGGAGGGTGGACAGATGTCCCGGGGCTGAACATGTGGTGTCCATGTGCAGCCCCAGAACATCCATTCTCCTGCCACTCGTGACAAAAAATGGCTGGGAGGGGACGGGACGGATGAGGCACCACTTGATGTGAGTGGTCAAGTTGGCCACACCCATCTAGTCACATGATCCCACCAGCCATGCCCACAGAACCAGTAGGGAAAAAATGAATTTCACCATTGTTCTGCACATTATATCAAAATACTAAAAACAATGTACTATTCACGTAAGTCAAAAAGGTTGAAATTAGTTGAAATCAGGCTGCTCACTTTGAAACCACAAATAAAGAATTCAAATACCATGTTTCCCCAAAAATAAGACTCTGTCTTATGTTTTTTTGAACCCTGAAATAAACGCTTGCAATGCACTTAAAAAGGGGTTCAAATCTCATCACCAGATCAAAGTTGACTCAGCATTCCATCCTTCCGAGGTGGGTAAAATGAGGACCCGGATTGTGGGGGCAATATGCTGGTTCTGTTAAAAAGTGCTATTGCTAACACGTTGTAAGCCGCCCTGAGTCTAAGGAGAAGGGCGGCATAAAAAATGGAATGAATGAATATTATTAGGGGATGCCTTATTTTGGGGAAAGCAAGGTAATCCTTCAAATAAAAATTGACATGAAAACCAATCCATTTTTGTTTCTTCTGAATTCTGTTCTCTTCTACTCCAATTTCCTTTGATTTACAAATTTCCTCAAATGAACTGCTACACTGCAACCCAAGTACTGTAGGGACAGAACACAAATACAATATTCCATACGCTAAATCACCAAACTTGTATATAAGATTCCTGATTGAAGACTCTTGCTTAACTATCACAATATTGAAAATACAAATAGCACTGAACTGTAATCCAGACTTTGCAGAGCTGAGTAAAAATTGATTGCCTACTTTGAACAGTGTAGAACTGAACTTGAAAAAACCTGTTGAACACCAGAAGGAAAAAAGATTTAGGAAACTGAAATTCAATAACGAACAGGCCTTTGAAATAATTTGAAGATGCACAGTACTGGCTGAGTAAAGCAATATTTGCTTTTACTTCCAGTTCACTCTCTGGACAAGAGACCTATGAAGCACATTGAAGTTTTGCATGTATAAAGGCTGAGACCTTTCCATACTCTTTGTAGCAGAGAAAAATACCATTTGTTGAGATTGTTTTCCTGCATCAGGTTTCAAACTACCTTCTAAATTCCCAAATTAACATTCTACTTGCTCAATTATGTCTTAGACCAGTGATGGCAAACCTATGGCAAGGCTTCCACAGGTGGCACACAGAGCCATATCTGCTGGTACGTGAGCTGTTGCCCTAGCTCAGCTCCAACGTGCATGCGTGTGCCATACAGCTTAATTTTTAACTCATGCAGGAGCTCTGGGGGGGGGGTGTTTTCGACTTCCAGAGAGCCTTCAGGGAGATGTGGGAGGGCATTTTTACCCTCCACTGGCTCCAGGGAAGCCTTTGGAGCCTTGGGTGGGGCAAAACATGAGCCTACTGGGCCCACCAGAAGTTGGGCAAGAGGCATTTTCCGGCCTCCAGATGGCCTGGGGTGGAACTGTTTTCACCCCCGCAGGCATTGAATTATTGGTATGGGCACTTGAACATGTATGGAAGCGCACGCTCTTTTGGCACCTAAGGAAAAAAAGGTTTTCCATCATTGTCTTAAACCCTACCCAAGCTAGATGACATTGCTCCACTGCCTTGTCTCCAATCCCTACCTAGCATTGATGACGTCACAAACAGTAGAGTGAGAGTATCCTGAAGCTGAAACAAAACATCAGACTGAAACAAAAATTCTTAGGTGGACGGAGAGATTATGACAAAACGTACGCGGCACTGCCGTTTGTTCACTCACCGAAATCAAGGAACTGCTTAATAGAGAGCGGCGACGGGGAAAACCGAGAGTAGTATTCGATTTGTTTGGGAATGGGGCTTTTTAGAAGCGCTCCACATAGCCGCATGGTTTCTTACTGGAGTTGAGGAAGCGCGTTAGGTTTGTCTATATGCCAGGCCGTCACCACAACGGACGTCGACAAGGCCTCGGTCGAACCGGCCAAGCAACCGTCTGGCGACGCGCGCGGAGGCTCACGCACACATAAACAGCGTGAGGAGAGGGCGGGAAGACGCTCGCAACTCTAACGCCGGCTTTTTAGCTCCCCACGGCCAGTCGAACACACTGATGAGGCATCAGCAACAGTTATTGTTGTCGTTGCCGCTCCACTTTCCGTGCCTCGTCGTAACCTAGAAGAGAAAGCGAGAGGTCGTATTATGACTCCCCTCCCTCCTCCCATCTCTAGCTGCTCAGCCCGCCTCCTCGTCGCCGGCTATTTAAGAAATGCCCGCCCATCATGCACACCCAGTCTTCTGACTGGATAAATAAAAAGCCAACATCCTCCGCCCTCTTGCTTTTCTGAATGCCCACCCATCTATTTAAGCACTGCCTATTATCACCCACGACACCCTAAAGAAAGCGCAAGCGCAAATTAGTGTACTGGGCCTCTAGCTGGATTTGAAGATAAAGATTAGATATTCATATGCTCAGAACTGACATGCAAATGAACCCATGTTCTTTTGATTCTTAATTGAAACTCTTCTCCCGTTTTCTCTGTTATCAGAAGCCTCTCCTTGGGAAACAAGAGGTACTAAGTTCGACTGTATCCTTAGAAGAAAAATAATGTACAAGTTAATTGTGAAGTCCATTGAAATATCTTTGAAACGCAAATTAGTAATTTTTATTACCTAAATAAGCAGTGATAATAACCGCAAATATAAAATATAAAAATATAATGTAAGTCGATGTGCAAGTGCTAGCTATTTTAATACCTAAGAATCAGGAAAGGAGAATTTTAGCAACTGTAACAGAAGTAGGCGCTAGTGCAGTGTCTAGGATTACCATATTTGTACTCCAGAAATCCAGAAGACAATTAGATGGTATAGATTTCTATATCTCATTACTTATTACTACTTGATCACTAGGTTGACAGTCATCTACCAAAAAGAATGGTTTAGTTCAACCAATTGGCAAACTTTCAGGTTAAGCAATTCAAAATTGTAATTAATATTAATTTGCCTGTGTGAGACTAATAATATAGCAATAGCATTTAGACTTATATATTGCTTCATAGTGCTTTTACAGCCCTCTCTAAGAGGTTTACAGAATCAGCATATTGCTCCCAACAATCTGGGTCCTCATTTTACCCACCTCCAAAAGATGGAAAGCTGAGTTAATCTTGAGCTGGTGGTGAGATTTGAACTGCTGAACTACAGCTAGCAGTTAGCTGAAGTAGCCTACAATGCTGCAAACTAACCACTGTGCCCCCCAGATTATAAAATCTCATTTTGAAGTACATTTTATTCCAATTCCTGTATTCTAGGAAATCACTAGACATGAATATAAAAACTTTAAAAAGAGTACATCAATAGTAGAGTAAAAAAAGGTATTTTTGTGTCATATGCTTAATATTAGGCATAGAAACAGACAAAAAAACCTTTCTCAGCAATAATACATGGACAGCATCAACAACAATGCAATAAATATAAATGGAAATCAATGTATAATTTATCTGAACAATTTGTTTGACAATATCTATATACTCTTGTATCTTCAACCATTAACTGGGCGAAACAGTGCATCATATGCAACAGTTTTTCAACTTAGATACCCCAAACAAGGCACTATACTGAATATGTTCAGAATCCAGGACTCCTGCCTTCTGTGGTACTGAAAATTGGCAAATTTTATAACAATTATTTTATTAAAAATTGTATTAAAATTATTAGCCATTTTATGACATAATAGTAAAATGTCACAAAACATTTCCTTATGTGTGGTGGCTGTGCAATGCAGTTCAACATGAGCTACTTTCAAGGCAGATATATCTCTGAATATCTCCCTGAATTTTAAAGAACTTTTCAAGTAAATTAGAAGCTCTGCATTGCTGAAGGCATTGAGGAAATCTGGTAAAGAGAATAACACTGAAACAATGGCTCATAGGTTGTCTGGTTTACTATTAAAATATGTATTGTTAAAACAACATGACCTTGATGAATATTGGCGAAGATATATGTCCCAGGATAATGTTGAAGGATCAAATTTGGGTCAGTCACCAGGACCAGAGGTTTTGTCTTCCAAGATTTCATACTCATGCTAGAGCCCTTCTTTGGGGAACATCTCTCTAGCAAAGTGTGCGCTGTTCTCCATCCTGAGTGGAGCCAGCATTCAGGATGGGTTGTTGTCGTCCATTCAGAGAAAGAACCGAGTCTCTCTATATTATTTTTTTTGATTGCCGGAATCCACCTGCTGTGACCCAGTTTTTGACTTGGTCCTGCAGCACGACAGACATGGCAAACAACCTCCCGTCCTGAAAACTGATCTCCACTCAGCAACTCTGCAATTCACTCCTGTGTTCTCATATTACATTGGAGAAACTGAAGAAGTGAGAGTTTTGCCTCTGGCTGCTCAGGCAATCATCTCGGCTGTGCACTGCAGCAGAGAGCCATCTAGCCTTCTGTGGCTCGTCTGATTTTTCCTCGGCATTGGCACAGCATGGCAGGAAAGAAGAACTTCAGCTCTGTTCTTCAGAACTTCAGCGGTGTTCAGAGTCTCTCCCCCCCCCCCACTTCAGAGGCATTGGGAGGGTTACTAGACTGTAAGAGATTCCCCTTCCTTGCACCAATGATAAATTCCAGTGTTTTTTGACCACCAGGGCTCACTACACACTAGTTGCTTTCCCCGCCACTCAGGAAGCCTAATGCTAGAGCTAATAGCTGTGTATATCTGGCTGCCATTTTTGAGCCTCTTTTGCCAGTAAGGATAATTTTCTGCTTTTTGGAGCCCGATTTCCTTGGAGGTTGCTTGTGAGGGCTTAGGCTGCTTAATCTACTGCCTCTGTAAAATCCATTTGAGCTTGCTCAGGTGGGCAAGGGTCGCCTGAAGTCAAAGTCCATGAGGTCAGAGCGGCCATTTTCTGGGAAATGGAAATTTGGAGGCCATTTTATTTTGGGGCCTGTATCCAACAAAATCCAGGAAAAGTCAAGTGACAAAATCTACAAAAATTCCAATCACTCGTCTAATGAGAAAGATCAGTCCTCTTTCTTAGGACATCTCTCCACCAGGTCCCATCGTTCTCAGGCTTCTTCCAAAGCCACTGAAAGAGCTGAAAATCATAGGGGCAAAGCCTTGCAGAAAATTTACAATAAATCAGCAAGGGCAGCCTCTAATAAGGACAGGCCCTACTCCCCCAGCAGACAGATGGCTCAGCTAAGGATCCCCTGCCCTGGATGCCCCTGATTTACCCAGGCCAAACCCAGAGCTTGTGGGATCCTGCAGGCCTTACTCCAGCCTAGGGGACAGTTCCCAAAGTTCAGACTCAGACTGAATCTGCTACTGTCCCTCTGACTTCTGAACAACCTCAGAATGCAGGCCCTCGGGCAGCCCTTGACCAGGCTAAATTGCAACTTTTCATTGCCACATCAGTCCAACAGGGATTCACCACCAGTCTGCAGTCCTTATCTGGCATTCTTCCCGGAGGGCCCGACCAGAATCGGAATTGGACCGTCTTCAGAATCTTGACCAGCAGTCCTTCCTTGTCCAAACATGTGATCAGTTAGCCCTGAAGTGCTGGATTGGAACTCTTGGAGGACGAAGGTATGGCACCAAATAGGCCCAGTTCCTCAGGTCTGTCCCCCACTAATCTGTTCAAGTCTTTCTTATTCAAGGCTTGATAAGTGGCAGAACTGGAAATCCCATTAACTGATTCCACCACACCTATGAGAGGCCAATCAGATCCCTTGTTCTCAGAGATCACCCCTGAAATGGATGTCATTCCAGCTTCTCAACTCTTCCTGGACACTGTTCAGAGGCAGTGGTCCTCTCCAGCTTTGGGGCCCTCTACTTCTTCCTAAGATAGGTTCTTTAATGTGGCTTCAAATTTGTCTGACATTCTCGCTATTCCTGCAGTTGATGCTCCATTTCGGACTTTACATTCTCCAACCACCATGCCAGGGGAGGCAGAAAAATTGCTGAAACTGGAAGATCAAAGGATGGAGCAGGCTCTATCCCACCAGACAAGCTACCTGGGCTGTTAGGGTTTCATCCACATCCTCTTTCTTTGCTAGGATGATTCTAATCTGGTTACGTCAAATCCAAGAGTACATTCCCGCTTCTAATTTAAGAGTTCAACAAGGTCTTCATGGCCATTCAGTTTTTTGTGGATGCCACACTGCATGCCTCTCAATTTGCCTCGAAGGCCATGGCTGCTTCAGTTGTGGCCAGATGCATGCACTGGCTTTGCCAGTGGCCAGTAAATTCTAGGAACAAGTGGCAGTTGGACTCTGGTCCAATCAAGGGAAAATCTCTCTTTGGGGATTCCTTAGATCCCATCCTGTTAGAATCAAGCAACAGGAAGAAGGGCCTTCCCTCTCTTTCCAGACGGGGCTTACCTCAAGCAGCTCCTTACTATCATTGGCCCTTTTGATTGGCTGACCAGTACTCCAGCTTCCCCCGGATCATAGGTATGTATTTGTCCTGACAATGTCATTCAACAGACAGAGCGGGGAGGGGAAGGCAGTTAAATGTATGTCTGGTTTGTCTTTTTAGTGAAAATTAATAAAGATATTTCTAAAAAAAAATAGAAGCCAGACAAAGGGTGGTTCTGGCAGTCATCCTATTGCAGAACTAGGTGGTAAGGGGCCTTCCACACCCAGGCCAGGTTCTTTTCAGTCTGGGAATCATCTCCTCCTGAGGTTTTTTATCCGCAGTCCAGTTTCCCAAGTACCGGATAAAAAGTGTCCCATGGATGAGGCTGTTCAGCACCTGTTGAACAGCCGAACCATTCAAAGGGTGCCAGCTGAACAGCAGGGATGAGGATTTTATTCCATCCTATTTGTGGTTCCCAAGGCCTTGGTGGAATGGAGAGCAATTCTAGACTCAAAAGATTGAATGGTTTCCTCAAATATCGCAAATTTAAAATGTTTAATATTTAACAAGATACATTCCCGCTTGTCAATTCTGGCCTCTATTCATCAGAGCAATTTCATGGCTTCCTTAGATCTCATTGAAGCCTATTTATATGTCCCCATTAGTCATCATCACAGGAACTTCTCCCTTTTTGTTATGCTGGAACCCATTTCCAATATTGGGCCCTTCCCTCTGGTCTGTCCTCAGCAACCAGGGTTTTCACCAAGGTTTTGGCATCTTTGGTGGCCCACCTTAGGTCCTTACCAGTACGTGTCTGGATGTCTTAGTTCATGTGTCTTCCAAAGAACTGGTGCTGCAATATCTTCAAATAACCATCATCTCTCTACGTGAACACATTTTTTTCATTAATCTGGACAAGAGCCACCTGTCCCCTTCAACTTCTTTATTTGGGTACCATCATAGATTTGCTAAAGTGTAGGGTTTATCTATTGCAGGAGAGGCAGGATAATATCAAGAGTCTAGTCTTCCGGGTTTAGCAGGAGCGCAAGACCTCTGTGCTGGCTCTATCCTCCTTGTTCGGGAAAATGATATCAAGCACCTCAATAACTCCCTGGACTTGCCTTCACTCTAGGGAACTACAGTGGTACCTCATCTTACGAACGCCTCTTCTAACGAACTTTTCAAGATATGAACCCGGTGTTTAAGATTTTTTTGCCTCTTCTTCTGAACTATTTTCACCTTATGAACCCAAGCCGCTGCTGCTGGGATGAAGGGGTTTCTTTTTTTCCCCTTTTTTGAAGAAAGAAAAGGGAGGGGCGGCTTGGAGGGGGAAAGACTTTGCATTAACAAAAGTAGGAGAACAGCGTGCTTGCAGGCACTGAAAGTGTGTCTTTTGAAGAAAGAAAAGGGAGGGGTGGCTTGGAGGGGGAAAGACTTTGCATTAACAAAAGTAGGAGAACAGCATGCTTGCAGGCACTGAAAGAGTGTCTTTTTAAGAAAGAAAAGGGAGGGGCGCCCCCCTTGCCTTTCTTCTTTCCCACTCACCCTTTAGCCTAGCCTTGCTACTTCCACCCGCCCCCTTTAGCTGCTCCTCTCTGCCCTCTGTTCGCCTCCCTTCTAAAGTTTGGGATTTTCCTGAAGGATTTGCACGCATTATTTGCTTTTACATTGATTCCTATGGGAAACATTGTTTCGTCTTACGAACCTTTCACCTTACGAACCTCCTCCTGGAACCAATTAAGTTCGTATCTTGAGGTACCACTGTACAATGGTTCGTTTTGCTGTTCCAGAAATTGGCCCACAGCACATCAAATCACAAGGTAACTGGTTCCTCCAGTGGAGCTCCATTTGTTAACCTGTGGCATGCCTCGGTCTCTCATAAGGCAGCCTCTTCAATTTGCCTCAGATGACTGTGATCACAGCAGATACAAGCCGTGCCAGGGGACTGATGGCAGAAGGCAGGTGGTCGCAGTCAATTGGTTAGAACTCCAAGCAATATCTCTAATTCTAAGTCAGTTTCAGCATCAAATATCATCCTGGTTGTCAGGGTTCCAAATAGCATCAGAAATTAAATCATAATGAGGCATAGCATTCCTCAAAGTTCCAATTTATTAGCAGAGCCAGGTTGGCACATCTGTGAGAAACCCTAATCTAAGACTATCAGAGTTTCTCCACCCAGTTTAAAGTTCATTTTCCATAATGGGCAGAGACATCAGCCAATGTGAGTTGACCTTGTCCATCAGCCAATAAGGACTGAGCCTGTTTTAGTGACATTTTCTTCTTCGTCACTAAGGCCTGCTTTTGGCTCAGTCCTGGCTACAGTTAGGATGTGTGGTCAAATCTCCTGGCACATTCTTCACCTACCTTCTTCCATCCATCTCCTCTCCAACTTCTCATCTCCTTGGATCCGTGAGTTCCCTGTTTGATTCCCTCTTCAAAAAAAAAAAAAGTAAAAAGAGAGAAGAACAAGCAAACAGACATTCCTTTCCCCCTTATCTTTCAAATAGCTGCAAAAAAACAAGAGGAACGACAAGGGAAAGGCCATGAGCACTCAGAGTTCATTCTGGCCCTGAGCCAAGCGAGCTGGCCCGAACTACGTAAAGAACTTAAAAACAGCCTGGTGGCATGATCTTTAACAAGCCCAGGATACTGGTCAGTCTTCTATCATGGTGCTCCTTCACCTCTCAGGGGCTTTCAATGCCATTGATCTTGGTATCCTTCTGTGCCAGCTGAAAGGTTTGGGAGGCTGAGGCACCGTTTTATGGCTGGTCGCAATCAGTGGCTGGTCGCTGGCTGGTTGCAACCAGTGTTGGTAGGTGGCCAGAGGTCAATCTCTAGGTCCCTCCCTTGTGGGGTTCCTCAGGGGTTGGTCATCTCATCCCTGCTGTTTAATATCTACATGAAACCGCTGAGTGAGATCATCCAAGGGCATGGGGTGAGGTATCATCAGAATGCAGATGATACCCAGCTCTACATCTCCACCCCTTGTCCCGTCAGCGAAGCAGTGGAAGTGATGTGCCGGTGCCTGGAGGCTGTTGGGGTCTGGATGGGTGTCAACAGACTCAAACTCAACCCTGATAAGACAGAGTGGCTGTGGGTTTTGCCTCCCAAGGACAATTCTATCTGTCCGTCCATCACCCTGGGGGGGAGTCATTGACCCCCTCAGAGAGGGTCCGCAACTTGGGCGTCCTCCTCGATCCACAGCTCACATTAGAGAAACATCTTTCAGCTGTGGCGAGGGGGGTGTTTGCCCAGGTTCGCCTAGTGCACCAGTTGCGGCCCTATTTGGACCGGGAGTCACTGCTCACAGTCATTCATGCCCTAATCACCTCGAGGCTCGACTACTGCAATGCTCTCTACATGGGGCTACCTTTGAAAAGTGTTCGGAAACTTCAGATCGTGCAGAATGCAGCTGCGAGAGCAGTCATGGGCTTCTGCGAGGATATGACCCAGACACTGTAGAAATAATCTAAAAGCCAGAAGACCTTCCACCAACAGGATTTACGACCATACCTGGTCCAAGTTTCACCAATGGTGCTCACAGGAGGATCTATCCCCCCTGTGTATTCCCATTCACAGGATCGTAGCCTTCCTCATGAAGGGGTTCCATTGAGGCCTCTCATCCAGCACCATCCGACATCATCTGGCTGCCCTATCTTTGGTCTTAGCAGGGTCTCACAGACAACCACTCCGCTCCTTTCCGGAAATCCAAGAATTCCTAAGAGGTATTTCGAACCTCAGGCCTTCCAGGGTTCACAGATACCCATCCTGGGACTTACCGCAGGTTCTACATACCCTCACACAGGCACCATACAAACTCCTAAGATCAGCGTCCTTCAGGTACCTATCTTACAAGGTAGCATTCCTGGTGGCGATAACATCTGCCCAATGCATCTCAGAATTGGCAGCCCATTCCATGCGCCTGGACCCCACCTTTCTACCCAAGGTCAGTTCTATGTTCCACAGATCCCAGGACATTGTGTTGCCTTCTTTTTGTTCCAACCAGAACCATCATCTAGCGGTCAGATGGCACACCTTAGATCTCACCAGAGCGCTGAGAATCTACATTCAATGGACAAGACCCATTCAAAGGCCTCAAGTCCTATTCGTGGCCTACCATCCCAAATCCATGGGATCCAAGGTATCCTCAACCGTAATAGGCCGTTGGATCCGAGGGACTATCTCAAAGGCTTATGAGTCAGCTTCCCTCACCATACTTATAAGAGTTTTTTAGTTGTTTTAGTATTGGATTTACATGCTGTTTTTTGTTACTGTTGTTAGCCTCCCCGAGTCTATGGAGAGGGGCAGCATACAAATCCAATAAATAAATAAATAAATATCACAGCACATGCCACAAGAAGTGCAGCCACATCTGCCTCATGGGCAACTCAAGCTCCATTGGAAGAAGTCTGCAAAGCAGCCACTTGGGCCTCTCCAAACTCTTTCATAAGGCATTGCAAAATTGACTCTTACACTTCAGCAGATGCTGCCTTCGGCAGAAGAGTCCTCCAATCCGTTATCTCTCATGATAGAGAACTAATCCCTCCCTAGGGACTCATCTATTGGGTATGTCCCACGTGACTGCTGGACCCGCTCTCTCAGTACAGAGAATAGCCATTGATTGCTTACCTGAATGCCTCTTCTCAGCGGGTACAGCAGTCACTTCCATCCCTGTATTTCTTTTCTAACTATGGTTATTCCTTAACCTGTTTTCTTCCTATCATGAGAGTTGAACACTATTGAGCCACCACAATTGAGCCTAAGTCTACGGATTCGCGAATTCTGGGGAAGGGGCGGATCCAGCAGGCTTTTTAAAGACTAGGCTCGGTCCTCGACGGATTGGACAGCGAGCAACCCACATGACTGCTGTACCTGCTCATCGTACGAGAAGAGGCATTCAGATAAGCAATCAACACCTATTTACACTGTAGCTCTCTAGTAGTTAATATACAAAGTACTCACAATTCTCTACTTACTATTCTCAGTTACAATATTTAGCTACAATTCTTCATCCACCACAAACCACCTAATTTACAAGCCACTCTAAACCATACTAAGCCACAATACCTTCAAGCCAAGCCACAGACCACACCTATGCAAAGGTGCATTATGTACTTTTGTCAGCCAATCAGGTTATATTACAATTTGCATATTCACAGTGACTAGGCAGTTTTACATTGTTAAAGTTATACAATTCTTTCTGCAATTTGGAATATTCTCTCATGTAGGCCTGATCCTGACAAACACCCCCCCCCCCAGTACAAACAGATACTAGAAGAGGGGGGAGTTTCTGCAGACGCCGAGTGCCTGTTGCCCTACCCCCATCCGCACTGGTTCAGAAATACAATGAAAACACTACAAGGCTAAGATACTTCCTCGCCCAGGTCTGGCAGTATATGGAAGATTATTATTATTATTAATTCGACTTCTATGCTGCCCAATCCTGAAGGACTCAGGGTGGCTTACAACAATATAAAATACAAGACAATAAAAGAAAGTCAAATAAAAAAACTAAATTATAAAACCATTAATTAAAAAAACCCTAATAAACATGATAAACTAACCCAACATGCATACTAAACATTCATACAATTACCATTATAGGGAAGAATTCCCTGGGGATCCTGCTCAGGTTAGAGTAGTAACAAGTGCCCTGGAAGGGAGGGCAGCCGACTGGATGGTTGCATTGCATGATGCCAGTGTCCCTTTGCTGAGACATTTTGATGAATTCATAGCAGTCCTTCGAGCACATCTTGAGGACCCTCTAGCTGAATGTAAGGCCATAAATAAAATCAAAACACTGAGACAGGGTGGGAGGTCGGTAGGTGACTACACCCAAGAATTCCGTGGGCTAATGTCTTTTGTGAGCTTGTACCCAGCGGGAGTCCTCATGGAATATTACATGGATGGCCTGAGTGATGACATCTACCAACACTGCACGTCGAGGGGGATCCCGATGGAGTTGAGTCATTGGTTCAAATTGGCAATGGAGGTAGAGATTGATTTGGCGAGGAGCCAGTGGGATAAAGCTTTAAAAAAGCATGCTTTAGGTGTGGCAAGAAGTGACACCGGACGATTGAGTGCTTTGCAAAACCTGTGCCGAGGGAGACCTCTGCTGGTGTAAAGAAACCCAAACAATGTACTATGAAAACTCCAAAGGCGGGGCGCCAAGGAAAGGAGACCATATAGGTTGCCCCCAAAAGGGGAGGAGCTGGGACTTCCGGCCTGCCTAACCATTGAGGACAGTGAACCAGAAGTCATCACTTTTGTAAGTCCATCCCCCACAGATCCTTTTACATCCTTATCATGTTGTGGGACCCGAGAGGGAGCGCAAGGGGAAAGTTGTTGGCCCTCCTAGACTCTGGGTGCACACGAAATCTCATGAGCCCAGAGATTGCAGACAAGATGGAACTAAAGCTGCAAACCTTGGAGGACCCCATTTCTTTTCGCCAACTGGATGGGTCAATGGCTGGCAGGAAACCAGCCAAGTACAAGAACTGAGCCCATATTGATGGTAATGGGGCCCAACCGAGAGACTATAAAATTTATTGTAGGCCCCAGGATAGACAATCTTCTGATTTTGGGGTTACCATGGCTGAGGAAGTAGAACCCTAAGATTAACTGGCGCACCAGGGTGGTCACAATTGCATACAATAGGGAGAGAGAGTTGGGCTCTGCTCTGAAGGAATCAGGACTAAGAGGGATGATTGGCGAGGAGCAGATCGACAGAGAGGAGAAAATCTCAAAGAAGTATTGAAACCTCAAGAGGGCATTCAGTGAGAGAGATGCGGATAAACTGCCACTCAATTGGCCCACGGATTGTAGAATTGAAATGTTGCCGGGGGTGAAACTTCCAAAACCAAAGATGTACTCTTTAACCCCTAGTAAGCTGGATGAGCTACGTAGGTTAATTGACAAAAATTTGAAGAGGGGTTTCATACAACCAACTAGGCCACAGGTGGCTGACCCAATCCTTTTTTGGGAGAAAAAGGATGACTTGCTGAGATTATGTATCGACTATAGAAACCTGAACGCCATTTGTGTGGAAAACGTGTCCCCTGCCCCTCATGAAAGACATGTTGGCCTATTTGGCAAAAGGGAAAATTTTTACCAAACTGGATTTGTGTGAGGCATACTACCAGGTTCAAATTAAAGAAAGAGACGAATGGAAGACAGTGTTTAACTGCCGGTTAGGCCATTTCAGTGCTGGGTACTCCCCCTTTGGCCTCCAGGGAGCACCGGGAGTATTTATGCAGTTAATCAACGAGGTGCTTCATGAACATTGGTATAAAGGAGTTGGTTTATTTGGACGATGTACTTATCTATACCGAGACGATGGAGCAACACTTCACCCCTCGTGCGGGCAGTGCTAAAGAAACTCAAAGCAGCTAAACTGTATGCCAAGTTGTCCACCAGAGTAACATTGACTATTTGGGTTACCTTATTTCACATAAAAGGATGGAGATGGATCCGGAGGAAGTGAGGGCTGTCCTGGAATGGGAGGCCCCACGTACCTGCAAGCAGCTCCAAAGTTTCCTGGGGTTCGCAAACTTTTATTGTCAATTTATCCCTTCACCCAAATAGCTCTACTGATCATGAACCTCCTAAGAACCAAAGGAGAGGCTAGGCCCAAGCCGGGCCATCCACTACAGTGGACGATGGAATATCAAGCGGCTTTCGAAAAGCTAAAGAGACTGTTTGTGGATGAGGCGATGTGGCAATGGAGGCAGTATTATTACAACTAAATGATGAGGGGGCCCTACACCCATGTGCCTACACCTCCAGGAAACTGAGACTGAACGGAGGTGGGCAGTGTGGGAAAAAGAAGCATTTGTAGTGCGTTGGGCTTTACTAGCATGGAGACATTTCTTAGAAGGGGCTAAACACAAGTTTGCGGTGTGGACAAATCACAAAAATCTGGAAGCATTAAAAACTCTCAGGAAGGGCCGGGTGGTCGCAACACTTTGCCCGCTTCAATTTTTCGCTGCGATACCTCCCTGGAGAAAAAGGTTTTGTGGCTGATACACTATCAAGACTGCCCCAATATAACAGTGCCTGGCCAGAGGTGATTCAGGCCGTCATCCCGACCCATCAGTGGGCGTGCCCAGCGGTTACTAGGACGCAGAAGACCCAACTGGCAGAGGTGCCAGAGACTTAAAATCTAGTATAGGGAAGGCTCTGAAAACTGATTAGTGGTTCCTAGTCCATTCGACGGAATGCACCCTACAGGACGATTTAGCATGGGCAGGGTCTAGACTATGTCCCATCCTCCCTGAGGGTTGCTCTGTTGGTAAGAGCCCATGACTCCAAAGTTGCGGGACATTTTGGGTTTGTAAAAACCTTGCATCTACTGAGAAAGCAGTTCTGGTGGCCTTCCATGAAAAAGGACATTTCCCGGAGTTCGCTGAAGTAGCCCTGCCCCTGACAGAGCTAGTAAAAACAGGCCCAACACCGACCAAACCATGGCCAAACCAGCCAATTGACTGGACGATTGACTGCCAGAAAGCCTTCAAAAGACTAAAGCGACTCTGCCCAGGAGTCAATCCTACAGCATCCCAACAAGTTGGCAACAAGGCCAACTCCTGCCATGCGCTTACTTTTCAAAAAAACCTACAGTGACTGAGAGGAGATGGGCCATTTGGTAGAAAGAAGCCTATGCCATTCATTGAGCACTGCTCATTTGGAGGCAATTCCTAGAAGGGGACAAGGTACCTTTCGAGGTATGAACAGACCATAAGAACCTCAAGGCCCTGAAGACCCTAAGAAACTTTTGCCCAAACAGGTGCTATGGGTGCAATACTTTAGGCGGTTCAAATTTGAACTAAAGCACATCCCAGGGGGGAAGAACCTACTGGCTGATGTGTTGTCCTGAAACCCGCATATTACAGTGAAAGATAAGAGGAATTCCACTTGGTCATTCCCTCCTCACCAGAAGGAGCAGCAGCCAATCTCACCTCAAAGGAGGAGCTAGTAGCTCCTGACCTCACCAGAGGCCAACCAGATGGTCGAGTGCCCAGAGCCAGGAAGAGTGGACTGAAAAATGTAAGGCAGCCCTGCCTAGCAATCCCTGCCTTAATGATAATAAGGAATTCTTGACCATGAGAGAAGGGTTGGTTTTGAAGGGGTCTAAATTACATGCTCCTCTGCCTCTTTTCTCCCCCTTCTTTATTCATGTTGAGGGCCCCCAAAGTGGGAGGGAGGGGGCTTTGGGTAGGAAGAGGAGGAGGAGGGTCCGATCCTGTCCAATTCCAAGAGAGGTCTGGGTACCTTCTGGGGCATCTAGATGAACCTCTTTCACACACACACATCAGTTAACCTTGAGGGTCCCCAGAAGTGTGGGGGAGGAGGGTTTGGGGGAGAAAGAGGAGGAGGTCTAATGATCCTGCCCGATTCCCAGAGAGAGAGAGACGGTACCCTGCATCTTTTCACCCCCTCCTTTATTCGTGTTGAGGATCCTCAAAGTGGGAGGGGGATAACTAACGATATCAACAACATATAAAGAAAACCTTTACAAAATGTTCTACAGATTAGAGTGTGCCAAAATGAACAGGTTAACAAAATGGACAGGTTAATATCCTTAATTAACAAATTAAGGATGAAGAGGAAAAAGTTACTATTTTATTTGGGATGTATTTTATAAATGGTTAGAAAACAGAAGCAGTGGTTAGTAATTTATAATTGATGATTAATCTAACTAAAGATCTAAGTGCCATCTAAGGCATCCATTAGGAAAAAAATAAAAGCTCAGAATTTGGGTGGGAGGAGGAGGAGGAGGAACAGGAGGAGGACAGTCGCTGCTGAAGGAAAAAGGTGAGGTGAGGGGAATTTTAAAAAATCCAAAACTTTAAGGCTTTTTTTTTTTTTAAAAAAGAGAGAGATTCTGAGGTGCTCCGGGAGGCAACCTCGCGCTGGATGTATGAGAGGCAGCACAAGGGAATCACCACAGTGAAGTGATTTATTCCCTCTCCAAGTGTCCAGAGAAAGGAAAGGAAAACGCTCCATTTTCTCTGTCTCTTGCTCTCCCTTTCTCTCTCCCTCTTTCTCTCTCTCTTGCTCTCTCTCACTCTCTCGTTCTCACTCTCGCTCTCACCCCATCAATGAGAGAGCACGCTCAGTCTCCCCACTTGTAGTGGTGGGCTGAAGGCGAGCTGGTGCTTGGAAAGAGCAGACGGGTTTTCCCGCTAAGCGCAAATGCTGCTCCATCTGTTCGCCCACCCCCAAGCACAGCAGACAGGCTATCGGAGGAGGGGGGGCGAATACCTTGGCCACACTTCCCTTTCCTTCCCCCACGAAGAAGGAAGCTCAGCTTCCACACTGCCCAAAATCGGCTGATGCGGGGGTCCAGCCATATCCAGCCGGTGGCTTGTTTCAAAAAATCGTGACTTTTTAA
Source organism: Erythrolamprus reginae (assembly GCF_031021105.1). Taxonomy (NCBI): domain Eukaryota; kingdom Metazoa; phylum Chordata; class Lepidosauria; order Squamata; family Dipsadidae; genus Erythrolamprus; species Erythrolamprus reginae. Next base: position 78,102,421 of record NC_091953.1, read on the forward strand.
AAATGCCCCAGGACGTGGGACAAATTGCTAAAAAGCGTGACTGTCCCACGGAAAGCAGGATTTCTGGTCACCTTAAGTTAGAAGAAAAAAGAAAGGAGGAGGAAAGAGAAGAGGGGAGATTAGAGTAAGGAGAGAAGAAAGGAGGGAAGAGGAAAAGGAGAGAAAATGGAAGCAAGTTTAGAAAGGGGAAGAGAAGAAGAAAAAAGGGCTGTATGAGATAGAAAGAGAGGATAGTAAAAAAAAACAACCTTGAACTAATAAAGCAATAGATAAATATAGAATATATTTGTAAATATTTTGAAAAAGAATGAAATGAGAAATGAGCTAATAAATATGTGAAACTATTTGTATGGTATTAAAGTTAAAAAACATTTATACAAAAAAAATTCTCATAAGACACACACACACAAACAACCCCCAGTGTTCTGAAGTGGGGAAAATTTATTCCTGTTCTACTTGAATTTTTCCACAGAATACTCAGAATTCTATTTATTGTAAGTATTATAAGAGAGTGTGAATGAAATATCCGTGATAAGATGGGGATGGGGGCTAATGCATTTACAAATAAACTTTTTTTTTACTTTGTATGCTACCAGACCACTGATCGCAATCACAATTTTTATGTGCCACAATTCAGCTACTGACCTGCTTTACTCTTACTGCAAGCCGTTAGAACAGGCATCCTCAAACTACAGCCCATGGGATGGATATGGCCTGCCGAAGCCATTAATCTGGCCCATGCGGGACTATGAGGTTGCCCTTCCCACATCACCCCACCTGCCCACCAGCCCCCACCCCTCAACAGAGTGCAGGACTTATGTTTGCAAGCCCCACAGGCTAGAACTGGAAGGTAAGGCCAACGTTTTTGGCCAGTAAAGTGCTTCTGGGGGGAGGGGAGGCCCAAAATGGTGTGGGTGGAGTAGAGTGTTTCTGAGGGACGGGGGACTGCAACTTTTGCCAGCCATGGAATGAACTCAAAAGATTTGCAGGGACTTCAATCCACCATCGGTCGCCAGTTCACAGTTCCCTGGACTGCTGTGGGGGCAGACAGGCTGGGGGTGTGACTAGGTAGTCATGTGATTAGGTGGGGTAGTCAATTTAGCATTCTATTAAAATTATAAAAACATAAATTAAACTTTAATTCATTTTGCTCCTGGGTGTGTTTTATTTGCTTTTGTTTGCATGTTGCTCTTGCTCTTGGTTGACTTTTCTTTTTACTAGATCACTTTTTAAAGTTTTTTAGTCAAGTGCTCCACTTCAGGAAATTCAGTTTTGAAGCAATTCTTCTCAGCTCCAAGGAGCTTACAATCACAAAATCTCTCTCTCTCCCTCTCTCTCTCTCTCTCTCTCCTCTCTCTTCCCTCTTTCTCTTTCTGTCATTCTTCTGGAGGCAGGAGAAGTCAAAAACAGGGCATGCAGACTTCCTGGGAGGTCTCCGTGTGCCCTGTTTTTGGCCTGCAGAGTGCTACTGGGAGTGGGGAGGCCAAAGCTAGAGCCATTTTTCACCTCCCTCACATCTAGTAGCACTCTGCAGACCAATAGTGGGCTAAAACATGCCTGGTTTTGGCATTCTGGGGTGTCCATGCACCCCATTATTCACCTTCCCTGCCTCCAGAAGCACTACAGGCCAAAAATGAGCTAAAACAGGCCCATTTTGGGGTTCCCAGGGCATCTTCATGCCCTTTTTCACCACTCCTACTCCAGTACCACTCTACCAGTCCACAGGGCTCACGAAAGTAATTCCTGCATTTGGCTGAAGGGTGGAGGCTGGCAAATGGGCGGGGTGATATGGGCTGGGCAACTTCATGGTCCTGTGTGGATTAATGATTTTGGCAACCCATATTAGGCCTGCAGGCTGTCATTTGAGGACCCCTGATCTAGGTTTCCTAGTAGACGGGTAAGAATCAAGTAATGTGCTGCAGCTCCCCAAAAAATACTAATTCAGTTTCAAGATCATGTGAAGTGATAGTATCACTTTATATTGCACTTGTAAGATTACGCCTGGAATACTGCATCCAGTTCTGGTCACCGTGATACAGAAAAGATGTAAAGGCCCTAGAAAGATTGCAGAGAAGAACAATGAAGATGGTAAAGGATCTGAAGGCTAAATCATACAAGGAAAATTGAGGGAACTAGGTATGTCTGGTCCAACAAAGACAGGTGATATGATAGCAGTATTTCAGTGCTTGAGGATACAGAGAGGTTGTCACAAAGAAGAAGAAATCAACCTAATCTCCAAAGCACCTGAGGACAAGCTTACCTCTGGAAGTTGTGGATGCTATGTTACTGGATGTTTTCAAGTAGTGACTGAATAGCCGTTTGGAATGATAGGGTCTCCTGCTTGAGCATGCCCCCCAAGATCCTTTCCTCCCCTATTTTATGTTCTATGCTATTCAATTGTATTTTCATACAATGTAGCTTTCTATAAGGTGGTGCCTTCTAGTTATCTTTGGTCTGTATATGCTGGCTCTAACTGGCTTTAAAATGCAGTTTTAGGGTACCAGTTAATGTAATCTCAATACTCCTTAGTGTTATCACACCACAAAATCCTAGGAGAAAAATGCATGGTGCCAAGTGCCTTCCAGATTCCTAATAATTTTAATTACATAACACATATTTATGTGCTTGCTTCTTGTCACATAGCATCTACATTAAAGCCTCATTTTATTTTCTATTGCCTTTTTTCTCCACTTGTCTGTAAAACAATTTCTTTGATTTATTTGCACCTCTCAGTCATAATATTATGCCTCCTGGTTCCCTGATTACCAATGAATTCAGAGACTGTTTTATAAGTGTGGGTATCGTCTGCTTAGAAAAATGGAAGTTGAAAGTGTTCCTAATTCTGTCAAGAAAATGATTTTCGATCTCTTTACCTTGCAAATTATTCTTGTGAAGGTCAGGTGTGAATTGATTTCTGACATTGCTTTTTCTTGGCTATGATGTCGTAAAATGTGGAGTGCTTTGAAGTTAGAAAGGTAATTGTGGAGACATAAAATTGTATCTATAACTATCAGAGAAAGAGAGAAAATTTTGTCTTGAAATGACTGTCTCCATATCCTTCAGAGCAATAACTGCAATAACTCAGAATATAACAGAGATCTGAAATGATATCACTCATTTACTCCTAACAAGTCTAATACACTTCACTGAAAGCATGGTGCACATGACATAAGGAACTCTCTGTAATACTGGAAAAAAGCTTCAAAGGCTATTTTAATAAAATCCCAGCCATTACTCTGGCTCAAATATTCTTCAACAACTAAATGAAGCCAACAATACCACAGAAGTGTAATTGTGTTATTTCTGTAATTTCTTGTCACTCTGAGAAATGTCTATGTTTTGTCCACTCTTTGTTCTTCAGAAATGAGGAAAATAAATCAGGCTGACAAAACATGGGTTTTTTTTTTAATTTCCATGGGTAGTGTTCCAGTTGCAATAGTATTTGACATGTTAAATGTTTATACTTTACATAAAATACAGGCTTTCTGCATATTTAGGGATGCACATTTCCCCAAACAGCTTTCAAAGTATCCATCAATTCAGCTACTATTACTGAGGAATAGAAGAGAATAGAGCAGAGCAGAGCTGGAAGAAACACGGCAAAACATGGGTGCAAACATAGGCGCACATGCACCTCTATGCAGGATTCTGCTACCTGCACAGGTGCAGAAGCAGAATTGGGCTGGATTCCGCCAGCACATCACCGTTCCACCTTAGCAGCTTGCCTCTGGCCACCTGCCCAAAATGTCCAGTGCTAAGCAAGATTAAATCACTGGCTGCTCCATTTTGTGATATTTCTCTCCACCATTAAGTGATGTTCAGTAGTAGTAAATAAATAGAGATTGTATCTTGTTGACGCCTTTGAGGCGAGCAGCCAAGAGGCAGGTCCAGGCATTGTGAGTAATGTCGAGTTGGTCATGACCATCCAGTCAAATGACCATCCAGCCACACCTACCCAGCAGAGAACCGGTTGTTAAATTATTTTAATTCCACCACTATCTCCATTGCCACATCGCTAGCATAAGCTTATATTACAAATGCTTTCTCTGGGTTTGAGTGTTTAAGTGTTGGCTCCACTGCAAAAAGCCATTAAAACTTTTTGAAAGCCACTTGGCATTCCATAGTCCAGTTGAGTGAGTGACTTAGTTTGGGTTTCACTCCCTCTCCACCCATTTTTAATACTTTGGTGATAGGCAGAGTTATCTGTGCACCGAGGGGATGAATTGGCAGTAGAGGTTGATGAAATCCAGGAAACTGTAGTTGCTTTCTGGTCGGGGAGCTTCCTACTTTAGGATGGCCTTCACCTTTCCAGGGACTATCTCTAGCTCTTTACTGGACCCCAAATATTGATTGATTGATTGATTGATTGATTTGATTTGATTTGATTTGTATGCCGCCCCCTCTGTAGACTCAGGGCGGCTAACAACAATGATAAAAACAGCATGTAACAATCCAATCCAATACTAAAATAACTTTAAAAAAACCCTTATTATAAAAACCAAACATACATACAGACATACCATGTGTAAATTGTAAAGGCCTAGGGGGAAAGAATATCTCAGTTCCCCCGTGCCTGATGACAGAGGTGGGTTTTAAGGAGCTTACGAAAGGCGAGGAGGGTGGGGGCAATTCTAATCTCTGGGGGGAGTTGGTTCCCAAGGGCCAGGGCCGCCATAGAGAAGGCTCTTCCCCTGGGTCCCGCCAAACGACATTGTTTAGTTGTCGGGACCCAGAGAAGGCCCATTCTGTGGGACCTAACTGGTCGCTGGGATTCGTGCAGCAGAAGGCGGTCCCTGAGATAATCTGATCCAGTGCCATGAAGGGCTTTATAGGTCATAACCAAGACTTTGAATTGTGACCGGAAACTGATCAGCAACCAATGCAGACTGCAGAGTGTTGGTGTAACATGGGCATATTTGGGGAAGCCTATGACTGCTCTCGCAGCTGCATTCTGCACGATCTGAAGTTTCCAAACACTTTTCAAAGGTAGCCCCATGTAGAGAGCATTGCAGTAGTCGAGCCTCGAGGTGTAAACAGGTCTCGAATCGGGTCTTCTTTTTCTCTTCCTTCCTCTACTGCTGGTTTCTCCTTCCCTGCCGTTGCCTGGAGATTTAAATCCAAATCAAACTCCAGTTGCTGAAGCAATTTCTTCCCCTCATCCAAGGATCTTGCCTGGAGAACTTTGGAATCTTTAAAAACTATTATTATCGCTGGGTATTTCCAGGTAAAGCGAACTCCGTTCTGAAATAGTTGATTCGCAATAGGTCTCATTTGGTTTCTAGCCTGGAGCATCTCAGCAGACAAATCTTTTAGAACACGTATTGGAGTGCCTTTATAATGTAAATTTGGAGTTTGCTTTCATTCTCTGTAAATTTCTGCTGCCCTCCTCTCCGAAATAAATCTTACAATAATGTCTCTTTGATTTCCTGGATTCCGAGGGCCAAATACCCAGTGCGCTCTCATATTCATTTGGGTCACTTTTGATTTTATTTTCACAAAGCCATTGATGGATCGCTTGGATAAGACGTTTACTCTCAGCAAAATCTTGCTTGAAGCCTCTTAAGCGCAGATTAGACCTCTTTTGTCTGTCTTCTAAGTTATTTATGCGTGACTCGTGGCGAACTTTCCCCTCCTCCAGTTTCACAATTCTCACATCTTGTGTTTTCGATTGCTCTTTTAAGTCTGTAACACCAGCACTCACGGCAGCTATAGCTGTTTGCATCTCTTTGAGCTGTTGCCCCATATTTGCAAATGCCATTAGCAGTGAATCCATTTTTCCCCCAAATCCGGAGTAGTCGCCATTTTTCCTTTGTTCTCTATTTTTTTCCCTTACTTACATTTTAAAAAGTCGCCTGCTTCTCTTTTTGAAATGATCCAAACAAATTTTCAAAAACTCTATTTGATTCTCTTCCTCTCAATCCACTTTTCACCAACCCAGAGAGGGTTGTCAGGGGTTAACTTTCACTTTTTCTAATTCAAATTAGGGAGTTCCCTGTAGAGGCATCTATCTCTCTCGACGCATGCGCAAATCCTCTGTCAGTCCAGAGGTTTCGCCGAGTGACGGCAGGTTAAAGTCCCCCAAGACAATAAGTCTGGGGAACTCCACCACCAACCCGGCTACCTCCTCGAGTAGCACAGGCAGGGCTTTTGACACGTAGCTGGGAGGCAGGTACGTGAGAAATAAGCCCACCTGAACCTCTAAGTCCAACTTCACCAAGAGGGACTCACAACCCGCAATCTCTGGAGCAATGAGTCTATGTAGGCAAAGGTTCTCCCTGGCTATAATAGCCACTCCTCCCCCCCTTCCCTGGGGTCGAGGTTGATGCCATATCTGAAACCCGGCTGGACAAATTTCAGAGAGAGGAACTTCTCCCTCCAGGCCCAGCCAGGTTTCAGTTACACATGCCAGGTCGGCCTTCTCATCCAGGATCAAATCCCGGATGAGGAGAGCTTTATTTACCACCGACCTGGCATTGAGTAGCAGCAACCTGAGCCCAGGGTCAGAGTTACACTCATCACCAGTGCTCAGGGTTGAGCTCACACTGCCAGAACAAGGTATCGTTATTAAGCAGCGATCCCTCGTTCCCCTGGAATGGCGAACTCCGTGGCTCCCACCATATCTGCCTCTCCCCAGCAACACCTGGATATTCCGACTCTCTGCCACCCCAGAGATCGGTGCCCCCCCTTCCTCTCCAGCTTCAGGTTGGCCAAATATATCATTTATACCATTTCCATTTATCTCACTCACACCCTAGTCCCACCCTCCATATCCATCCCACCCACCCCCGTTCATCCTGTAATCATCCACCCAATGCATATAGCCCCATTCATTCCAATAATCATACACATCCATCAATTAAAAACTATTAAAAAACAAAAACAATAAACAATAAGAAATAACAATAGTAAAAGGAAACATAGGAAAAAGTAATCAATCAGCAGTTCTTAATAGCAGCAGGCAGATGGCGCTAGGCTCTGAATCAATTAAGTTCCAGAAAAGTCTAGTATGAGACCCTGAATGAGAGTCCAGGTCCCCAAATGTCCAGGTTTCTGGGTAAAAATGACCACTGCAATGCTGGTTGCTGCCACCAACCAGCATCCCCAGTTCATGTCCATGTTATTGGCTATTGTCTCCTGGGACTTTTCTGTTTTTGTATCTCTCCTGACTCCTATCAATCCCTCCGGTCACTCCCCAATGTCCGTTGTTCCTCTCAGGAGCATCTCCAGTTTTCCATACTTCTCCAGTCGCTGTGGTGTTGCTCAGCATCTTTGGGGCTTTTCTAAGGCACCAGCAGACCCCACACACACACACACAGGGGAGTCTCTCAGGCAACGCCCCCAGAAATGGCTGGTCTCACTTGCCACTTCTCCAGTCGCTGTGGTGTTGCTCAGCGTCTTTGCAGCTTTTCTAAGGCACCAGCAGACCCCCTCCCACGCACACACAGGGGAGTCTCTCAGGCACCGCCCCCAGGAATGGCTGGTCTCACTTGCCATTTCTCCAGTCGCTGTGGTGTTGCTCAGCGTCTTTGAGGCTTTTCTAAGGCACCAGCAGACCCCTCCCACGCACACACAGGGGAGTCTCTCAGGCACCGCCCCCAGGAATGGCTGGTCTCACTTGCCACTTCTCCAGTAGTGGAAATTGTTTTCGTGGAAGTTGCACTTAGATAGTTTAGCATAGAGTTTAGCTTTCAATGGTTTCGTTAGCATCTCCTGCACTATGATAGACCTGAAAGTCATCTTTTACCCTTTTGTATTCAGGCCTGCTGAATTTTCTACTGTGGGAAATTGGAAGGGGGGATTATATGGAATAGGTGATATGTACTGTGTTTCCCAGAAAATAAGACATGTCCAGATAATAAGGCCAACAGGGCTTTTCAGGATACCATTGAAATACTGCCCTCCCCCCGAAAATAAGGCCCCCCAACCACTGTTCCCTCTAAGGTGTGTGGCTGCATTTCAAACACGGCGCAGCGGTCCCCACCTGACAGCTGATCTGCCCCTCCCAAGCTGACTGGTGGGGAGAAACCCCCATGGGCTCTGAGCCCCGCCTGGCTTCTCTGACTTTGGGGATCACACCCAGTCACCCACCCTGCCGATTTTCTTCCTGGTGCCGAGTGGGTTCTGAGGTGGACTCCAAGGGCAAAAAAACCCCAGGAAGCCTGGTCAGAGGATCCTGTTGAGGTAGACGATGGGGAGTTTGGGGGGAATGGTGAGAAAAGTGCGGAAACATCTTCCCCGAATGGCATGCGCGTGCAAGCTCCTCGTTCCTCTGCCGGCCTTCTCCACACACACACACACCCTCCCCACTTCTCCCCCCCCAGGTGCATGGCGAGGAAAGTGCAGGGAAATCTCCCCCAAATGGCATGTGCGTGCGAACTCCCCGTTCTGCTGCCAGCCCTCTCCACACATACATACATACACATACACACACCCTCCCTGCTTCTCCCCCCCACCAGGCTCATGGTGAGGAAAGTGCGGGGAGGTCTTCTCCCCCGAATGGCACATACGTGCGAGCTTCCAATTCTGCTGCCGGCCCTCTCCACACATACACACACACACTCCTCGTTTCTCCCTCCCCCCAGGCGCATGGCGGGCCCAGAAGTTGATTGCTTTCCAAGTGCAACGCATGTAGGATACATTTCAGTAGGTACACAGAAATGAGAGTAGACCTGGAGGGAGATAATGAAAGATAATGTGTTTGGGCTTGGGCCAGCCGTTGCTCCCACAGATGGGAGAGATGCGGCACAAAGTGAGTGCGAAAGCCTGGCTGACAGCCAGGAAGACGTGGCAGACAGCCATGAGGATGAGGCCACTGGTTCAGAGGAGTTGGCAGACAGCACGCAGGACCCAGCAGACAGCCCAGGGGATTTGGCAGGCAGTCACTCAGACAGTCTATCTTCCTTGGATTCCTCTGCACACCAGATCATAGACATGCGTAGCCAGAGAGCCATGCAAAGGAGAGCTCAATTAAAGGACTACTACTGGTGATCAGAGTAGCACCTGGGCTGGGTGTGGTTCTTATTCTGAGGGCTGGGTGTGGTTCCCTTAATGAGGCTAAAGGTATAAAAGGGAACAGAGGCAAAAGGCAAACTGTGGCTGTTTATCTGTGTGACTTTGTGGTTCCTGTTCTGAAGTTTCTGTTCCATGCCTTTGGATTTCAATCCAGCCTTTTCAGGCATGTGGGAGGTGCCAGTCATTTGTTTTCAAAGCAAGATTTCTTTTTATTATAAAAGTACAAAACAAATATGTCACGAGGGACAAAATAAAAATATATCTTCACATGATGGAGGCTAGAACAGGAATGGAGAATAAAAGAACAACAGAGCATAAAGAAGGATATGAGGTATGATGATGTGGCAGGATATTACATCATAATAGGAGGATCTTAATAAAACATACACAGTTAACTATTTAATTACTGAATGTCTCCGAATGTCTCTGGGGCTGTCAATATTCAGCGTGACACCCCTTCTTTGGCAGTCATCAGGGACATTGGTTCACATAAGGCACATTTTCTTGGATAGGTATTTGTGTTGGTCAGCTGTCAGTGGTTTATTCAGCAAGTCAGGAATCTGTTCAGTTGTGGGCACATAATGTAATTTCACGAATCCTTGTTTTATGTATTCTCTTGCATTCTTATATCTTATGTCAATGTGCCATGAACGCGATCCAACATATTCAGTTTCAGATACGAATGTAACTGAAACATTGTCCTCCATAATAACAATTGGTTTCATGGGATCGCCCCAAATACTATCAACGAGAGCAGAAACACAGGTTAATGCATTACAGCAATCAGAAACACAAGCATATTCAGACTCAGTGGAAGAACAAGAAATGAAATTCTGCTTTCTAACTTTCCAATAAATTGGACAACCATTTAAAAACATTATATAACCAGAAGTACTTTTTCGTGTTTCTTTATCACCTGCCCAATCAGAATTTGCATAAAAAATTAACTCAGGAAACCTGTTGTGTTTCGGCTCTAAGAACAACTTCATGTTTTTCGTGTGCTTCATGTATCTCAGCAGTCTCTTTATGCATGTCCTGTGAAATGTAGTTGCTTTGCCAACGTATCTTGACAAAAGATTGACACTAAGTGAAATGTCGGGTCTTGTCCAACTGCTAATATATAACAGTGACCCAATGACTGACCGATAAAGTGTTTGGTCTTCAAATTGAGGACTATCTTGTTGTGCCAACTTGTAAAAATCTGTTTGCATTGGAGAATGACATAGACATGCGTCAGTCATGTTGCAATTTTGCAAAAGTTGATCAATCTTGTTTTCTTGTGAGAGGCAAAACCCCTTCTCAGTTTTTTCAATCTGAACTCCTAGATAATCATGAATGTGCCCTAAGCTTTTCAATATAAAATGTCTTTCTAAACCTTTTGCAAAAATTTCACTCATACATTTGTTTGGACCAATGTAAACAATGTCATCAACATAAACAAGTATAATTTCATAAACGTTACCTTGCCATTTTGTAAACACGCATTCATCAGAGTCGGACTTAATAAAGCCCATTGAATTTAGCTTGTCAATGAGACAACGGTGCCACATTAAGGCTGACTGTTTCAGACCGTAGAGACTCTTTTGCAGGTACCAGACATCCCCTTCTCGATCCTGGAACCCGGGTGCGCTCTTCACGTAGATTTCTTCATTTAAATCAGCATTCAGATAAGCAGTTTCAACATCAAATTGGTAAACTTCTAAATTCAAGGCAATAGCTGTGGTTAAGGCAATTTTGACACTTTCATTTTTAACTGTGGGTGAAAATGTATCTGTGTAATCTTCAGGATATACTTGTGAGTAGCCTTGTGCTACCAATCTTGCTTTGTATCATCATTTTGGTTTTTGTTTAATTCTGTAGACCCATCGTGTGCCAATAATCTTCTTGTTCATTGGAGGCTCAACATACTGAAACACTTTAAGTTTCTTTAAACTGTCCAGTTCATTTTCCATTGCCTTGTACCATTTTTCTTGTTCAGACTCAGGTAAATGTTTTATTTGAGAAAAGTTCTCAGGAGGAAGTGTAACATTGTTACAAAGAAAAGGAAAAGATTTGTGTAAATCTTGCTGTTGGTATCTCTTTGGAGGAATTCCTTTTGTGATTCGTTCCAAGCATCTTGGAACTGTGGTCCATCCTTCCTCTTGGTCATCTCCGTCTCCAATTGCATCGCTAGGAACATCATCTTTTGTAGAAACAAAATCTGGAACAGCTGCCTGTGGATCAGGTTGCGCTGTACCTTGAACATCATCTTTAGGAAAATAAACTGAAGTATCATTACTGTGTATTCTGGACCAATTTGTATCTTCTTCAAATTTAGCTGAATTAGAAATAACTGTGATTCATGTCAGCAAATTTATAGTACTTAGAACTTTAATCAAAACCTATAAATCTCAGTCTTTCTGCTACTGGACCTCCTTTCTTTCTCTGGACCAGCGGAATGTTAACCATGCCGTATGCACCAAAAATTTGAAGGTTTTGAATATCAGGCTTCTTTCCGTAAAGCATGTAAAAAGGAGTTTGATTTAAGACACTGCTCCAAGTGCGGTTAACAATGTTATTAGTATACCTTAGTGCTTCACCCCAGTAGAAATTGTTGAGATCAGCCTCTTCTAGAAGGCAACAAAACATAGTCTGTAAAACACCCTGCCTTCGTTCTACCATTCCATTGTGTAAGGCGAGTAAGGGGCTGAAGCTTGATGATGGATTCCATTTCTTCTCATCCATCCTTGGAATTGCTGTGACATGAATTCTCCACCATGATCACTTTGTATTCTTCTGATGCGGACACCATGTTGAGTGAGAACCTCTGCAGCAAAGTCTTTAAAGATCTGAAAGGTCTCAGATTTTTGTTTCATTAGGTATACATAACCATATCTAGAATAACTATTAACAATAGTTAAGAAATGCTTACAATTACCTTAAGTAGGCCGAAATGGACCGACAATGTTGGTATGAACGAAATAAAAAATGCATGTAGACAAATGTGTGGCATGTTTAGCAATGGGTGCAGCTTTAGATTTAGATGAGTTACAAACAGAACAGTCTAAATGAATTTTGCAATTACTATCAACCTTAAAACCATTTACAAATTCAGGCATCTTGGATAAGATTGGATAAGATGCATGGCCCAAACGACGATGCCAACGGTGAACACACCTGGAATGAAAAGATTTGTTTGTTAGTACAGGTTTAACATTTGCAATATCATGTGGAACCTCTTGAACCTCATTGGCTTTAGGAGCCTTTGTTTCTATAGTTGCAACAGGTTTTCTCTCTGGACCTGTGCTTTCGCCCTTTGGAACTTTTATACTTACATCAACCTTTACTTGAGGTTTTGGCCCTAAGTAGTAAACACCTCTAATTGGAAAAGCACAAGCAATGAATGTCCCGTTCTTGACAATGTGACCTTCATTTCGTTCAAATGTCACTTTGTAACCTAAGTCTTCAGTTAGGTAATACATGCTGAGTAAGTTGCTTGTAGCTTGTGGAATGTATAGAACACATGGAATCATTTGGTCTAATTCTTTCATGTAGACAGTTCCTTCTCCTTCGACTTTGCATAAGTGATTTGACACTGAATGTATTTCTTTTATATCAGTCTTATGTAGTTCTGTGAAAAGTTCTCTTTGGTGGGTGATGTAAAAAGCTGCTCCGCTGTCTAATGTCCATAAATTTTTAATGTCATACTGTGGACCTGTTTGTGGAACGTTGTTCAGGACCAAAGAACTGATGTAAGGACGTGGCTCACCTCTAGAACCTCGTTGAGTTGATCTGTAGTTGCTGGAGCTTCTGCCACCCCTAGGATCTGTTCCTCTGGGCTGAGCAGGATATTGGGAGCATTGAGAATCACCAGATCGAGAGCATTGAAAATCTGTTCTTCTGGGCTGGTTGTGTCCTGGATATCTTGGAGTGTAGCCCCTTTGTTGGTAGCTGTAACTCATTGTAGGTTTGTAAGCAGGTGCTGTAGTTTTAAGTCTACTTTGCATAATCACTTCTTCTTCTGTTAAAAGCTTACAAACTCTGGACGGGGTGCGTTGAGCTAAAGGTATGCTGTTATATTTTGTAATAGCATCTTTCCATTCATAATTCAGTGAGGTGATGATGGCCATATTCATTTGAATATCGTCAATTTGATAGCCTCTCTCAATTAGTTCCTTTTGCATTGCTAAAAGTTTGGATAAGTGTGGAACAATTTTCTCTCCAGGCTTTAATTTTGCAGTGAAAAAAATCAGAAAACAACAAGCATGTCCCTTCTGCTGAAACTGGTCTATAAAGTTCATCTAGAGCTGTGATCAAGTCACTTGCAGTAATATTGTGTGGAAATCTAACTGATAGGTCTGTGTCCATTGACATAAGTATCAGAATAGTGGCTCTTGTATTTAAAGCTCTTTCTTCTTCCGTCCACTGTCTATTGGGTGGATTGAAAATCATGTGATCAGCACCTTCAGCAAGTAATATTAATCTAATTTCATGTAACCAAGTTTTATAATTTTGTCCATTATTCTTTAATCTTGATTCACCTTTCAATGGTGACAAAGCAAGGACTTGCCTTTGAACTGCAGCTTATACTGCTATTGGTTGTGGCATTTGGGGTACTTGAACCAATGGTGGTTGAATCTGAGAAACTGGAACTTGTGGTTGTTGGTCCTTTTGCATCTGCGCACCTTGGCTTGCTTGTGGTACTTGTGGTTTAATTGAAGGATAATAATGGATTCATCCGCAATGAAATCTGTTACATCTGTTTGAGAATACATCTTTTTGACAAAATTTTGCTTTATTTGGTCACTAGATGGTGCTGCAACATCACTTTTGAATTTTTCTGAAAAATTTTGTTGAACAGACTGCAATTTTTTAAATTTCGCCACAGGGTGGCGCAGCAACATCACTTTTGAATTTTTGCTTCTCTATTTTTGATTTCTCTTTGTTAAGATTTGCCACGTCCTCATTGTATATATGGCAGCTAAACTTTCAGTTCCTTCTAATACCTCAGCTCTATTATTTATTTCTAGTTCTTTCTCATATAGATTCATTTGAATATCTCTTAATTTATTAAGCTTCTTTCTATGTTTGAAAACATCAGCAAAGCAGGCATGCATTGCTTTTTTTTCTTCATCTAAATTTGAATCTTTTTGTCCATAAAAGTTTGAAATAAAGGATTGGGTATCTTGCAAGCTACGTTCTAGGCTTCCTACCAGGTTATTTACTTTTTCAATATCATCAATTGAATTCAGACTGCTGGCTGAACTTTTTAAAGAGTCTTGGTCACTGGAATGTCTAAGTTTCGTTTTTGCCTTTAGGGAGGCACCATTTTTATTGGTCGCGCTGCATTCCAAGATTGCCTGACTACAAGGCTCGGAAGAACTCATTAAAACAGTTTCTAAATGGCTTGTATGATAAATCGGGTAAGCTGAGCTGTCTGACACTTTTATAGCTTGTGCCCCATCAATCACTTGTTGCATTCCAACTTTTAAAAGAGGATCGTAACTTTCACTTATGATTTGTTGCTGTGCAGCTTGATTATCTCCATCTATTGAAGAGAAGGCTGGAATTTCCTTTTGATCAGAAGGCTGTGCTTGCATCTTTGCAGCCCATTTTTCTTTAGTTTTATTTATCAGAGATAGAACATAATTTATCTGGTCATCAGACATTCCGGAGAAAAATGACTCTGGGAGCAATTGTTTCTTACGCTTAGCAGGCATTACAGAGATTGGTGATTTTTAGACTTAAAGAAGATTAAACCATCCTCTGCTGCCATGTCACAGTGTGAGTGATTAATGTCCTTTTGAACACTGACCCACGGTGGAGGTGATGGACTGAGAGTCCAGTCATTTGTTTTCAAAGCAAGATTTATTTTTATTATAAAAGTACAAAACAAATATGTCACGAGGGACAAAATAAAAATACATCTTCACATGATGGAGGCTAGAACAGGAATGGAGAATAAAAGAACAACAGAGCATAAAGAAGGATATGAGGTATGATGATGTGGCAGGATATTACATCATAATAGGAGGATCTTAATAAAACACACACAGTTAACTATTTAATTACTGAATGTCTCTGAATGTCTCTGGGGCTGTCAATATTCAGCGTGACACGATTGGATAGCAATGTTAGCTAACAATGAGTCAGTCGGTGATCTGCGCATGTGTTGTACTAGCTAAACGCTCCGAAAGAAAGCTCCTATATGTGGAGAAGGAAAAGTAAAAGTTAACCCTCAACAACCCTCTCTAGCTTGGTGAAAGCGGATTGAGAGGAGAGCGAACGGTACAAGCTGTGGAAAAACTTGATTAGAAGGAGTTAAAAGTTGAAGCAAGTAATTGTTTCTAACGTGTTTGCGTGGAGAAGCGAGGACAAAGGGAAGATGGCGTCTACTGTGGAGTTGGAGGGAAAGATGGATTCGCTGCTTAAAGCTTTTGCTGACATGGGGAGACTGCTCCAAGATATGAAAAATGAATTATCTGCAGTCGGAGTTGGAATGACAGAATTGAAAGAACAATCCAAAACACAAGATCAAAGAATTGGGAAACTGGAGGTGGGAAAATCTCGCCAGGAACTTCGCATCATTAACTTGGAGGACAGACAGCGCAGATCTAATCTTCGCTTGAGAGGTTTCCCCAAAGATTTTGCGGACAGTAAACAACTTATTCAAGAAATCCTTCAATGGTTCACTGAGAACAAAGTTAAATGTGAGTTGCAAGAATTTGAAAGAGCGCATTGGGCTTTTGGATCCCGCAAACGGGGGGACTCAAAGGACATTATTGTAAGGTTTGTTTCAGAAAGGAGAGCTGCTGAAATATTTAAAGAGTTGAAACAGATTTTAAACTTACGTTACAAAGCTTTTCCAATACGCGTTTTAAAAGATTTGTCTGCTGAAACCCTCAAGATGAGAAGCCAGATGAGAGAGGTATCCTCCCAACTTTATGAAAATGGAATCAGGTTTTCTTGGCGTTATCCTGCTACAATAATTGTGTTTAAAGATTCCAAGGTTTTCCAGGCGAGATCGTTAGAAGAGGGAAGAAAGCTGCTTTTCCAATGGGGGTTAAATCCGGAGGGAGCAACCCAGAGCCAGTCATCGGTGGATCGACCAGATGCAGCAGAAGAAGAGTTGTTTCTCCAACCATTCCGTGATGCAGGGCAAAGTAAAGGGGAGAAGATTGCAGCACTTCAAAGAGAACTGGCCTCACTCCAGGCAGAGAAGAAAGACGAGCCAAGGGTTACTCGACAGAAGAAAAAATAATAAACTGAACTGAGTTGACTTGCTAAAATGGTATCAAGTTTTTCAACTAATTAATTTTTTTTTTGTACTTCTTTTTTGGTTGTTCTCGCTAGTTAACGGGGAGAGGAGGGAAGGAGGGGAGAATCTTTTATTATGTTGTAAAATGGGGAAGAAGGGGGGGCTTTCTGAGGGAACGCAGATCCAGGAGTGCCTCTTAGTAACAGAATTTTTTTTTCGTTGCCTCCCCCTGGGGGGGGAGGTCAGGATAGGGGCACCAGGGTGGGGATTCATTGTAACAAAAAAATATTTTTCCGGTAGGCTCTGTTTTGTTGGAAGGGGAAATGCATTTAAATTATGTAAATGAGTGATATAGGGTTATTATCGCTGAATGTAAATGGTCTCTCATCACAGAAAAAATGTTATAGAATCATGAAGCTGGCAAAGAACAGTAAGGCAGATGTTTTATTTTTATCTGAAACTCATAAGGGAAGGGAAAAAACAGACAGATTAGTCACAAATACTGAGTGGCAGAAAGTTTATGAGTCGAGAGGAACGAATAAGGCAAAAGGAGTCGCCATCTTGTTTCATCGAAGAGTGCATTTTCAGTTAAGTAATATTAAAAGGGACAAAGATGGCAGAATGCTATTTATTAAGGGGAAAATAAGTAACAAGTTAGTAACCTTAGCGGTAATTTATGCTCCCAATGTAAATGCAAAACAATTTATAATAAATGTAAAACGGAAACTAGATGAATTTGCAGAAGGTATAGTGATTTTAGCAGGCGATTTTAACCTGGAATTAACAGCAGGGAAGGGGGAAAAGAAAAAGTTACACCTAAATAAAATCAATATGATGGATCTTCATGAAAACGTAGTTAATAGAGATACTTTCTATTCTGCAAGACATAATAAATTTAGCTGTATAGATTATATGTTAATTAATAAAACAGATAAGGTAAAGTTTAAGAAAGCGGAAGTAAAAACTATTTGGCTATCAGACCATGCTCCTCTGTTAGCTGTGATAGAGATAGAGGTTTGTAGCAAACAAAGAATTTGGAGGTATAACCCCATTGTCTCAGCAAATGAGGAGAGTAGAATTAAATTACAAAGGGAACTTAATGGATACTTTTGTATTAATGCAACAGGTGAGATTAAACAAACAATAGTTTGGGATACACATAAAGCAGTAATGAGGGGTAACTGCATTAGTACTGAAGCTTTTATTAGGAAATCCTGGGATGTTAAGAGGAATAATTTATTAAAAGAAATAGATTTAATCCAAGAAACTTTAAAAATTACAAGAAATAGAGAATGGAATTTATTATTATCATTTAAGAAAAAGAAATTACAATTACTTGATGAAGAAAGATGGAATAAAATGAATATGATTATGAAACATAGAATTAGAGGTTGGAGTAACAAATCAATGAAGCAAATGGCACACTATTTGAAAAAAAGAAAAGAGAAATCTTACATCTCTGCTTTAAAAGATAAGGAGGGTGTAATAAAACGTAGTAATGTAGAAATGGAAAAAATAATGAGAGATTTTTATGGGGAATTATATAAAAAAGAGTATGTTGTTTCGCAAACCTCAGAGGTTAAAAAGAAATTAGAGGAAGAAGATAGTCAAATGTTAAATGCAAAAATCACAAGTGAGGAGATATCTAGAGTTATTAAGGGATTGAAACCTGCCAAAGCTCCAGGTCCAGATGGTTTTACTGCTGAATATTATAAAGTGTATATGAATGAATTATTACCGCATATGGAGAAATTGTTTAATAATGTATTGGAGACTTTTGAAACTCCACAGACGTGGAAAATGTCAGAAATTATAACGGTCCCAAAACCAGATCGTGATTTAATGGACCCGAGTTCTTATCACCCCATCAGCCTATTAAATCAGGATTATAAGATATTTATAAAAATATTGGCAAATAGGGTGGAGAATATATTACCAAAAATAATTGGAGAAAATCAATATGGATTTGTGAAAGGAAGGAAAATTTATGAACCAATAAGAAACGTGGTCAATGTTTTACACCATGCTACCAGTACCAAAAGAAAATCAAGCATTTTAAAATTAGATGTCTATAAGGCTTTTGACAAAGTTAACCATGACTACCTATTTCAATTATGTAAAGACTTAAATATGGGAAACATATTTTGTAGAGTTATAGAAACAATATATAAGGATAATGTGGCTCAAATCAGAGTAAATGGCAATAGAACAGAAATGGTTAAAATTCAAAATGGAACTAAGCAGGGTTGCCCACTATCCCCAATGTTATTTGCATTAGCAATTGAGACCCTAGCAAACAAAATTAGAAATGATAAGGAATGGAGAGGCTATCAAATAGGGGAACTTGAATTGAAATTAAACTTATTTGCAGATGATGCTATAGTGATGTCTGAAACCCCAATTGAAATGATGAAAAGAATAATGATACTACTTCAGGAATTTAAAGATCAATCTGGACTTAAGGTTAATATAGACAAATCAGAGATAATATGTTTAAATACTGGCCCTAAAGAGCAAATCGCGATTCAAAAAACTTCAGGACTGAAACTAGGTTGTAAAAAAATGAAATATTTGGGAATTTGGTTATTCAAGAATCCAATAAAAATAGTAACGGCCAATTATAACCTAATATGGAAAAAAATCCAGAAGCAGATTAAAAATTGGAAGGGTAAAAAGTTAGGAAGAATGGCTAAGATTAGGGCCCTTAAGATTATGATAATACCAAAAATGATGTATTTGTTTCAGGTTCTACCTGGTAGTTTTCCTGAGGCAAAATTAAGAGAATGGGATAATAGACTAAATTTTTGGATTGAAGGAGATAAAAAACCCAGAATAAGGAAGCACTGGCAGTTTGCACAAGAGAAAGAGGGAGGTTGGGGCAGCCCATGTCTAGTATTATATAGAAAAGCATTTCAAATGGAAAGGTTAATGGAGCTACAGTTATGGGGGGGAAAGAAATGGGTAGAATTAGAAAAAGAAATTAATAATATAAATAACAAAGAACTATTATTTAAAAATTGGAGTAGAATTGAAACCAGTACCTTAAGTGATCCTTTTAAAGCCTGTTTAGAAATATGGCTTAAATGGCAGAGGACAAGTGGAATAAAGGTATCCAGGCTATCAACGTTACATGTATTGAATATAGGGGATGATGTTAATCTAAGTAGAATTATTAAAATATTAAATAGTAAAGGGATAACGATAATTGAACAATTATATGAGAAAGATGGAAGAGTTAGTAGAACTAGATTGGAATGGTGGATTGGTAAACAGAATTGGTTGCAGATTAATGCAATATGTACATACTTAAACAAAAGTGAGAATAAAGAAGCCTTCTTACGGGAAGAAAATAGTTTAGAAAAAATAATAAGTGAAAAGATAAATGAAAATAAAGCACAAGCCGGTAATATATATAGAATGCTATTGCAAATGGAAGAAGAAGCAACCAAAAGTTTAACAAGATGTTGGCAGAATGATTTACAAATAGATGAAAGAGAAATGAAAGAAACAATAGAAAATATATACAAGATTAAAAATACGAGAGTTAGAGAGATGAGAAGAAAAATCTTACATAAATGGTATTATACATCTGTACAAATTGCACACTTCCAGGGGAAAGAGAAGGGCAAATGTTGGCACGGGTGCCAGAAAAAAGGAATTTTTATGCATATGATCTGGGAGTGTGCAGAAATTCAGAAATTCTGGAATGTAGTCCAGAATGAAATTAATAAAATGTTAAACATTAACTGGATTATTACAAAAGAAATAGCAATTTTAATTAAACATAGGGAACTAGGAGAATTTAAGGAAATTAAAACCGCAGCATTGGAAAGTGCTCAAGCAGTGATGGTATTAGGATGGAAAGATTCTACAAAATGGACAGTACAAAATTGGTACTGGTATATGGTGGATCACATACATTTTGAAATTATGGAAATAAGATTAAATAATTTTGATGAGAATAAATTGGAGAAGCTGATGGTGCGATGGAACAAGGTAAAAGACTATATGTTAAGTAGAATCTGTGATGTAAATATGAAAAATAAATTACAATCACTCTTTCAGTAATATTTGTTCAAGATAGAGCCAAGGATTAATAGATAGATAAATAAGTAAAAAAAATTGAATCCTCTTGTAGGGGTGGTGGGGGTGATGGGGGGGGTGTTGTTAGGTGACGGGCACATGCACTGTGCACTGTTATATGTTTGTTTTATGTAAACCTATAAAACCATGCGCTCCCTCCTCAAGAAGCCTTCCGTGAACCCAGCCATACTCAATAACTATCATCTAGTCTCCAACCTCCCCTTTATGGGGAAGGTTGTTGAGAAGGTGGTGTTGCTCCAGCTCCAGTGGTCCTTGGAAGAAGATGATTATCTAGGCCCTCGGCAGTCAGGATTCAGGCCCAGCTACAGCACGGAAACTGCTTTGGTCGTGCTGATGGATGATCTCTGGTGGGCCCGGGATGGGGTTTATCCTATGTCCTGGTACTTCTTGACCTCTCAGTGGCTTTCGATACCATCGACCATGGTATCCTTCTGCACTGGCTGGAGGGGTTGGGAGTGGGAGGCACTGTTCTTCAGCGGTTTTCCTCCTACCTCTCTGGTCAGTCACAGTCGGTGTTAGTGGGGGGTCAGAGGTTGACCTCTAGGTCTCTCCTTTGTGGAGTGTCTTAGGGGTCGGTCCTCTATCCCCTGCTATTTAATATCTAGATGGGTTTGAGCCTGTTGACACCCATCCAGACCCGGACAGCCTCCAGACCCTGGCACATCACTTCTACTGCTTCGCCGACTGGACATGGGGTGGAGATGTATAATTGGATATCATCAGCATACTGATTATACCTCACCCCATGCCCTTGGATGAGTGGGGTGAGATCATCCAAGGTCATGGGGTGAGGTATCATCAGTATGCTGATGATACCCAGTTATACATCTCCACCCCATGTCCAGTTGGTGAAGTGGTGGAAGTGATGTGCCGGTGCCTGGAGGCTTTCAGGGTCTGGATGGGTGTCAGCAGGCTCAAGCTCAACTCTTACAAGACGGAGTGGCTGTGGGTTTTGCCTCCAAAGGACAATTCCATATATCTGTCCATTACCCTGGGGGGGGGGGGTTACTGACCCCCTCAGAGAGGGTCCGCAACCTGGGCGTCCTCCTTGATCCACAGCTAACATTAGAACACCATCTCTCAGCTATGGCGAGGAGGGCGTTTGCCTAGGTTTGCCTGGTGCACCAGTTGTGGCCCTATTTGGACAGGGAGTCTCTGCTCACAGTCACTTATGCCCTCATCACCTCAAGGATTGACTACTGCAACGCTCTCTACATGGAGCTACCTTTGAAGAGTATTCCGAAACTTCAGATCATGCAGAATGCGGCCACGAGAGCTATCATGGGCTTCCCCAGATATGCCCATGTTTCGTCAATACTCTGCAACTTGCACTGGCTGCCAATCAGTTTCCGGTCACAATTGAAAGTGTTGGTAATGACCTATAAAGCCCTACATGGCATTGGACCAGAATACCTATGAGACCGCCTGCTGCTGCACGAATCCCAGCGGCCAATTAGGTCCCACAGAGTTGGCCTTCTCTGGGTCCCATTGACTAAACAATGCCGTCTGGCAAGACCCAGGGGAAGAGCCTTCTCTGTGGTCGCCCCGGCCTTCTGGAACCAACTCCCCCCAGAGATTAGGACTGCCCCCAACCTCCTCACCTTTCCTAAGTCATTAAAAACTCATATTTGCAGCCAGGCATGCGGAAATTGATACACACACCAATTGTCAAGGTTGGTGTATGGTTTGGATTGTGTGATTATTTTATTATAAGGGTTTTAAATTGTAATTTTTTTAAAAATGGATTTGTACACGGTTTATGTTGTTGTGAGCCACTCCGAGTCTTTGGAGAGGTGCGGCATACAAATCTAATAAATTATTATTATTATTATTATTATTATTATTATTATTATTATTATTATTAATAATAATAATAATTATTATTATTATTATCTCTGCCGCCAGGCGTGGGGGATTAATCTCCCCCCTTCTTCTCCGACCTATTTTTTTTATAAGCTGGACCAAGTGTGTATGACTGTAGTTAATGGGTTTTTATGACAATGTATTTTAATTTATTTCTAAATTTTAATGTTAGATTTGTATTATACTGTATTGCTGCTTTGTTGTGAGCCACCCCGAGTCTTCGGATAGGGTTGGCATACAAATCTAATCAATTGAATTCAATTCAATCCTGATGGAATAGGCCATGGTGCCAAGCAAGCTGCTGCCCACACGGCTTGCGCCCCCTGGCACTCATCTACTGGCAGCCGCCACTTCATGCCTGTGTGGTGGCTCAAGTTGCAGCAGCACCCATCTTGGTGCAGAAAACCAGATCGGGAGCAGCGGCTGAAACCTCTGCTCCCCGCGCGCTGCCAACCCAATGGCATTGACGGCAGTGCCAAGAAATCTGCTGCCCTCCAGCTTGTGCCCCTTCAGCCCCCACTTGCCCATGGCAGCCGCATTATGACTTTGAGCCACCTGCCTGCTGTTTTTGCAGATTGGCCTGGCCAACCGCCACTCCGGGAACTTGGCCAGCGGTGCTGGTGTGGATTGCTTCGGAGCCCCAAGTCCTGCGAACCTGGCACAAGAGGCATGGGTGGAACATCCTCCTCCCCTCTTTAGATCGCCCTGCAGGGCTCTGCCTTTGCTGAAATGGGGTGGGCAGTTTGTACAGAGGATTGATAGGCTCTCCATCTCTTCTGGGATGGAGAGCGGGGCAAAAGAAGACACAATAGGCTGAGCTCTCCCAGCCCCACTGAACTGCACTTCTTCCAGTCCATCCGCTCCATGGTGCCATAAACAAGACCACCCAGACTTCCTTGTCAGTGCTGCATTGCTGACTCCACCTTGTCCAACTGCTCCTGTTGCCACTTCCTACAAACTTCCCATTCAAAGCGAGGGGCGGACGGGAACACGTGGGCTCAGCAGGCACTCGGTTTACCTTCCTGATGAGGCTCGGAGACTCGAGCCTGCCAGGTGCCTCCTTTCTACCACCGCTGCCGCTTTCTGGCACCTGCTGGAGGCAGGAGGTGAGTCCAAGTGGCTCTTTGATTCTGCTCTTTATCACTGCTTGCCGTCCAGCCAAACATGGGGCGGTTTTTCCCTCTGCATCCTCCAGCTCCCTCTTTTGTGGAAGCCCAGGCACTTTGTCCCATATTTTGTAAAATTCTGTTTCTGCTTGATTATTCAAGCGTCTTGTCATCATGTCTAATTCTGCCCATTCCATGATTTTTTAAAATACCTCTTCATCTTTTGGTATTTCCTTTTCTTTCCATTTCTGTGCAAATATGATCCTTGCCGCAACTAAAATGTGAATTATTAAATAATATATTTCTTTTTTATACTTCATGTCTGAAATACCTAGTAGGAAGAATTCTGGGATCTTTCTAATCTTCTCATTCATTATTTCCTTTAACCATTTCTCTACTTTATTCAAATATTTCTTGGCTTCAAGGCAAGTCCACCATGTATGAAAGTATGTACCAATTTCTTTTTTACATTTCCAACAGGTGGGAGAAATGTTAGGAAACATTTTAGAAATCCTATGTGGTGGGAGATGCCATCTATAAAACATCTTAATTTGATTTTCTTTAAAAGAAATTGATTTTGTTATTTTCCAACTATATACCCATACCTTTTCCCATGTTTCCAAATGTATCTCTTTTCCAAAATTTTTGCACCAACTGATCATATTATCTTTCAATATCCAACCTATCGTTCTATAATTTATTAAATATTTATATACGTTTCCAATTAGTTTCCCTTGATTTTGAGTTAACATTTTACCTAATATATTATTTTCTTTTCGGAAAATATAAGTTTTAGTATCCTTTTGATATCTAGAACTAATCTGTGCATACTGCCACCAATCCAAATAAATACCTAACTCTTGTAATTCTTGTTTCGTTCTTAATTTTGATTGATTTATTTTATTTATTTTATTTATTCGATTTTTATGCCGCCCTTAGACTCAGGGCAGCTTACAACATGTTAGCAATAGCACTTTTTAACAGAGCCAGCATATTGCCCCCACAATCCGGGTCCTCATTTTACCCACCTCGGAAGGATGGAAGGCTGAGTCAACCTTGAGCTGGTGATGAGATTTCAACCTTCAGATCTACAGTCAGCTTCAGTGGCCTGCAGTACAGCACTCTACCTGCTGCGCCACCCCGGCTCTTTTTTTGATTGTCCAGTAAATCCCTATATTTCCATATCTTCCCATCTTTTAAAAAGTCCGGGTGTGATATGGCCTCAATTGGTGAAATCCAATCTGGCATTACAAAGAAATGATTTTTCTTTATTTCGTTCCAAACATCAATCAATGCTATTCTAATGATATTACTTTTAAAATATGAATGGGTTTTCAACTTTCCATACCATATAAAGGCATGCCAGCCAAGCATTAAATCATGGCCTTCTAGATTAAGCAATCTTTGGTTTTCCAAAGTTAACCATTCTTTTATCCATGTTAGGGCAGCGGCTTGGCAATATAGTTTCCAGTTTGGGAGGCCTAGGCCTCCTCTTTCCTTACGGTCTTCTAATGAATTTTGTTTTATTCTTGGTTTCTTGCCTTGCCATATAAATTTTTTGTTATACTATTTAACTCTGCAAAAAATTTTGGTCCGGGATCAATGGGGATAACTTGAAAAAGCAATAAGATTTTTGGAAGGATATTCATTTGAATTGTAGAAATTCTTCCAACTACTGATAATTGCAAGCTATTCCAAATTTCCAAATCCTTTTTAATCTGTCCTAGAATAAATAATTGACATTTTTTAAAGATATGGCTTTGGAGGTCATCCATATACCTGAGTATTTCACCTTTTTTGTAACTTTCATATTTGTCAAATTTTCTAAATATTTTCTCTGTGTCTCTGTCATGTTTTTTGTTAATATCTGTGTCTTTTCTTTCTTTATTTTCAAACCTGCAATGTTCCCATATTCTTCTATTAAGTTTATTAACCTTGGAATTGATGTTATAGCATCTTCTATAATAAGAACTACATCATCGGCAGAAGCTTGCACTTTATACATTTCTTTTTTAATCTTCAATCCTTTTAGTTCCTTTTCTGCTCCTATTTTTATCAACAAAACTTCTAATGTTAAGATAAATAATAATAGGGATATTGGACAACCTTGTCTCACTCCTCTTTGTATTGCTAATTTTTCAGTTTGCTCACTATTTATTATGATTTTAGCTGTTTGTTCAGAATATATAGCATCTATTATATTAAAGAATTTGGTTCCTACCTCCATCTTATTCAATTGTATTTTCATAAAATTTCAATCTATGTTGTCGAACGCTTTTTTAGCATCTAAAAATATAAGCAACATTTGTTTGCCTGGCTGTTGCTCATAATATTCTAACATATTTACTATTGTTCTTAAATTATTTTTTATTTGTCTTCCTGGTAAAAATCCATTTTGATCTCCATGTATCATACCATTTATAATGTTTTAAAACCTATTGGCAAAAATTAATATAAAAATTTTGTAATCCACATTTAACAATGATATTGGTCTATAATTTTCAATTTTTTCCTTCTCCGTAACCACTTTATATATTAAAGTTATTAAAGTTTCTGACCATGTTTTGGGTAGTTCACCTTCTGCTATTATTTGATTATATATTTCTAAGATATTTTTAAAAAGTATTTCAATATCTAGCTTATAAAATTCTGCCGGTATCGCGTCTGGGCCCGTCGCTTTGTTATTTTTCTGGTTTTTAACAGATTGTCTTAGTTCTCTTTCTGTAATAGGCTTATTTAATCTTTGTTGTTGAGCTTCAGTTAGAACTGGTAGATCTATAGTCCTTAAATACTCAAAAATTAAATCTTCCTTTATTTCTTCCCTCTCATATAATTTCCTATAAAATTCTAATGCTATTTCCTTTTTTTCCTCTGTGCTATGTCTTATTACACCTTTAGTATCTATTAATTTTTTAATAATTTTATTTTCCCTCTCTTTCCTAAGTTTATATGCCAACCATCTTCCTGGTTTATTTGCATGCTCAAAATATTACTGTTTAGCTCTCTTTATTTTTTCTACAATTGATTCTTGTTCAATCAACCTTAGTTTATGTTTTATTACTTCTCTCTGATTTTTAACTTTGTCATCATGCTAATCTTTTTGCATTTGCAATTCTAATTTTTTCAATTCTTCCTCTAATTCTTGATGTTGTATTTTCTTCTCTTTATTTTTTTTTGCCATAAAAGAAATTGTTAGCCCGCGTATATATACCTTTGTTGTATCCCAAAGGTTTTGTGGGATAGTATCATTATTTTTGTTTATTTTAAAAAAAGACTCTAATTCTTTCTCTATCCATTTTTTATACTCGGGGTCCTTTACTATATTTCTATTCATGGAGCAGTTGTTTATTTTTCTTTTACCTTTCCAATATATTACTAAAGGGTTATGGTCGGCCCAGGTGTTAGTCTCTATCTCAATATCTCTAATTTTTTCCATTATATGTGCTGGGGCCCAGGCCATATCTATCCTGGACCAGGTTTTATGCGGGTTAGAATAAAAAGTGTATTGTTTATTTTTTAAGTGGTACTCTCACCATATATCTTTTAATAACAGTTCTGTGAGCATTTCCCAAAATGTTGCAGGTAAAATTACATTTTTTCCCTTCTCCTTTTTCTTCCCTGCATAATCCATTTGATTGTCTGAGATTGCATTGAAATATCCTATTATTATCATGTTTTCTATTGATAATGCATTTATTTTGTCATGCAAATCTTTATAAAATTGTTTTTGGTTGTCATTTGGTGCATAAATTGAAACGATTACAAGAGGTTTTGTTTCTAAGTTCAATTCTACCATTAAAATTCTACCTTCACTGTCATTATATATTTGTTTAGATTCAATTATTTCATCAATATACATTGCTTCTCCTCTTTTCTTTTGATTTGCCAAACTAGTATATAATTTCCCCAATTTTTGGTTGTTAAGAAGGCTTCTCTTTGATTTTTTAATATGAACTTCTTGTAAAATATTTATTTGTACTTTTTGTTTCTTAAGTTTAGCCAATATTTGATTTCTTTTCTTCGGGTTATTCAATCCATTAACATTGACTGAAAATTTTTTCAAGTTGTGTGTCATCTTTATTTATAGTATTTTTTGGTTTCTTTCAGTTCACGCAGTCTAGTATCCAAGACCAGTTCTTGTTGGACCTGTGGTTGTTTCTTTTTAACTTCTTGTGTTTCTCCCCTTTCTCCACCAGTGGCCCCCCTTACTTCTTCTTTGCTCTTAAGTTCTATCTGGAGTTGATCAATCTTGTCCAATCCGCTTTGGGCAAAAAAAGCTCTTGCTTGGTCCACACTCTCTATCTTCACTTTCATTGCTTGCCAAGTTAGGGTGAGACCTTCTGGTACCAGCCATCGAAAGATGATGTTCTTTTTGATTAAAACACTTGTGAGGAAGTAATATTCTCTTCGACTTTCTCTTACCCTCTTGGGAACCTGTTTAAAAATCGTGATATCTTTCCCTTTATGTTTCTAAGTCTGATCTCGTGCCTATCTTAAGATATCATCTTTAATTATTCTTCTTGCAAACTTAATATGTACTTCTCTTGGTAAGTTATGCCGTCTTACATATCCTGTTGAAACTCTATAAACTTCGTCTATTTCTCTTATCAGTTCTCCTGGATCAGCTTGTAAGATTTCTCCTATTACTTCTGCCATTTTTGCTGATAAATCTTCATCTCTTTCTTCTTCAATATTTTGAAATCTCATATCATGTGATGCGGATTGGAGTTCAAGGTTGGTTATTGCTTTGTCGAAGCCTCTGCAGGCTGCATAGTTGTGTTCTTCATATTCTTCTACCTTCTGTCCCATGTCTTGAATTTGTTGCTTTTATTCTTTTTTTGTTTTCTTGTAAATTTTGTTGTATTGCTTTCATATTTCCATCCATTTCACTCATGCTCCCTTTAACTTCTCCAATTTCGGTTTTTAGTTCACCAATCTCTTTTTTAATCTCTGTTTTCATCGTGCCCATCTCATTTTTCATCTCTTGCTTCATTTCTTCAAAATATTTTTTTACTTCCTCTTTATTTGTTTCTAGTTGGGTTTTTGTCTGAGTTTGTGTCTTCTGCATAAAATCTTGGATACCTGCTAATGTGTCTTGGATGGACTGAAGATTTCGCTCTGCAGGTGGCTTTTCTTTCTCTCTTTCCTTTTCTTTGGCTAACATTGTTGTTATTGTCCTTTGTTGTAGTGGAGATGATGTTGGAGATACTTTAAGTGTGGGAGTTGGAGTTGGAGTAGATGTTTGCTTTCAAGTTATTGTTGTTGTCACCGAAGTCACACTTTGTGCCCTGTAAGAACCTTTCATATCTCAAGAGTTTAAACCTTGTTATACAATTTCTTAAAACAATCTCTTATTTTCCACAATTAAAGAAAAAATTGGCAATTATAATACCAATAGAAAAAATATAAAATAAGAGAGAGAAAGAAGGAGTGTGGAAAATATATTTTAAATTCAATTTAAATTGAATAACAATATAGAAAGAAAAAGAAAATTTTTTAAAAAGAAAGAAGAGTCAATAAAACCAAAATTTTAATAATACTGGGAAAAGAAAGAGAAGAGAGATCTGTCTCTTAAATATTAAATGAGTGATATACTATATTTATTAATGTTGGGGGGGGACCAGGTATAGAAAGGGGGGAAACAGAGTTTCTAGCACATTTTATATTTCTAATTTAATTAGAAAAAGAAAAAGCAGGGAAAGAAAATAATAAAAAATATATTAAAATTATTTAATCCAGAAAAGAATAAGAAAAAAAGAAAAGACAAAACTATCAGGATAAAGAAAAATTTTAAATTTAAAAAAATTAAAAATTTATTATATTAAAAAAGAGAAAAATAAGTATATCAAACAGAGTAAAAATGTTTAAATTGTATAAGATGTAGAAATATTTCCTTGGTAATACTACAAAAAAAAAAGGAAAAAACTATTAAAAATCCAAATAATAAAATTTGTTTAAAACAATTATATTGTAATATGAAAGTCCAAGAATAAAAACTCCAAGTCGAAATCAAATGTAATGTTTATAAAGTCCAAAATTTATAAAATCCAAAATTCAGAGAAATAAGTCTATTCTTTAAAAATCCCTACACTTCTGATGTGAAAAAAAATTGTCCTCTGATACAGGCCTCCAAAGCCTTTACAGTTCTTGTCTCTTTATTCCTTGGACTCCAGATTCAAACAAGAGTAAAAATAACATTAAAAAATTTAGTCCAACACGATAAAAAATCATTAAAAGCGATTTATAAATTATTTATTCAATTCATTTCTAAGATAGGCCAAATAAAATATTCTTCCAATTATTTACTTATCAGTCCAAATATTTAAATCAATTTGAGAATAAAAATAAGAATAGTCCTAAAAATGCAAAAAACACTGTGTAATATCTGTTTTATATGCAATAAAATACAAAGTATAAAATCATCATTCTTTTTTTTTTTTTTTGAAAACAAGCAACTTAACAAAGACAAGTAGATCTGGCCGTTTTCTTCTCTTGCAGATGGATATCACTTCAGGTTGTAAAGTTTTTTATAAATCGCCTTTGACTTTAAGATCTTCTCTTTTTCAGACATGAGTACCAAAATACCAAAAGATTATCTTAAGGTGCTTTATCTTCTTTTTCTCTGTTGACCCGGCTCTTTGTAGACTTCTTAGTACAGTACTTCTTTTGACTCCGTGAGACGGCTGCTATGGCTGCGCTCCAGCAGCCGCTGGAATGCGGTTCTTCATTGTCACAGCTGCGAGGCTATCCCTACCCTCCGGGGCAGTGGCGATCTGCCCCGAGGGATCCAGGAGACCCCCTGTCCTGCGTTGAACCCTCTGGGCTCCAACTTAGCGCAAATCACGCCCTGTGACAGGGAAAAAGGTGCCGTGAAGACGGAGCAATGCCTTCGCACACCCAACATGGACGAGCTCACCCGGAAGTCTCCAATTCTTCAAATCTTTAATCAGACTTTCTGTTTTATTATTCATATGTTGACATTTTTTTCTGCAGAAATTGGGATGGAAATTAACTGGAGTGGGTGTGGTGGGGTATAATTTTCATGGAGTCAGAAGACAAACTTTGCTCCACTCCCAAAATGCCCCATTTTTCTTAACTATAGCCATAGGGATTGAAAGATAGGCTTTCTCACTGCAAGGCCTGATAGAGAGGCAGCGTATCAGTCCTCCTGGACCTGCCATTTTGTAAACATGCTACCAGGTTTCCCAGCAACCCCTGAGCCTTTGCCACTTTGGTTGGAGTGGCAGACTCACTCGCCAATTGCAGAAAGGGTACCTGAAGCATGAGGATCTGGAGGAAAGAGATATCAGGTGGCAGATTTCTTCTCCCCACCAAAAAACTTTGTATTAAATCCTTTACTCTTTTTCTTTTGGTGATTTGGAATCAAAACCAAGACTGGAGACCACAAGTGATTGCTTACTTAGGGGTTCAGATGAGCAGTCAGTCCCAGGCAGCTGCATTTTTTGCCTCTTGTTTAAAATAATCTTATTGGAAAGCTCCTCATCTTCAAGAATTCCTGCATCTCTCAAATCCGGACCTGCCACAGTTAAAAGGGAAGCAAGTCCCCTTGTAGTTCTCTCAGGGACCTAAGTTACCCCCGATTTCTGTGCCCCACTTCTAACCTCCGGCCCCTGCTGCCTCCTCCTGCCTTTCCCTCCCTCCCTCCCTCCTACAGGCTGCTCCATGATGGTGTGCAGGAGGGGAGTTTCAGCAGCGCCTATCTTGGGTGCCAAAAGCCAGGTTAGGAGTGGTGGCTGAAACCCCTGTGCCCTGCGTGTTGCCAATAATAATAATAATAATAATAATAATTATTATTATTATTATTATTATTATTATTATTATTATTATTATTTATTAGATTTGTATGCCTCCCCTCTCCGAGGACTCGGGGTGGCTCACAACAATAATAAAAAACAATATTATAGCAAAACAAATCTAATATTAAAAAAGAAGCATATAAAACCCTATCATATTTAAAAACCAAACAACACATACATACCAAACATAAAATATAAAGAGCCTGGGGGAAAGGTGTCTCAACTCCCCCATACCTGGCGGTATAGATGGGTCTTGAGTAGTTTACAAAAGACAAGGAGGGTGGGGGCAGTTCTAATCTCTGGGGGGGAGTTGATTCCAGAGGGTCGGGGCCTCCACAGAGAAGGCTCTTCCCCTGGGGCCCACCAAATGACAGTTTAGTCAATGGGACCCGGAGAAGGCGAACTCTGTGGGACCTTATCGGTCGCTGGGATTCATGCGGTAGCAGGCGGTTCCGGAGGTACTGTGGTCCAATGCCATGTAGGGCTTTAAAGGTCATAACCAACACTTTGAATTGTGACCGGAAACTGATCGGCAGCCAATGCAGGCCACGGAGTGTTGTAGAAACGTGGGTGAATCTGGGAAGACCCACAAAGGCTCTCATGGCTGCGTTCTGCACGATCTGAAGTTTCCGAACACTTTTCAAAGGTAGCCCCATGTAGAGAGCATTGCAGTAATCGAACCTTGAGGTGATGAGGGCATGAGCGACTGTGAGCAATGACTCCCTGTCCAAATAGGGCCACACCAGGCAAACCTGGGCGAATGCCCCCCTCGCCACAGCCGAAAGATTATTATTATTATTATTATTATTATTATTATTATTATTAATTGGATTTGTATGCCGCCCCTCTCCGTAGACTCGGGGCGGCTAACAACAATAGTACAAAACATCATGTAAATCCAATACTAAAACTAATACTAAAACAATTAAAAAACCCTTATTTGTAAAAACCAAACATACATACAAACAAACAAACATACAATGCATAAATTATAAAGGCCTAGGGGGAAAGAATATCTCAGTTCCCCCATGCCTGATGGCAGAGGTTGGTTTTAAGGAGTTTACGAAAGGTGACGAGGGTGGGGGCAATTCTAATCTCCGGGGGGAGTTGGTTCCAAAGGGCCGGGGCCACCACAGAGAAGGCTCTTCCCCTGGGGCCCGCCAAATGACATTGTTTTGTTGACGGGACCCGGAGAAGGCCCACTCTGTGGGACCTAACTGGTCGCTGGGATTTGTGCGGCAGAAGGCGGTCTCGTAGATACCCTGGTCCGGTGCCATGAAGGGCTTTATAGGTGATGACCAACACTTTGAATTGTGACCGGAAATTGATCGGCAACCAATGCAGACTGCGGAGCGTTGGTGTTACATGGGCATTTTTGGGAAAGCCCATGATTGCTCTCGCAGCTGCATTCTGCACGATCTGAAGTTTCCGAACACTTTTCTTTTTTTTTATTTTAATCAATATTTTTATTAATTTTTCTTAAAATAAACGAACACACATACAAACATTAAACATAGAGTGGGGGTACATTTCCCTCGCTTATCTTGAAAGTATAAATTCAAATACAGAAAAAGAATACATAGTTAATTATATATTAAATATTAAAAAAAAAGTCTAGTATATTTGGGTTAGTATTTTCCAAATTTTTACTAATATATGTATATAAACCAAAATTCTTACTATGTTACTTATACATAAGCTAATTGTACCATATTCATCAAACGGTATATTTAAACTAATGTTAACATTGTTATTACCCAGGTAAAAACAGATACCAGAAATTAATTAAAAGTAAATTTATATATCTTATTTTTTCTTATCTATCCATTTATAAACATTGTTCCATGTTTCATAGAACTTAGTATCTTCTTGATCGTTTAAACGTCTTGTCATCATATCCATTTCAGCGCAATCTAAAATTTTTGCTATGACTTCTTCTTCCTTGGGGGTTTCTTCCCCCTTCCAATTTTGCGCATATATAATTCTAGCCGCAGTTAGTATGTGTATAATTAAATATAAAATTTCTTTCTTATAGGTCTGATTGGTAATTCCTAATAAATAAAATTCCGGAGTGTTTTCTATGTCCTGCTTTACTATTTCTTTTATTATTTTCTCTATCATCTTCCAGTATGTTTTAGCTTTACCACATGTCCACCATTGATGGTAGTAAGTTCCTATTTCTTTCTTACATTTCCAGCACAATGGAGATATTTTGGGAAACATTTTTGCTATCCTGTTTGGTGGGAGATGCCACCTGTAAAACATTTTAATTTGATTTTCTTTTAATGATACTGATTTAGTCATTTTCCAGTTATTAGTCCAAACTTTCTCCCATGTATCGATATCTATTTCCTTGTCAATGTTTCTGCACCATCTTATCATATTGTCTTTTAAGGTCAATTCTATATTTTTGTGTGCAATAAGGAATTTATATATTTTACCTATTGTTTTTGTTTGGTTAATAGTAATTAAATTGCTTAGCAGATTTTTACTTTTATTAAAAATATAGAGGGTTTTATCCTTCTGATATCTAGATCGGATCTGGGCATAGTGCCACCAATCTATTATTATCCCTTCTTCTTGTAATTTAATCCTGGATTTTAGCTTCATCTAGTCATTTAATAATTCTTTATATCTAAGGATTTTTTTCTTGTCTTTTATAGACTTCGGATGTGTTATTGCTTCTAAGGGGGCAAGCCATTCTGGAATATTTAAAAAGTGATTTTTCCTTATATCTTTCCAGACCTCTAATAGATACTTCCTTAATGTATATCTCTTAAAATATGAGTGGTTTTTCTCCTTATCATACCATATAAATGCATGCCATCCGAGCATAAGATCATGTCCTTCTAGGTTTAATATTCTTTTATTCTCTAGAGTTATCCAATCTCTAATCCATGTTAAGGCAGCCGCCTGATAATATAATTTCCAATTTGGAAGACCAAATCCTCCTCTTTCTTTGATATCTTCTAGACAGTTTATTTTTATCCTAGCTTTTTTCCCTTGCCATAAATTTTTTTAAACTATATTTGTTAATGTTTTGAAAAAGATTCCCCCTGGATTTATTGGGATTACCTGGAAGAGAAATAAAACCTTAGGTAAAATATTCATCTTAATTGTTGCAACTCTTCCTTAAAAAGATATTTTCAAGTTATTCCACAATGCTAAGTCTTTTTTAATTTCTGTTAATAATTTTATGTAGTTATCATTTTTTAGTGTTATTGTTTTGGCTGTTAGGCATATTCCTAGGTATTTTACTTTTTTAACAATCTTTATTCCAGAAATACTTTCTAGTTTGGTTTCTTGTGTTTTACTCATATTTTTAATTAGAAAGTGTGTTTTACTTTTATTTATCTTTAAACCTGCTACCTTTCCATATTGTTCTATAGCTTGCATTAGTGTAGGGACTGTTGTTATCGGTTCTTCAATTATAAACGTTAAGTCATCTGCAAAGGCTTGAACTTTATAAGTTTCATCTCCTACAGTTAAACCTTTTATTTTAGAATCTGTTCTTATTTTAATTAATAGAGTCTCCAGGACCATAAT
This sequence comes from Erythrolamprus reginae, assembly GCF_031021105.1. Taxonomy (NCBI): domain Eukaryota; kingdom Metazoa; phylum Chordata; class Lepidosauria; order Squamata; family Dipsadidae; genus Erythrolamprus; species Erythrolamprus reginae. The sequence goes on from NC_091953.1 coordinate 78,137,106, forward strand.
AAATAACAATGGTGATATAGGGCAACCTTGACGAACTCCCCTATTTATCTCAAGTGTTGGTAATTGATTATTATTCAATATTATATTTGTTGTTTGTTTTGAATAGATAGTATCTATTAAATTAACAAATTTTGGGCCAAATCTCATTTTGTTTAGTTGCATTTTTATAAAAATCCAATTGACGTTGTCAAAGGCCTTTTGGGCATCTAAGAACATTAGAGAAGCTGTCTTACCTGGATGTTGTTCATAGTATTCTAATGTGTTTATGACTGTTCTGAGATTATTTTTAATTTGTCTACCTGGTAAAAACCCGTTTTGGTCTTGATGTATTATTCCATTTATAACTCTTTTAAGTCTGTCTGCATAAATAGCAATAAATATCTTGTAGTCTACATTTAATAGTGATATAGGCCTGTAATTTTTGATTTTTTTTCTGGCTCTGTACCCGGTTTGTGTATTAAAGTTGTTAATGATTCTAACCAAGATTTAGGAATTTTACCCTCGGATCTACATTGATTAAAAATTTCTAACATATTATTTCTTATTGTTTCATTTTCTATTTTATACCATTCAGCTGGTATGGCATCTGGGCCCGTGGCCTTGTTATTTTTCTGTTTTTTGATTGTTATTAGGAGTTCTTCCATTGTTATTAGTCTATCAATAGTGGCCTGTTGGTCTTCTGTTATTTGTGGTAATTTTGAAGATTGTAAATAGTTGAATACTTCATCCTCACCAATATTGTCTTTTGCATATAAATCTTTATAAAAGTTATACACAATAGCTGCCTTTCCTTCTGTATCATATTTTATTATGCCATCTTTATCTTCTAGTTTTTTAATTAATTTTGATTGCCTCTGTTTTCTAAGTTTATATGCTAACCATCTGCCTGGTTTGTTTGCATGTTCAAAGTAATGTTGCTTTGCTCTTTTAATTTTTTCAGTTATCTGGTTTTGTTCTATAATTCTAATTTTATGTTTGATTACATTTATTTCTGTTTTTAAGTCTCTATTCTTTATATGCTGCTGTGATAAAGATTCTAATTGTTTTAGTTCATTTATTAATTGTACATACTTTAATTTGTTTTCCTTATTATATTTTGCTGTATAGGATATTGTTAATCCTCTTATATAAGCTTTAACTGTGTCCCATAAATTTTGTGGAGTAGTGTCTGAATTTTTATTAATTTCAAAAAATATTTTTAGTTCTTTTTCAATCCAGTCCTTATATTTCTTATCATTTAGAATGTTTCTATTCATCCGCCAGTTATTCTGTTTATTATTAATTCTCATAAAGACTACTACTGGGTTGTGATCGGCCCATGTATTGACATCTATCTCGACCTCTTTTATTTGTTCTGCAATAATTTTTGGTGCCCATACCATGTCTATTCTTGTCCAAATTTTGTGGGGGTTGGAGTAGAAGGTATACTGTCTCTTGTGAGGGTATCTTTCCCTCCAAATATCGTTTAGTAATAGTTCCGCTTTCATTTTTTGAAAAGTACTAGGTAATAAATTCTTTCTTCTTTTTTTCTTTTTTTTTACTTTTATTGTTGCTTCCCCCCCTGAATGGTCTAATTGTCTATTTGCAATGGCATTAAAATCGCCAATTATTAATACATTTTCAATAGCTAATTCTATTATTATTTCATGTAATTTTTTATAGAATGTCATTTGATCTTCATTGGGGGCATAAATAGAAACAATAACTAGAGGTCTAGGTTCAATGTCAACTTGTACAATCAATATTCTACCTTCATTATCCTTAAATATTTGTTTGGAATTTATAGAGTTCTCAACATACATCACTACTCCTCTTTTTTTTTGGTCTGCTAATGCAGCATACATTTTTCCAATTTTGGGATTCAACAGTAATTTTTGGTTACTTTTTTAAATATGTACTTCTTGTAATATAGCAATTTGAGCGTTTTGATTTCTGATTTTAGAGAAGATTTGTTTCCTTTTCCTTGGTTCATTAAGTCCATTAACATTTACGGAAAAGATTTTTAAGTCTTTGCTTATTGTCATTTAGTGGGTTTCTTGGTTTCTCGCTGAGGTTGAACTCTTCTAGCACCTTGGTCCTGCTCGACTGTCTGAGCAGTAGCCCCCAGGACTTCTTCCTGTTGGATTGCTGGTTTTTCCACTGGTTGCTGTTTTACTGGTTGTTGTTGAGCCACTTGTTGTTTGACTGCTTGGTCCAGTTGGCTAATACCACTATTTTCAAAAAAATACATGGCTTGATCTATATTTTCCAATTTGTATCTTGTAGAACGCCAAGTCAGAGATAGTCCTTGTGGAATGAGCCAACGAAAAGTTATATTTTCTTTAATCAAAATTCTAGTTAAGAAATGGTAGTCTCTTCTGCTTTCTCTGACACTTCTTGGAACTTGTTTTAATATTTTTATTTCAAGTCCTTTATGTTGCAGTTTGGAGTTTCTTGCCCAGTGGAGTATGTCATCTCGCAAAGCTTTTCTTGTAAACTTGATGTGTATCTCTCTTGGAAGATTGTGGCGACGAATGTAGCTATTCGAAGTTCTGAAAACTTCATCGATTTCTTTCAATAGTTCTGTGGGATCCTCTTGGAGTATTCCTCCAATATTTTCAGCCATAGTCATTTTTAAATCTTCATCTTTTTCTTCTATTATATTCTGAAATCGTAGCCCATATGAAGCTCGTTGCATCTCCAACTGAGTGATTGATTCATCATATCTTCTGTATCGTGCATCAGCTCTGCCTTCGAGGTAGTCCATTCTTTTTTCGGTTTTATCAGATTTCTCTTCAACTTTTTAAACTCGATCTTCACTTTCTTGTAGTGTTTGTTGTATCTCCTTTATCTGATCTTTCATTTCTCCCATGTCGGCTTTCAGTTCAGCCATCTCCGTTTTAAATTCTGCCAATTCAGATTTTATAGCTTCTCTTTGTTGTGTTGCGTCCTCTTTTATAGTCTCTCGTTGTTGAGTTGCATCTTCTTGAGATTTAAACATAAAGTCTTTCAGTGTATTCAAAGTCTCTTGTATTGTTGCAAAATTGGACTGCATTGTTTTATCTTTGTCTTTATCTTTCTCCTTGGTGGACATAGTTACTGATAACACCTGGTGCGTCGGGGAAGGATGCGGTGACCCTTGTGGGGAAGAAATTGCTGCAGTATTGTTTTTTAACTGTTTTAACGTAGGTTGAGGTGCTTGACATTCTCAAATTTGAATCCACTATTTAAAATTTAAAATTACTTTCAATTTATATGTGGTGAAAGGAAAAGAATTCCTATAAATTTCAAACCTGTTCAATTTACCTTGTTTGCAATTTCCCTTAAAATATAACAATATATCAATTCAATTACTAACAAAATTCAAAATGTATTGTTATTTTTAAAACTTTGGATAGACAATACCAAAAAAGCCAGGTGTAAAACTTTTAAAAATAAGAAAAAAGAGAAAAGAAAGGAGATATAGTCTAGAAAGAGGACAAAATGAATAAAGAAAAATGACTATTCATAAAGGGAAAGAAAGAACATAGAAAGAGAAAAATATAGGAGGGGAAAAGGAGGGAGAAAAAAGAGAGAAAAAAGAAGATAAAGATAAGAAAATGAGTATAGGAGATTATTCTAGGAGAGAGAAAAAAAGAAGGAGGTAGTATTTTAATTCCACTGAAAAGGAGCAGGAAACCAAGGTTTATTAACAGCGCATAGGTTTCAAATCAATTTTCTTTTAGAAGTGACACTACACAGGAAAAGGAAAGAAAAAAAAACCCAAAGGAGACCAGGAAAGGAAATAGTTATTCTGAAACACAAAATATCAATATTGTATACTTATATTCTTCTTATGAGTCAAATAATTATACTGATGAAGAAAGGTTGTAGATCCAAATGTCAGGAAGTGAAGTTCTATTTAGTTCCAATTTCAGGTTCAAAAACAAAGTCAAATTAAAAGTTTTCGTTTATTTAAAATGGAGTCAGTTTATTTTCCAAATCCAAGACAAATGTAGACAAGCAAATCTTAAAATGGAGTCAGGTTAATTTTCATACACCAAGGCAGATGTTGGGAAATTCTCAGCAAGTAATCCAAAAACGATCAGCAAGTAATCCAAATGTGATGTTCCAAAAGTAAATAATCCAAAGGAAAGGCTGAATAAACTCTTTTTGATTTAATATTTCAGTTCCTTTTATTTTCCATTTATTTTCAAGTTATTATGTTATTTCATTGTTATATAGGAAAAAAAACCGGCGAGATGAGAAAAAAGGCAGCAAGAATGTGTTCCTCCGCTGTCAAAGTTAAAGCCCGGAACACAGTATTTTTGACGATCTAAAAAGTACAAATTCCAGTCATCATTGCAGGTTACTTTTAACAATTCAAATCTTTTCTATGATCATATCAAATTTAAATTGTTTTGTTAATCCATCGAAAGAAAAAATGTTTTTTAAGTTCCAAAGTTCAAGTTCAAGATGGAAAGAACGAAAGTGAAAAAAATTAGATTCGGCTGTTATTTGCGGATGAATACAAATTGTCCAAAAACTTTCCAGTAAACAGGTGGCGGAACTCACAGCTCCAAGGGCCTTGTCCACTTCATCAGGTGTCACCAGATCAAACTCTTCCCAGACAGGTGGAAAAGTACGTGCCCCAATCACCTAGACTGACTCATTGTCAGTCGACTCTGCTATCCAATCGGAGTTGAGGTCCACCCGGATCTGTGCGATTTTATCAGCGAAAAATGAGTTAAAGTCTTCGGCACTACTCTGCAAGGGCTCCCCAACTCCCCCCTGGTTAAGAAGGGAGCGGGTCACCCTAAACAGAGCGGCCGGGCGAGATTCCGCTGATGCAATCAAGGTGGCATGGTACGTGCATCTTGCTGCCTTGAGTGCCACTTTGTAAGTCTTAATATGAGCTCTTACAAGTGTTCGATCAGATTCAGACTTACTCTTCCTCCATCGCTTCTCTAGACGTCTCTTCTGGCGTTTCAACTCCCGGAGCTCCTCATTGAACTATGGTGCTCTACGGGGTCTAGTGCCGCGGAGAGGTCGCAACGGCGCAATCCGGTCGAGAGCCTCCGCTGCAGCCTTGTTCCAGGCCTCAGCAAGAGATTCTGCTGAACTGTGGATGAGTGTATCTGGAATAACCCCAAGCACCCTCTGAAAGCCCTCTGGGTCCATCAGGCGTCTGGGGTGGAACATCTTAATCGGTTCCGCTTCCCTGCGGGGAAGGATTGGAGCCAGGAAGTTAAGCTGCAGTAGAAAATGATCTGACCATGACAAAGGCAGCACTTCTAAGCCCCTTAGTCTCAGATCATTATTCAATTGCTCAGAGAGGAATACCATGTTGGGTGCATGCCCCCCCTCATGAATTGGACCCTGCACTACTTGAGTCAGGTCCATGGCTGTCATGGTGGCCATGAACTCCTGTGCTAGCCCAGAGGTTTTGCCGAGCGACGGCAGGTTAAGGTCCCCCAAGACCATAAGTCTGGGGAACCCCATCGCCAGACCGGCTACCTCCTCTAGCAGCACAGGCAGGGCTGTTGACACACAGCTGGGAGGCAGGTACATGAGTAACAAACCCACCTGAACCCCTAAGTCCAACTTCACCAGGAGGGATTCGCAACCCGCGATCTCTGGAGCAACGAGTCTACGCAGGCAAAGACTCTCCCTGGCTATAATAACCACTCCTCCCCCCCTTCCCTGGGGTCGAGGCTGGTGCCATATCCGAAACCCGGCTGCGCAAATTTCAGAGAGAGGAACTCCTCCCTCCAGGCCCAGCCAGGTTTCGGTCACACAAACCAGGTCGGCCTCCTCATCCAGGATCAAATCCCGGATGAGGAGAGCTTTGTTTACCACCGACCTGGCATTGAGTAGCAACAGCTTGCGCCCAGGGCCAGAATTACACTCATCACCAGTGCCTTGAGTTAAGCTCATGGAGCCGGAAGAAGGGATCGCTACTAAGCAGCAATCCCTCCTTTCCCTGGAATGGCTAGCTCCATGGCTTCCGCCATACCTGCCTCTCCCCAGCAAGATTGGAATATTTTGACCCTCTGGTACCCCAGAGATAAGTGTCCTTCACTTCCCGCCCATCTGGCATCCGGAGTGCCTTAAATTGCATTCATGTCATATTCATTCATTTCATACATATTATAATCCCATCCACTCACCTCATTCCATCTATCACCCCCTTCCCAATCAATTCCATTCACAATATTCCACTCATTCCAATAATTACTCAAATAATCCCATTCACTCATACTATAAATACATTAACCCCCCCAAAATAGTTAAAAAGTTAAAAATATATAATAGATATAACAGAAATATAAAAATATAAAAATAGCCTAGACGTAATTAATTTGCTAATATAGTGGTACCTCAAGATACGAACCCCTCGTCTTACGAACAACTCGTGATACGAACCCGGGGTTCAGAAAAATTTTGCCTCTTCTTACGAACTTTTTTCGAGTTACGAACCGGCGTTCGGAGACTGCTGGGAAGCCGCGCGGCTGTTTTAAAAGGTGACAGCCGGGCGGCAGGGCTTCCCAGCAGCCTCCCGAACGCCGGTTCATAACTCGAAAAAAGTTCGTAAGAAGAGGCAAAATTTTTCTGAACCCCGGGTTCGGTTTGGGAGGTTGCTGGGAAGCCCCCCAGGCCAGCTGTCACCTTTTAAAACAGCCGCGCGGCTTCCCAGCAGTCGCTGAACGCTGAACGCGGAAGTTCGGGTTTGGTGTTCGGCTTCGGGAAGCTGCTGGGAAGCCGCGCGGCTGTTTTAAAAGGTGACAGCCGGCCTGGGGGGCTACCCAGCAACCTCCCGAACCCCGAACTTTTGCCGAACTTCCAGGTTCGGGGTTCGGGAGGTTGCTGGGAAGCCCCCCAGGCTGGCTGTCACCTTTTAAAACAGCCGTGCGGCTTCCCAGCAGTCGCTGAACGCCGAACGCGGAAGTTTGGGTTTGGCGTTGGGCTTCGGGAAGTTGCTGGGAAGCCGCGCGGCTGTTTTAAAAGGTGACAGCCGGCCTGGGGGGCTTCCCAGCAACCTCCCGAACCCCGAACGTTTGCCGAACTTCCGGGTTCGGGGTTCGGGAGGTTGCTGGGAAGCCCCCCAGGCCGGCTGTCACCTTTTAAAACAGCCGCGCGGCTTCCCAGCAGTCTCCGAACGCCGAACGCGGAAGTTCGGGTTTGGCGTTCGGCTTCGGGAAGCTGCTGGGAAGCCGCGTGGCTGTTTTAAAAGGTGACAGCCGGCCTGGGGGGCTTCCCAGCAACCTCCTGAATCCCGAACTTTTGCCAAACTTCCGGGTTCAGGGTTCAGGAGGTTGCTGGGAAGCCCCCCAGCCCGGCTGTCACCTTTTAAAATAGCCGTGCGGCTTCCCAGCAGTCGCCGAACGCCGTTTTTTTGCAGGGTTTTATTTTGGTTGCACGGATTAATTGACTTTACATTGTTTCCTATGGGAAACAATGTTTCGTCCTACGAACCTTTCGTCTTACGAACCTCCCCCTGGAACCAATTAGGTTCGTAAGACGAGGTATGACTGTAGTTCTTAAAAAGAAGAGCATAAAAACTGCGACAGCAGCAAGAGGGCGCCAAACTCCAAGCTTATTAAGATAGTCAGTTCTCAGAGTTAAAAAAGATGTAAGAAGTTGAATATAAATATCAGAGTCTCAAGATATAAATACAGAATGGTCTTTTTAGTGATGGTTGCAATCAGTGACCAATACTGTAAAAGTTCTGTCTCTTTATCTTGGTTGTAATTGACCCAGGTTCTTCCTCCGTGGGAGCTCCAGCTTTCGCCAAATGTCCTGGACAGTCTCCAACAGTCCTCAGTCCCATTTATTAGTGGTTCTATCTCCATTGTCCCTTCGTAGCTCCACTCTGCCAACACAGCCATAAATCCCCTCTTGGTAACCTCTGGATGACACAATTTAGATGGCATTTCGTTTTTCCTTTTTTACGGTAATGCGAATAATGATCCTTCCAGCACCCGGCGCCCCCACCTTCGGCATCCTGGCATCGTGGGACCATACAGCTCAATAAGCCAGAATTAAAGGAAATTGAATGATATTCCAATGTCAGCTGTGGATCGAGGAGGCCGCCCAAGTTGCAAACCCTCTCTGAGGGGGTCAGTAGTTCCCCCCCCCCAGGATGATGGACAGACAGATGGAATTGTCCTTGGGAGGCAAGACCCAAAGCCACTCCGTCTTGTCTCGGTTGACTTTGAGTTTGTTGACACCCATCCAGGCCCCAACAGCCTCTAGGCACTGGCACATCACTTCCACTGCTTCGTTGACTGGACATGGGGTGGAGATGTATAACTGGGTATCATCGGTATATTGATGATACCTCACCCCATGCCCTTGGATGATCTCACCCAGCGGTTTCCTGTAGATATTGAATAGCAGGGGGTAGAGGACTGACCCCTGAGGTACCACACAAAGGAGAGACCTAGAGGTCGACCCCCCACTAACACCGACTGCGACCGACTGGAGAGGTAGGAGGAGAACCACTGGAGGACAGTGCCTCCCACTCTCAGCCCCTCCAGCCAGCGCAGAAGGATACCATGGTCGATGGTATCGAAAGCCGCTGAGTGGTCAAGAAGCACCAGGACAGAAGACAAGCCCTGTCCCGGGCCCGCCAGAGATCAGTAGAATTTGCCGCAACATCAAGCAAGTTGCTGCTCGCCTGATTTGCGCCCCCTGTCCCCACTGACTGACAGCCATAGTGCAGCTGCTGCAGGCAAATGGGCCAGGGGCCACAAACCGAGTGGGTGGTGTCTTGCTTGGCATCGCGGCCGATTTCAATGGTTTTGGTCGCCACTCCAAATCTAGATTTCCACACTGAAGATAGGTGGTGCTGCAGCTTCAGCCCCCATGTGCCGCCAAGGAGTGGCCTACTCCTGTGCTCCTTCTGCCTGGCTGAAGCAGCAGCAATGCCTATCTTGGGCACAGAAAGCTGAGTTGGAAGCAGCAGCCAAAACCCTTGCGCCCCACATATAGCCAATCCCAATTGAATCGGCCACAACGCCAAGCAAGGACCCCCCAGCCCCCGCTTACTTACGTGGACTCATAACCATAGTGCAGCTGCTGGATGCTTGAGCAGGCCTCTCTTCAGTGGCACACAGGAGCTGAAGTGCCTATCTTGGGCGTGGAAAGCCTGGCGTGGAAAGCCAGGTTGGAAGCAATAGCTGTTAATCCTGATGGAATGGGCTGTGACACCAAGCAAGCTGCCATCCACCCAGCTTCTGCCCCCCAGCCATTGCTTGCCTGCGTGGACTCACAGCCATAGTGCAGCCAGGCTACACCCATCCCATCGCATTCCTCTGGAGCAGCCATGGGTGCACGGTGGTGGCATTTCTCTGATGGGTGCTGATCAGGGGCTGCGCAATGCAGCATGGGCCATGAGAGCGAGGGCAGGAAGACGAAGGGGAAGTCTCTTGCAACTGCGCTTGGGTGGTCTCTCCCTTTGATTTAATGGTTCCATTGCTGTTGCTCCTTCGAGTTCAATGTCTTTCCATTCTTCTTCTAGTTGGGTGACTTGTTGTCTTGTTTTTATATGGGATTCTTCCTTACTTAATTTCAGTTCTTTCACCTCACACAACCTTCTTCATAATGGACAAAATGTTCTAAGTGGAAATTTTCAGCTTTATCAATTGCATCCAGTCTTATTCTTTGCCCTTGCCAGATCACTATTATCCCTTTTGGTATCAGCCACCTGAAGCTGACATCTCTCTCAATTACCGTATTTTTCGCTCTATAAGACGCACCTGCTGATAAGACGCACCTAGATTTTAGAGGAGGAAAATAGAAAAAAAATATTTTGAGCCAAAAAGTAGGCTAAAATATTTATTACAATAACACTGCCCTAGGGAAATTGGGAAAATATACAAACAAGCAACAACAAATAAATAGCTCTAAATATTTTAGAATCCAAAGAAAGGAGAAGGCTGCATTCTCCTCGAAGAGCGTTAGCTTTACGGGCTAATCTCCCAAATACGTTGTGGGAGGGGGAAGAGGAGGCATAATAGGTGGGGGGCTGGGCTGCTGGTGACCGAAGCCTGGATACTCTCTCGTTCAGGCTCTGCTTGGCTGCGGTGGCCAAGCTTGGGAAGCGGGAAAGCCAAGAGCGCCCAGCCATGAGGGGTGCGGGAAGGGAAAGTTAATAAGGTTACCCAAAACAACTGAAGTGAGAACGGCAGCAGCTGTTGTCGCTTCCCCTTGGCTGCCACATCTCTCCGCCGACCGGCTGCGAGCGACTGGCTGGGTTTTGGGTCTTCGAGACCTCCCCGCCTCCGCCGCATTCGGAGCCCGAGAGGGGGAAAGAGAAGAATGGAGAGAGAGCCGCGCGCCGGAGGCGGACGCTGCTGCCGCCTCAACAGCAGCCACGGGAGGGGAGTCGCTGGAGCTGCCCCCGGACTTTTCACCAAGGCCAATGCCGCCAGCCCACATGCCCGCCTCTCCCCGCGGCGGCGGCGGCGGCGGTAGTGCTGCCCATTTTTTTGAGGGGAAAAGACGTCGGCTGAGGGGTGCCCGGTGCTTCCCGGCGAGGAGGAGGAGGAGCTGGGCTCTGGAGGGGCGCACGGGGAAGGGCTTGAGCCGCCGCCTTCTCCTTTCCTGCTGCGTCGGTGGCTTCCCTCGCAAAAGGCTGCGCCCGATGCCGGCTGTTTGCCCCGCGGTTCTCTCGCCTCAGCGAGGGATAAGCAGCACGCGAGGCTGCGGCGAGAAACAACAGCAGCAGGAAAGGAGAAGGCGGCGGCTCAAGCCCTTCCCCGTGCGCCCCTCCGGAGCCCAGCTCCTCCTCCTCCTCGCCGGGAAGCACCGGGCACCCCTCAGCCGACGTCTTTTCCCCTCAAAAAAATGAGGCTTTCCGCCTTACGCCCTGCCTGATCCCACACTTTCCACCCGCAAAGATCAGCCTAGAGGCTTCGCCCTTCCCGCCCGCTCCCCCGGGAAAGAAAAAGCAGCCTGGCTCCCTTTTCCCTGGCCCTTACCTTCACAGCTCAGGCAGCGCTGGACTCCCTGCAGGGGAGTTCTACTGTATATCGCCGCCCCCCCTCTGCTCCAGCGCCTCCCCCCCTCCCTGCCTGCATCTTCGCTCCATAAGACGCGGCTGATTTTTCATCCTACTTTGGGAGGAAAAAAACTGCGTCTTATGGAGCGAAAAATACGGTAGCTTTTTGGTCAGGAATTAGTAATCTCTTCTTAGGTCTCTAACTTTTCTTGGTACCAGTTTCAGGACAACAATCTTTTTCTCCTTGTATCTGAGAGTTGTATTTCTCAGTTTTAATAAAGTTTTTTTTCTACGAGTCTTTTTTGTAAATCTAATGTGAACCTCTCTCATTTCATAGTACACTGAAAGTACTTTTAACTTTAAAAATTGAAAGTGCACCAGAAAATTACATATAAATGTTTGTACATGAATGCTAGAAGCCTTCGAACAAAAATATGGGAATTGGAATTCTTGGAGAAAGAAAATAATATTGATATTATTGGCATAACAGAAACCTTGTGGACAGATGAAAACCAGTGGGACACAGGGATTCCAGCTAACAAACTGTACAGGATGGACAAGAGAGGGAGAAATAGTGGTGGTGGGGCCTTGTACATAAATGAGGAGTTAGAATCTCATGAACTTGAAATTCAAGAAAATTCAAAGTCGCCCACAGAAACATTGTGGATAAAAATCCTGGGACAGAAAACTAATCTGACATTAGGGATCTACTATCGCCCTCCCAACAAACTCCAGAGGCAGATTGCTATTTGGAAAATGAATTTAAGGAGGCCTCAAAAAGAAATAGGATATCATAATGGGGGATTTCAATTATTCCCAAATAGATTTGGTAAATTCTTGTTCTACACACAAGAGACAAGGTTTCTCGACATGTTAGCTGATTATTCCCTTGAGCAGATGGTCATGGAACCAACCAGGGCAAAGGGGACCCTGGACTTGGTTCTAACTAGTGCGCAGAATCTGGTTCATGATGTCTTTGTAACTGAGCCCATTGGAACCAGTGATCACCACACAATAACCTTCAACTTAATCATGGATAACAAATTGTTAGTGAAAACAAACACAGAGACCTTAAATTTTCACAGAGGGAATTTCACCAAAATGAGGAAAATAGTAAAGAAGAAACTAAAATGAACAGAAAAAAAGTCAAATCCCTCCAAAATGCTTGGAAACTGTTTAAAATATGTTACAAAAGGCTCAACTAAAATGCATTCCTAAAAGAGGAAAGAGGACTGGAAAGTCCAAGAGGATACCACTATGGCTTATGAACGAGGTAAAGGAGGTTATTGGAAAGAAGAAAAACTCATTTAAGAAATGGAAGGCTGTTCCTACTGAGGAGAACATAAAGGAACACAAACTCTGGCAGACTAAATGCAAGGTGATAGTCAGGAAAGCCAAGAGAAATTTTTGAGAAGCATATCGCAAAGAATATTAAAGAATATTTAAAATAATACAAAAACTTTTTTAGGTACATCAGAAGCAGGAACCCAACCAGAAAAACAGTTGGGCCACTTGATGACAATGGTCTGAAGGGGATAATCAGAGAAGGCAAAGAGATTGCTGAGAGGCTAAATGACTTCTTTGCCTCCGTTTTCACTGAGGAGGATAGAGAGCATTTGCTTCCTGCTGAATTAGTTTTATCAGGGAAGGAATTAGAAGAATTAAACCAGATAGAGATAAACAAGGAAGATGTTCTTGCATGCCTTACTAAACTAAATGTCCACAAATCACCTTAGAGTTCTCAAGGAATTCAAGTATGAAATTGCTGAACTTCTAGCTAAACTATATAATACTTCTCTAAGATCAGGCACTGTACCTGAGGATTGGAGGGACGTAAATGTAACCTTGATCTTCAAGAAAGGATTCAGAGGTGATCCAAGAAATTATAGACTAATCAGTTTAACCTCAGTTCCAGGCAAAGTGATGGAAACCATTATTAAAGATAAAATTACTCGGCATATAGAAAAACAGGCATTGCTGAAAGAAAATCAACATGGTTTCTGCAAAGGCAAATCATGACTTGCTAACTTCTTAGATTTCTTTGAGGATGTAAATAAACAAATAGATAAAGGGGACCCAGTTGATATTGTATAGCTTGACTTTCAAAAGACTTTTGACAAAGTCCCTCACCAAAGGCTCCTAAAAAAGCTCTTCAGCCATGGAATTAGACAGGTCTTGTCCTTGATTGGTAACTGACTAAATTGTAGGAAGCAAAGGGTGGCAATAAATGGACAATTCTCTGGATGGAAACAAGTGAGAAGTACTTCCGGGTGACGCTTGGATCGCGCTGGGAGGACGGAGACATCGCTCCGTCTCCGTTCTTCTCTTTTCTTTGTTGCAGGGCACAATTTGCGCTTTGTTTGAGCCCGGAGGGCTCAGCAAAGAACAGGGGATCTCCTGGATCCCTAGGGGCAGAACGCCACTGCCCCGAAGGGTAAGGAAAGCCCCGCAGCTGCAACATAAAGAACCGCGCCCCAGCATCGGCAGGGACGTGGCCATAGCGATCCATTCACAGAAGAAGCAAAAGAATCGAAATAGAAGTCTACAATAAGAAGATCAACAGAAAGAAGAAAAATATAAGCACAAACGAGGTAAAATTTTGGAACCTAATACAGTTATACCTTGTCTTACGAATTTAATTGGATCCAGGGCAAGGTTTGTAAGGTGAAAAGTTTGCAAGACGAAACAATGTTTCCCATAGGAATCAATGTAAAAGCAAATAATGTGTGCACATCCTTCAGGAAAATCCCAAATTTTAGAAGGGAGGCGAACAGAGGGCAGGGAGGAGCAGCTAAAGGGGGTGGGTGGAAGAAGTAAGGCTAGGCTAAAGGGTGACTGGGAAAGAAGAAAGGCAAGGGGGGCACCCCTCCCTTTTCTTTCTTCAAAAGACACCCTTTCAGTGCCTCTGCAAGCACGCTGTTCTCCTACTTTTGTTAATACAAACTCTTTCCCCCTCCAAGCCGCCCCTCTCTTTTCTTTCTTCAAAAAAGGGAAAAAAAAGAAATCCCTTCATCCCAGCAGCAGTGGCTTGGGTTCGTAAGGTGAAAATAGTTCAGAAGAAGAGGCAAAAAAATCTTAAACACCCGGTTCGTATCTTGAAAAGTTCATTAGAAGAGGCGTTCGTAAGATGAGGTACCACTGTACCAAAAAAGTGAAGAACTTGAGCCTAAAAGGTGAACAGAGAAAAAGTTTATTCTTCAGAGTTAAATCCTTCCGCAAAAGTAAGATACGGCCGGATCTATTTCTCTTTGTTTAACTGTCTAAACTTTTTTTTAAAAGAGATGTTTTTATATTTTAATCATTGTATATTAGATTTTGGATTCTGATTTTTCAAACTTTTGGACTGAAATCTCCTAATATAAATTACCCACATTTTATAAAATGAATTTTTATGAACTCATCTGAGATTCTATAAATTTTCAAGTGGACTAAATTAAAAGGAATCATGGTGTATGGATTAAACCTTCTTAATGAACTCATATATCAATGGATAAAATTTTAACTTTTAAACTTCTAACCTGATTGAATTCTAACTTCTTGCATTAAAAGAATTTTGGTGACTTGGAGGTATTTACAGAGGGACTACTTTATAAATGTCAACAGCATAAGGATCAAACTGAACGAGATGGACTAAAGCTTCCCCCCCCCCTTTTTTCTAATTCTTTATTTTTTATATTTGCAATACATCCATTTTTATGTTTTCCCCTTTGTTTTCTCTCATGGACTGCGGATTTTGGGTTCTCTTTTTGTTCAATAGAAGACTGAGGAATTTGGACAGAAGAGTTCGGTAAAATTTTAAATAAACTTTAAAAATAAATTTTCCTTGAGAATAAAATTAAAAAATAATTAAAGACCCAAGACTGTTTTAAGAAAGTTTGAATCTCGAAAAATCTTGAAAATCTTTTTTCTATTAAGCATTTGTCTATTTTTTCCCTATTTTATACATTATAATTTTATAAATATATTTTTACGCTTTTTATATTTGCATATCTACATTTTTTCTTTGTTTTTACTATAACTTTGCTCTTTATATTCACATATTTACATATTTTATAATTTTAAATAGCATTTTTAAATTCTCTTTTTTTCCTCGTTCCTTTGTCATATTCAATCTTGGTTTCTCTATTTCCTTTCTCTTTATTTTTGATATTAAAAATTGCTGGAATATTACTTTACCCCCTCTTGATCTGGTATACCCCCCCAAACTTATAATATATTTTAGATTATATTTCATATTTACTCTCTCTTTTTTCTTTCCCTTTTCTTCTTTTACTTACATAATAAGTACATGGTTAAGTGTATTGTTTGATATTTGATTTAGAGTATATTTTAAAAATTATTGTTATAGCCTTTCTGTTATTAACTCTTCTCTTTTCTTATTTCTTTTCCCTTTCCCTTTCATTTCTTTATCATTTATTAATATTGGTATTCCTTGCTGGATTGTTTTGCCTGTTTGATTGTGGTATCTTTTTATTGCATAATTACTAAGTTTGATCACTTTAATTTTATAGTATTTTTTTAAGAATATAAATCATATTATTAACTGAAAAAGAAAGTTAATTAAGGTATAGACTGTAAACCTCTGAGACATGAAAGGTTCTTTTAGGGCTCAAAGTGTGACTTTTGTTACAACAACAACCCGAAAACAAACATCCACTCCAACTCCAACTCCTACCCCAAAGGTATCCCCCACATCATCTCCGTTACAACAGTGATCAATAATAACAATGCTAGCTAAAGAAAAAGAGAAGGAGAAAACTCCAATAGAATCAAATTTCCAGACCATCCAAGATACCCTAGCTGTTATTCAAGACTTTATGCAGAAAACACAAACTCAAATGGATACAAATAAAGAAGTGAAAAATATCTAGAAGGAATGAAAGAAGAAATGAAAAATGAGATTTGAAAGCTGATCTCAAGATGGAGATTGGAGATTTCAAAACTGAAATTGGTGAAGTAAAAGGGAGCATGAAGGAGATGGATGGAAATATGAAGTCTATACAACAGAATTTACAAGAAAATGAAAAAAGAATGAAAGCAATGGAAGATAAAGTTCAGGATATAGGACAAAAGGTGGAAGAATATGAAGAACAAACCTATGCAATCAATAGAGGCTTTGACGAAGCAATAATCAATCTTGAACTCCAATCCGCATCACATGGCTTGAGAGTTCAAAACATAAATGAGGAGAAAGACAAAGATCTATCAGCAAAGATAATAGGAGAAATTTTACAAATGGACCCACAAGAACTTATAAGAGGGATAGATGAAATTTACAGAGTCCAAACTGGCTATGCACGGAGACACAACCTACAAAGAGAAGTTCACATCAAGTTTTCTAGAAGAGTAATTAGAGATGACATCCTAAAACAGGCGAGAAATCAGACTTGGAAGTACAAAGGGAAAGACATTACAATTCTGAAACAAGTTCCAAAGAGGGTAAGAGAAAGTAGAAGAGAGTACTATTTCCTTACAAGTGTCTTAATTAAAAAAAACATAATTTTCCGATGGTCAGTACCAGAAGGACTTTCTTTGACTTGGCAAGGAATGAAAATTAAGATTGAGAGTGTGGAAGATGAAAGAGCTTTCTTTGCACAAAGCAGATTGAATAGAACAGACCAACCACAGAAAGAACTAAAAGATAAAGAAGAAGAAAAGGGGGCTACCAGTAAAGAGAGGGAGGAAATACAAGATGTTAAAAAGAAAAAACCACAAATTCAACAAGAATTGGTGTTAGCAGATTGCGTGAACCAAAAGAAATAAAAAAATACTATAAATAGAAATGTCACATAATTTGAAAATCTTTTCAGTTAACATAAATGGACTGAACAACCGCAGGAAAAGAAATCAAATATTGGCTAAACTAAAGAAACAAAGAGCACAAATAAATATTCTACAGGAAGTCCATATTAAGAAATCAAATAGAAAATTACTCAATAAACCAAAATTAGGGAAACTTTATACCAGTTTAGCAAATAAAAAAGAAAGAGGTGTAGCAATGTATATTGATGAAATAATAGAGTCAAAACAAATATATAGTGATAGTGAAGGTAGAATTTTAATAGTACAATTGGAGTTAGAATCGAAACCTCTCGTTATTATATCAATATACACACCAAATGACAATCAAAAACAATTCTATAAGGAATTACATGACAAAATAATTGAGCTATCAATAGAAAACAAGATAATAGTAAGTGATTTTAACACAATCTCAAATAGTCAAATGGACTATACAGGGAAAAAGAAAGAAAAGAAAAAAAGGTAATTTTACCAACAACATTTAGGTCACCCTAAACAGAGCCGCCTTGATTGAATCAGCGGAATCCCGCCTGGCCGCTCTGTTTAGGGTGACCCGCTCCCTTCTTAACCAGGGGGGAGTTGGGGAGCCCTTACAGAGTAGTGCCGAGGATTTTAACACGTTTTTCGCTGATAAAATCGCTCGAATCCAGGCGGACCTCGACTCTAATTGTAAAACAGAGTCGACTGACAACGAGTCAGTCGAGGTGACTGGAGCACATACTTGTCCACCTGTCTGGGAAGAGTTTGATCTGGTGACACCTGATGAAGTGGACAAGGCCATTGGAGCTGTGAGTTCCGCCACCTGCTTACTGGATCCGTGTCCCTCCTGGCTGGTTTCGGCCAGCAGGGAGGTGACACGGAGCTGGGCCCAGGAGATTGTCAATGCTTCCTTGGGGAGGGGGTCCTTTCCAACACCCTATAAAGAGGCGCTTGTTTGCCCCCTCCTCAAGAGGCCTTCCCTGGACCCAGTCGTACTTAATAACTATCGTCCAGCCTCCAACCTTCCCTTTATGGGGAAAGTTGTTGAGAAGGTGGGGGCGCTCCAGCTCCAGCAGTCCTTGGAAGAAGCCGATTATCTAGGTCCCCAGCAGTCGGGTTTCAGGCCCGGCTACAGCACGGAAACTGCTTTGGTCGCGTTGATGGATGATCTCTGGCGGGCCTGGGACAGGGGTTTATCCTCTGTCCTGGTGCTTCTTGACCTCTCAGCGGCTTTCAATACCATCGACCATGGTATCCTTCTGTGCCAGCTGGAGGGGCCGGGAGTGGGAGGCACTGTTCTTCAGTGGTTCTCCTCCTACCTCTCCGGTCGGTCGCAGTCGGTGTTAGTGGGGGGCCAGAGGTCGACCCCGAGGTCTCTCCCTTGTGGGGTGCCTCAGGGGTCAGTCCTCTCCCCCCTGCTATTCAATATCTACATGAAACCGCTGGGTGAGATCATCCAAGGGCATGGGGTGAGGTATCATC
Organism: Erythrolamprus reginae; assembly: GCF_031021105.1. Taxonomy (NCBI): domain Eukaryota; kingdom Metazoa; phylum Chordata; class Lepidosauria; order Squamata; family Dipsadidae; genus Erythrolamprus; species Erythrolamprus reginae. The sequence goes on from NC_091953.1 coordinate 78,155,332, forward strand.
AGTACGCTGATGATACCCAGCTTTACATCTCCACCCCATGTCCAATCAACGAAGCAGTGGAAGTGATGTGCCAATGTCTGGAGGCTGTTGTGGCCTGGATGGGTGTCAACAGACTCAAACTCAACCCTGATAAGACGGAGTGGCTGTGGGTTTTGCCTCCCAAGGACAATTCCATCTGTCCATCCATCACCCTGGGGGGGGAATTATTGACCCCCTCGGAGAGGGTCCGCAACTTGGGTGTCCTCCTCGATCCACAGCTCACATTAGAGAACCATCTTTCAGCTGTGGCGAAGGGGGCGTTTGCCCAGGTTCGCCTGGTGCACCAGTTGCGGCCCTATTTGGACCGGGTGTCACTGCTCACAGTCACTCATGCCCTCATCACCTCGAGGTTCGACTACTGTAACGCTCTCTACATGGGGCTACCTTTGAAAAGTGTTCGGACAGTTCTTCTGGGTGGAGCCCGATTGCGCCGGAGGTGCGGAAGCCAAGCTCCGGCTCCGCAGCCTTCCTTTCCCTCCTGTAGGATGCGGATTCGCGTTGTGCCGACCCCAGAGGGGTCGGCACAGGACAGGGGGTCTCCTGGACACCCCGGGACAGATCGCCGAGGTCTCGGGGGTTAGGGATAACCCCGCAGCTGCAGGAATGGAGAGCTGTGCCCAGGCGGCTTCCTGGACACAGCCATAGCGGTCTCCGAAAGCGGAAGGTAAAAAAAACAGAATTGAAGTCTACAAAAAACAGATCAGCAGATAAAGGAGATCGATAGCACCACACGGAACTCTTTTGGTATTGGGACGACTTTGGAAGAAGAAGCTTTTAAACTTTAAGGCGAATACACAAAAGAAGAAAACTGAAAGTGATATCCATTCGCTGAAGAGAAAATCAGCCGGAACTACTTGTCTTTGTTACAATTAAGTATAACTTTCACTTTTTTCTAAATTTAAGATTATAGTGTGGTGTGTACGCTTCCCCTTTTTACTTTTTTCCCTATATTTTTGATATATAAATTTTCTTTTTCTTCTTTTTAAATAAAGTTAAAGTTTGATTTGCTAATCATTGAGTAGATGAAGTAAAATATATTAATGAACTGAATACATGAACCTATGAACTGAACTAAATTGAAACTACGTTATTTGAAGGGAATCCTACTGAAGCTATAATTATTTGAAATGAAATTTGGATTACTTATTCTATTTTTCTACTTTTAAAATTTTTGACATTATTTTTACTTCCTTTTTACCCTTGTTTTTGGACTTGATGGGACTATTTTTCTGCGTTATAATAGAGGTGTAAGGATATCTTTTGTATTTTTACTTTTTTCTGCCTTTTTTATAAAATAAAGAGACTTGGATTATTTTATAAGTATTTGAATTTGGAAATTACATTGGACATTGGTTTTGGATTTATTGTTATTTTTCTTGGATAATTTTATTAGAACATAATTTAGGTTCACTTTACTTGGATTTATTATTAGAAATTTTTGTATCCTTCTCTAAAAAAAAAGATTTTTCGATATCTTTCTTTTTTAATCTAAGGTGTGCTTTTCATAATTACTGCTTGAAATAATTTTTCCATTCTTTTATATATATATATATATATATATATATATATATATATATATATATATTAGAAATAATTTTTTTTATTTTTTTTATTTTTCCATTTTCTATTTTTCTACTCTTCTTTTTTTTGTATTTTTTAAATATTAGAAATATTTTTTTCCACTTAATTTCTTTTGAAATACATTTTCAATCAGGTTTCCTCCCTATTTCCCCCCCTTTTTTATTCTTTCTCTCTTCCCTTTTCTTTTTCTTTTACCCTTTTTAATTCTCTCTTCTTATTACAATTATACTCTTTCCTCCCCCCATTATTAACTTAATTAATATGAGCTAGAAGCTTGATTTCTTCCCCTCCACACCTGATCCCCCTTTTCTAAGATACTAGGATCCTAGAAGATTGAATTATTTTTCTTCCACCTTTTTTTCTTTTTTTCCTCTTTACTTTCTTTCTGTTTAATTAACTCAAACAACTAACTATCGTATTATTATTGTACTAATTGAATTGATATTTACTTTTTAAAATTTTGGAATATGAAAGGCTCCCACAGGGCACAAAGAGCGACTTCGATAACTACAATAACAACGCGAAAACAACCAACTACCCCGGCTTCGACTTCAACTACTACACCAAAAGTCTCCCCAACTTCATCACCATTACAACAAAGGACTATAACTACAATGTTAGCCAAAGAGAAAGAAAAAGAAAAGCCAATGATGGATCCTAACTTCCAGATTATTCAAGATGCCCTAGCTGGTATACAAGAGTCACAAGCCCAGACCAAAACTCAACTTGCCGCGAATAAAGAAGAAATGAAAATGTACTTACAAGAAATGAAGCAAGAACTGAGGCAAGAAATGAAGGAGATGAAAGATGAGATAAAAAAAGAAGTTGCTGAGCTTAAAACAGAATTAACGGAAGTGAAAGGAAAGGTCGCTGAGATGGACGGAGATATAAAAACCAAGCAACAAAACCTACAAGAAAGTGAAAAAAGAATACAAACGACAGAAGGGAAAATTCAAATCATGGGACAAAGAGTGGAAGAATACGATGACCGTAATTATGCAGCCTGCAGAGATTTTGATACAGCAATAACTAACTTAGAAATCCAATCCGTGTCACATGGCCTGAGATTCCAAAATATTGAAGAAGAAAGAGATGAAGATCTACCCACAAAAATGGCAGAAGTGATAGGTGCTATCATGCAAGAGGATCCAGCAGAATTGGTAAGAGAAATTGATGAAGTCTACCGAGTCCAGACTGGATATGTGAGACGCCACAACTTACCTAGAGAAGTGCATATTAAATTTTCAAGAAGAATAATCAAAGATGAGATACTGAGATTGACAAAAAATTAGACTTTTCAACGCAATGGGAAAGAAATTATAATTCTGAAACAAGTTCCGAGGAGAGTTTGAGAGAGTAGAAGACAGTACTACTTTCTTACAAGCATTTTGATCAGAAAGAGCATTGTTTTCAGATGGTTGGTACCTGAAGGTTTGACTCTGACTTGGCAATCGACGAGAGTAAGAATAGAAAGTGTGGAACAAGCAAGATCTTTCTTGGCACGTACCAGATTGGACAAAATTGAACAAATCCGGATAGAATCAAAGAGTAGTGATGCCAAGATGGGGGCCACTGGAGGTGGAGGGGAAGAACTACTGGCAGTGGGGCAGGAACAAACCCAGGCTTCACAGGAATTAATTTTGGAAACCCGACTCCGTGAACCAAAAGAAGCCATAAAGTACTATAAATAAAGATGACACAAGAACTGAAAATATTTTCAGTTAACGTAAATGGATTGAACAACCCGAGGAAGAGGAATCAAATATTAAATAAACTTACGAAATAAAAAGCCCAGATAAATATTTTACAAGAAGTTCATATAAAAAAATCAAAACGAAGTCTTCTTAAAAATTCAAAATTGGGGAAATTATATACTAGCTTGGCAAATCAAAAGAAAAGAGGTGTAGTAATGTATATCGATGAATTAATTGAATCCAAAGAAATATATAATGATAGTGATGGGAGGATGTTGATTGTGCAATTAGACTTAGAACCAAAACCTCTTGTAATTGTCTCAATTTATGCACCAAATGATAACCAAAAACAATTCTATAAAGACCTGCATGAAAAAATTAATGAATTATCAATTGAAAATATGATAATAATAGGGGATTTTAATGCAATTTCAGATGACCGAGTTGATTATACCGGGAAAAGAAAAGAAAAGAAAAAAAATGTAATTTTGCCTGGGACGTTCTGGAAAATGTGTACCGAATTAGCATTAAAAGATGTATGGCGAGAACAACATTTAAAAGACGAACAATATACTTTTTATTCTAACCCGCATAAGACTTGGTCTAGAATTGACATGGCATGGGCCCCTCTACATATAATGGAACAAATTAGTAAAATAGAAATAGAGACAAATAATTGGGCAGATCATAACCCTTTATCTATATATTGGAAAGGTAAAAGGAAAATAAATAATTGGTCAATGAATAGAATCATAATAAAAGATCCAGAATATATAAAATGGATAGAAAAAGAATTAGAGCTTTTTTTCAAAATAAACAAAAATATTGATACCACTCCTCAAAATTTATGGGCTACAGCTAAGGCGTATATATGTGGACTAACAATATCATTTGTAGCAAAAAAAAAACAAAGAGAGGAAAATATGTTATGAAAAATTATTAGAAGAACTGAAAAGTTTAGAAATGTTAATGCAAAAAGAGGGTAAGGATGACAAGTTAAAAAACCAGAGAGAATTAATAAGACATAAATTGAGATTAATAGAACAAGAACCAATTGCAGAAAAAATAAAAAGAGCAAAACAAGAATATTTTGAATATGCAAATAAACCTGGAAGATGGTTGGCATATAAATTAAGGAAAGAGAGAGAAAATAGAATTATTAAAAAGTTGATAGATTCAAAGGGTATAATGAAACATAGAATAGAAGACAAAAAGGAAATAGCATTGGAATTTTATAAACAATTATATAAGAAGGAAGAAATAAGTGAAGATTCAAGTTTTAGATATTTGGGAAAAATAGAATTACCAGTATTAACTGAGGCGCAACAGCAAAGATTGAATAAACCTATTACAGATATGGAATTAAAACAATCCATAAAGAATCAAAAAAATAACAAAGCAACAGGTATAGATGCAATACCAGCAGAATTTTATAAATTGGAGATAGAAATATTTTTTTCAAACATGCTTGAGATATATAATCAAATATTGGCGGAAGGTAAATTGCCAAAAACATGGTCAGAAACTTTAATAACCTTAATTCACAAAGCAGATACGGAAAAAGAAAAAAATTGAAAATTATAGACCTATTTCACTATTAAATGTAGATTATAAAATTTTTATATCAATATTCGCAAATAGACTTAAAAGTATTATAAATAATATGATACACAGTGATCAAAATGGTTTTCTACCAGGAAGACAAATTAAAAACAACTTAAGAATAATAGTAAATACATTAGAATACTATGAGCAACATCCAGAAAAGCAAATGGCGCTTATATTTTTAGATGCGAAAAAGGTGTTTGACAATGTAGACTGGAACTTTATGAAAATACAACTAAACAAGATGGAGGTAGGAACAAAGTTTTTTAATGTAATAGATGCTATATATTCTGAACAAACAGCTAAAATTATAATAAATGGTGAACAGACTAAGAAAGTAGATATACAACGAGGAGTAAGACAAGGTTGCCCAATATCACCACTATTATTTATTTTAACATTAGAGGTACTGTTGATAAAAATAAGAGCAGATAGGGAAATAAAAGGATTGAAGATAAAAAAAAGAAATTTATAAAGCACAAGCATTCGCAGATGATGTGGTGTTTGTTTTGGAGGACCCAATAGAATCCATTTTAAACTTAATAAATTCGATTGAAGAATATGGGAAAGTTGCAGGATTGAAAATAAACAAAGAAAAGACGCAGATATTAACAAAAAATATGACTGAAACACAAAGAAAAAATTTAGGAGATTTATCTAACATGAAAATTACAAAAAAAGTGAAGTATTTAGGGATATGGATGACCTCCAAGGCTATATCATTGAAAAATGATAACTATTTAAAACTGTTAAGCCAAGTTAAAAAAGATTTAGAATTATGGAGTAATTTACAACTATCATTAGTAGGAAGAATTTCTACAATTAAAATGAATATCCTTCCCAAAATTTTGTTTCTCTTTCAAGTTATTCCAATTAATCCAGGACCTAAATTTTTTGCTGAACTAAATAAGGTAATAAAAAAAATTATTTGGCAAGGTAAAAAAGCAAGAATAAAACAAAACTCATTAGAAGATCGTAAGGAAAGAGGAGGCCTAGGTCTCCCAAATTGGAAATTATATTACCATGCCACCGCTTTGACATGGATAAAAGAATGGTTGACCTTAGAAAATCAAAGGATACTTAACCTAGAAGGGCATGATTTGATGGTTAGTTGGCACGCATTTATATGGTAAGACAAATTATTTTAAAAATAATATTATCAGGAAAGCATTGATAGAAGTATGGAACGAAATAAAGAAAAACCATTTTTTAGTAATGCCAGAATGGGTATCACCCATTGAAGCTATTACACACCCGAATCTTAAAGAAAAAGGTAAGAATTGGAAATATAGAGAATTGTTAGATGATAAATTTAAATTAAGAACAAAACAAGAATTATATGACTTAGGTATCGACTTGGACTGGTGGCAATATATACAGATTAGTTCGAGATATCATATAGATGTAAAGACTTATATTTTTAAAAAAGAAAATAATGTGTTGAGTAAATTATTATTTCAAAATTATTCAAAAATAATTGGAAACGTGTATAAATATCTATTAAATTATAGAACGATAGGTTGGATATTGAAAGACAATATGATCAGTTGGTGCAAAAATTTAGGCAAAGAGATAGATTTAGATACATGGGAAAGAGTATGGATGTATAATTGGAAAATAACAAAATCGATTTCCTTTAAAGAAAATCAAATTAAGATGTTTCATAGATGGCACCTTCCACCGTATAGAATTTCTAAAATGTTTTCGTCTGTATCACCTATATGTTGGAAATGTAAAAAAGAAATTGGTACATATTATCATGCATGGTGGACATGTCCTGAGACAAAAATATTTTGGAACAAAGTAGAGAATTGGATAAACGAAATAACAAAGGAGAAGATTAATAAATCTCCTGAATTGTTTTTATTGAGTATTTCAAATACAAAGTATAAAAAAGAAATTTATTATTTAATAATACATATATTGGTTGTGGCACGAATAGTATTCGCACAGAAATGGAAAGAAAATACAATACCAAAAGATACTGAAGTATTAAAAAAAATTATAGAGTGTGCAGAACTAGATATGATGACTAAACGTTTAAATAACCAAACTGAAACAGAATATTATAAAATATGGGATAAAGTATACGATTGGTGGAATTTTAAAAATGGTATTAATAATTAACTATAATATAGAATGAAATATTAAATAGTATTACTAATAACTTTTTTCTCTTGTTTTTTCTGTTTGTATAAACATAGAATATTTTAAAATATAAAAAAGTTTAATTAACAAGTTTAATATTGAAAATATAGAGTTAAAAATTAACAAGAATGTAATTTATATGTATGATATTTCTGCTTTGATGTGATCATAGATAGGATTTTTATATTTTTGTATTAGTTAGACTTCTACAATAAGAGGAGCAATGGTAGCTCCTTAAATGTTTATTGTTGTATGTCCTTTTAAAAAATTCAATAATTTTTTTTTTTTAAAAAAGTGTTCGGAAACTTCAGATCGTGCACAATGCAGCTGCGAGAGCAGTCATGGGCTTCCCTAGGTATGCCCATGTTACACCAACACTCCGCAGTCTGCATTGGTTGCCGATCAGTTTCCGGTCACAATTCAAAGTGTTGGTTATGACCTATAAAGCCCTTCATGGCATCGGGCCAGAATATCTCTGGGACCGCCTTCTGCCGCATGAATCCTAGCGACCGATTAGGTTCCACAGAGTTGGCCTTCTCCGGGTCCCGTCAACTAAACAATGCCGTTTGGCGGGACCCAGGGGAAGAGCCTTCTCTATGGTGGCCTCGACCCTCTGGAACCAGCTCCCCCCAGAAATTAGAACTGCCCCCACCCTCCTCACCTTTCGTAAACTCCTTAAAACCCACCTTTGCCGTCAGGCATGGGGGATTTGAAACATCTCCCCTGGGCCTATATAGTTATGTATGGTATGCTTGTGTGTATGTTTGCTTTTAATAATGGGGCTTTTAGTGTTTCTTTTAAATTATTAGATTTGTTATATATTGTTTATTATTGCTGTGAGCCGCCCCGAATCTACGGAGAGTGGCGGCATACAAATCTAATAAATAAATAAATAAATAAATAAATATTTTGGAAAATGAGTACAGAATTATTATTAAAAGATATATGGCGCAAATGTCACCCACAAAATAAACAATATACTTTTTATTCAAACCCTCATAAAATTTGGACTAGGATAGGTGTTGTGATTCCGTCTGAGGCCCCTCAGGGAACAGCTGATCCTCTGCCGGCTTCCTGCTCAGAGGGGGAGGATGAGGAACAGGAGGTTCAGGCAGACGGGGAGGAGGAATCTCAGGCTGAGGGAGAGGGAGGACAGCCAGAGTCCCCTGAGGGGGAGCTCTCCCCAGCAAGCAGCCTGGATTCCTTAGATGAAAATGCACAAGCAATCATCGATCTCCGGCAGAGAAGAGCAACACAACGAAGGGGACAATTAGCCAGGTACTTTCAGCACTAAAGAGGCAACAGCTGGGTTTGGGTGTGGTGCTCTCTGGAAAGGCTGAAAAGGCAGACCCACCCTTCCTGGCTTGTGGAGTATTATCTTTGGGAGTCCTGGGACCTGGCTGTGATCTTTGGCGTCTTGGAATTCTGGTTTGTGACTTTGAATACTGAAACCTTGGGGGGAAAAGGTGTGGGTCTTATTCTCTACAGTGGTGGGTGTGCCAGCAAGAAGTCTGCTGTATTGTCTGGCCATCAGGATTCTGCTGTGAAGTCTCATAGCCTGCCTGTTGGGAAGAACAGGTTTTTCTCTGTGTTTATTTTTCAAACTATAAAATGCCTTTGTTTGTACCAGCGTGTCTGGCTGTTTTTTCCAGTTGGCGTTGAAGTCTGGGGGCACCCAGACAGAACAGATAGATATGACCTGGGCACCAGCACACATAATGGAAATAAATTTAGACACATGGGAAAAAGTATGGGTACACAATTGGAAAATAACTAAATCGATCTCTTTCAAAGAAAATCAAATTAAGATGTTTTATAGATGGCACCTTCCACCATATAGGATTTCAAAGATGTTTACACCCCTGAAGCCCCAACGCCCAGCTGACACTGCCGGGAGCGCCAGAAGCAAGGAGGACTCCCCTGAGCCTCCAGAGCCCTCAGCGACTTCCCCCGAAGCCCCGACGCCCAGCTGACTCTACTGGGAGCGCCAGAGGCAAGGAGGACTCACCCGAGCCTCCGGAGCCCTCAGCGACCTCCCCCAAAGCCCTGACGCCAAGCTGACTCTGCTGGGAGCACCAGAAACAAGGAGAACTCCCCCAAGCCTCCGGTGCCCACAGCAACCTCCCCCGAAGCCCCTACGTCCAGCTGACTCTGCCAGGAGCGTCAGACGCCAGGAGGACTTCCTCAAGCCGACACCAAGCGAGCACCCGACACCAAGCGCCCCCCCAACCAAGCTACACATATACATGTCCCCCTAGAGGAAAGCGCGAGGGAAAAAAAGGAATAGAAAAGAAACAAGCAACAAATAACAACCAATTCAAGGCAACTAACAGCAAATACACCAACAAAAACATAAACATAATGAAAAGCACAATAATAACACATTAATAGCACCCATCTGGACACCACCAGTCACAACTGGACACTGAACCCCAACTATGTCTAGTACACTAAAAGCAGAACTGCCATCACTGCATTCTCCCTCACCCACCCAGCAACTTATCACACACATGAAGAACGATCCACACACACACGAAGAAGACACACCAACCATGCACATGGGAGACAAACCCCCATAAGCAAAGATGAAGATGGAACTGACTCCATAGTGAGCTGTAGACTGCGCTCTATGTACACACTCCTCCCCTCAAACCTCCAAAACTTTACCTGCAACAAGTGCATACTAATCCAATTACTTGAAGAAAAAATTGAAAACTTAGAGGAAAACCTAAGAACCCTGAAACACCAACATCAAAATGAGGAAAACCAACACACTCCCAACAAAACCAATATCCCAGTCAAGGAAAGCCGAACCAACTCCCCCAACATAGTAAACGACTGGACACACATAACCCAAAGAAGAAAAAACAAACCAATACAAAATTTCTACCAAATCCAACCCACTTCCTCCCAACCCCACTGCCTACAAGCAACAAGTATTCAGTACTTCTGGCAGAAGAAAATCAGCAATCACCTGACAAGGAACCACCAAGAACCAAGCACAACAAAACACCACCAAATGCCTCCACAACGAAAGCCAACCCCACCCTCCCCAACCCAGCCAAAAAGAAAAGAAGAGTGCTGGTAATTGGAGACTCAATTCTCAGGGGAACTGAACCTGCCATCTGCAGACCAGACAATCAATCCAGAGAGGTATGCTGCCTTGCTGGAGCTAAAATCTCTGACATACGCAAAACATTACCAAAATATTAAAGCCCTCTGACTACTACCCCCTACTGGTGATCCATGCGGGAACAAACGACACAGGAAAAGACATGAATCAAATAATGAAAGACTATGACCACTTGGGCAACACAGCCAAAAGGATAGGTGCACAAGTTGTTTTTTCTTCCATTCTACCCACAAGAGGATGACACCCGGCCAGGGAACACAAAATCCCACAAATAAACTATTGACTAAGGAGATGGTATCACCAAAAGAACTTTGGCTTCCTTGACCAAGGCATACAATATCTCCAAGAAGGGCTTCTAGCAAGAGACAGGCTACACCTCACTAGGGCTGGGAAGAATCTCCTAGGAAATCGATTAGCCCAACTTATAAGGAGGGCTTTAAACTAGACCTGAGAGCGGAGGGTGACCAAACTAAAAGATTGAATAATGAACAAAACAAGGAAGGGGAACAAGTCAAGCCTACAAATAAATCAGAGGATAAAAAATGCCCACCCAGAATCAGACACAAACACCTAAAATGCCTGTACACAAATGCACAAAGCCTAGGGAACAAACAAGATGAAGTGGAATTACTAATATACATGGGGCAATACGATCTAATTGGAATTACAGAAACCTGGTGGAACAAAACACACGACTGGAACATGCAGATAAAGGGCTACAATCTCTTCAAGAAAAACAGGTCAAACAAGAAAGGAGGTGGAGTTGCACTTTACATAAAAGACCACTACACTGCCAGAGAACTATATCCAACCAAAGAACATAACCCCCTAGAAATCATATGGGTTAGTATAAAAGAAAAGAAGTGCAACACTACAATTGCAGTATACTACAGACCACCAAACCAAACAGACACAACGGACACCCTCTTTACAAGCCAACTAACAGAAATATGTAATAAGCACAGCACAACAATAATGGGGGACTTTAACTACTCTGACATTAACTGGAAAACAAACTCAGCACCAAGTAGAAAGTCGGATAGATTTCTCACCAGTCTCGCTGATAACTTTCTAACCCAAAAAGTGGAAGCAGGAACCAGAGGGACTGTAATACTCGACCTAATAATAACAAACAGGGAAGAAATGATAGAGGGAATTGAAGAAGAAGGGACACTGGGTGAGAGTGACCATGTCATCCTCAAATTCAACGTATTACATACACCAACTGTTGTACCCAACACCACTATAGTCCCAGACTTCAGAAAAGTGGATTTTAACAAGCTCAGAGCGAACCTGGAAAAAAACCCTGGAAGGAACTCCTAAAGGGTAAAACCACACAGGAAGCCTGGGAGGCCCTAAAAAACAGTATCATAGATGCCCAAAACAATACAATCTCCATGAAAAAGAAAAACAGGAAAACCAAAATGAAACCAGCTTGGCTAAACAAAGAACTCACAGACAACATAAAAGAAAAAAGAGCCAAATACAAAAAATGGAAAGAAGGACTCATAACCAAAGCGGAATATCAGCAAACAGCCAAAACCTGCAAACAAAAAATAAAAACAGCAAAGGCCCAACACGAACAATGCCTTGCAACAAAAGTCAAAGACAAAAAAAAAATTCTTCCAGCACATAAACAATAAGAAGAAAATCAAGGAAACTATCACTACACTAAAAAACGAAGATGGTAATGAAATCACAGACAACAGAGACAAAGCACAGATGCTCAACACCTACTTTGCATCAGTTTTCACACAAAATGAGACCACCTACCAACCAACCTGCAAGTCTGCAACAAATAGCCCCGGAACTGAACTCAACATAGATAAAAACACATTAAGGGACTACTTGTGGGAGCTCAACGAGTACAAATCACCAGGGCCAGACGGACTTCACCCCAGAGTCCTAAAAGAACTGGCAGACACCATCGCAGAACCACTTCTTCTCATCTATCAAAAATCCTGGACCACTGGAGACCTTCTGGAAGACTGGAAATGAGCTGACATAGTCCCCATCCACAAAAAAGGTAAAAAGACTGATCCAGGCAACTACAGACCAATCAATCTGACTTCTATACCTGGAAAAATACTGGAGAAAATAATTTAAAAACAACTTTGCCACTTCCTAGAAACAAACAACATTATACCCAACAGCCAGCACAGGTTTGTCAGAAACAAATCATGCCAAACCAAACTCATATCATTTTTCAACACCATAACCAAATCAGTGGACCAACACAATGCAGTAGACCTCATATACTTGGACTTCAGCAAAGCTTTTGATAAAGTTGACCACAATCTCCTAATCCACAAATTAGAAAAAAATGGGGTAGATTACAACACATGCAGATGGATAAACAATTGGCTGTCCAACCGTATGCAACGAGTTGTCCTCAATGGTTCCAAATCCACATGGAAGAACAAAGGCAGTGGGATACCACAGGGTTCCGTCCTGGGCCCTGTACTCTTCAATATTTTCATCAATGACCTGGACGTGGGAGTAGAAGGGGAACTAATCAAATTCGCAGGCGACACCAAGCTGGCAGGGGTAGTCAACACCCTAGAGGACAGGCTCAAAATACAGAAAGATCTAGACAGATTAACACTATGGGCACACACTAACAACATGATGTTCAACGTCGACAAGAGCAAAGTCCTTCACCTTGGTAAAAAAAAACCTAGACATACACACAGCCTGGGAGAAACCCCACTTAGCAGCAGCAACTGCAAAAAAGATCTTGGAGTCTTGGTGGATAATCAATTAAACATGAGCCAGCAATGTGCAGCAGCAGCCAAAAAAGCCAACACCATCCTAAGCTGCATCAACAGAGGGATACACTCCAAGACCAGGGAAGTATTAATACCACTCTACTACGCCCTGGTCAGACCACATCTGGAGTACTGCATCCAGTTCTGGTAACCACACTTCAAAAGAGACATTGAAACTCTGGAGAAGGTGCAGAAAAGAGCACCCAAAATGATTAGGGGACTCAAAACCAAGACTTACGAAGAGAGACTGAGGGAACTAGGCATGGATAGCCTAGAGAAAAGGAGGGCCAGAGGGGACATGATAGCTGTATACAGGTATATGAGGGGTTGCCACAGAGAGGAGGGGGCCACTCTATTCTCCAGAGCACCAGAGGGCCGGATAAGGAACAACGGCTGGAAGCTGACCAAGGAGAGATTCAACCTAGAGGTAAGGAAGAACTTCCTGACGGTCAGAGCGATCAACCATTGGAACAACCTGCCTGCAGAGGTTGTGAACTCCCCAACTCTGGACACTTTCATGAGGAGATTAGACTGCCACTTGGCTGGGGTGCTTTAGGATTCCTGCTTAGGCAGGGGGTTGGACTTGATGACCTACATGGTCTCTTTCAACTCTAACAATAAATAAATAAAATAAAATAAATAAAACCTCCCCTATTTGCTGGAAATGTAAAAAAGAAATTGGTACATATTTTCATACATGGTGGACCTGTCCAAAAGCTAAGATCTATTGGAATAAGGTAGAAAAATGGTTAAAGGAAATTACAAATAAGGAGATTAAAAAGACCCCAGAATTCTTCTTATTTATTTATTTATTTATTATTTGGATTTGTATGCCGCCCCTCTCCGAAGACTCGGGGCGGCTCACAACAAGTGTAAAACAAATCATAAATAATTCAATTAATTAAAATATTTAAAGATTTAAAAAAACCCATATACTAACAGACACACACACAGGCATACCATGTATAAATTAAATGTGCCCAGGGGGAGATGTTTAGTTCCCCCATGCCTGACAGCAAAGGTGGGTTTTGAGGAGTTTACGGAAGGCAGGAAGAGTAGGGGCAGTTCTGATCTCCGGGGGGAGTTGGTTCCAGAGAGTCGGTGCCGCCACAGAGAAGGCTCTCCCCCTGGGGCCCGCCAACCGACATTGTTTAGTTGACGGGACCGGGAGGAGGCCCACTCTGTGGGACCTAATCGGTCGCTGGGATTCGTGCGGCAGAAGGCGGTCTCGGAGATATTCTGGTCCGATGCCATGAAGGGCTTTAAAGGTCATAACCAACACTTTGAATTGTGACCGGAAACTGATCGGCAGCCAATGCAGACTGCGGAGTGATGGTGGTATCACTGATACTATTAGGTATCACTGATACTACATACAAAAAAGAAATATATTACTTAATAATTCATATGTTGGTAGCGGCAAGAATTACCTTTGCACAAAAATGGAAAGAAAAGGAAATTCCAAAAGACGAAGAGGTCTTCAAGAAAATTATGGAATGTGCAGAATTAGATATGATGACGAGATGGTTAAATAATCAAATGGAAACAGAGTTTTATAAAACTTGTGAGAAAGTATATAATTGGTGGAATGTAAAAAAGGATTATTAATTGTTCTGCCGGGCTCTCTGATAAGGAGCCTTTCGAAAATTCAAGGATACAAATTTCAGACACACACACACGTTTGAAAATTTAAAACAATGTTCTTTATCACAAAATGCAAAATAAACAAAGCACTCTTTTTGTATGGCAAAGAGCACTCGTCCCAAAACAACCTGGTAGTCTGTACAATTACCCTTAAGCAGTCATTAAGTACTTAGCTAGCAGCTGTGAAGAAACTTCACACCCCTTCTTCTTCCAATGAAGTGAGACACACACACACACGTTGCTCTGCTTTGTTTTCCAAGGCGTGAAAAAGCAACGAAGTCCAGACACCACAGGATTCCTGACAAACTCCAATCAGATATTCTTCCACAACGGCCAAACCACATGCTGCTATTTATAGCAGCAGCCCTAATTACTGGAGCCCCACCCAAACACAGGTGGCCTCACTTATTTCCTGTAATATGTTCTTTTTTACTATAAAATTTATTTATTAAGTTAATAAAAAAGAAAGGAATAAGAACAAAGGGGGGGGTACAAAATCAAAAGGGTGTAGGAAAATAGTAGAGTTGTTGCATAGTAATACATAAAAATTTATATCTCAATGTTATATTTCTTAAACTATATACATATAAGTTGTCCTTGTCAGTTCTGTATATATCTTGGTGTTCTATATATAACTCGTAACATTTAGATTCAAGTACATATATATATATATATATTAGTTAATAAAAAGTAAAGAGTGATTTATCAAAAAAGGAAACCATAAAATAAGAGTATAATTAAGGACAGAGGATGTTTTAATAATCAACTGAAATAATTAGAGAAAATTGAGATTTAAGTAAGAGAAGAGGGGGGTAAGGAATGATGGGGGGGTAAATCTGCGTGTGATGTAGACGTTTTCAGGTGATACGGCATGGTATGGTAGTAAGATAAGGGGTGTATATGTAAGGTATAGTAAATGTATATTTATGTAAAAGAGTATAGAAATTGATACAGGAATTAGTAAATAGTTGTATTAAAATGTTATGGTGAGAGTAAGAATTTCTATTTGGTTTAAAGACGAATAAAGAGAAATATGATATAAAAATCGTTCTCAAATTGAATTTCATGTTAGTTGGTTTTGGAATTGTTTTGTAGGTCGATTTTATTTCCATTTAGAATGATCAAAGATGAGATAGGTTTATTACTTTTAAGACATGAAAGATAGATATTTTTTGCTGTGGTCCATTTATACCAGTTGTCCCACATTTTATAGTACTCTGAATCTTTTTTATTTTGAATCTTCATTGTGATTTTAGACATCTCCGCACATTCCATAATTTTGGTAATGACTGCTAATATTGATGGGTTTTTTTCTTGTTTCCAAAGGAAGGCATATGAAATTTTTGCTGCTCCAAAAATCTGTAAAATGAGATATTCTTGTGGTTGGGTAAGGTTCTGCCTGAATATACCCAAAAGGTATGCTTCAGGTTTAAAAAGTAGGTTAATTGACATGACTTGATCTATTAGTTTTTTAATGTTTGTCCAATATTTTTTTAGCGTATATGCAGGTCCACCATGAATGGTAGTATGTTCCTGGTTTTAGTTTGCATTTCCAGCAATTGGGGGGAAATTTGGAAACATTTTAGATAATCTTGCTGGGGAGAGGTACCATCGGTAGAACATATTTAATTGATTTTCTTTGTAGGACATTGCTGTGGTCATTTTATAATTTATTGTCCAAGTTTTTTCCCACTCTATTAAATTAATTGTATAGCTGAAATTTTGAGCCCAGGCTATCATGCATGTTTTAACTTGTTCTTCACAGTTGTCCTGCATTAATAAATAATTATATAATTTGGAAATCATTTTTTATGATGGGCTGAAAAAGATTGTATCTATTACATTATCTTTTTGAAATCTGAATTGTTTTTTATTGTTCATTGTATTTTGATTTGATTTGCAGATATGATAGCCAATCTATATTTATGCCTATGTCTTGTAATTGTTGTTTGGGTAGTAGAACATTGCTTTTGTCTAGTAGTTGTTGGCATGTTAATATTTTGGTAGGGGAAAAGAGGTTAGGGTAGGTAATTAATTCATTTGGCGATATCCATTTAGGTACTGAGGTGTAGTAATTTCTCTTTATGGAGTGCCAAGTTGTTATTAGGGTTTTTCGTAAGTAGTGGTTTTTGAAGTATTTGGGTATTTTATAATAATTCATCATTAGGAATGCATGCCATCCAGCAAGAAGATCAAAGCCCTCTATGGTTAGGAGTCTTCTATTTTTAAGGGTCACCCAATCTCTTAACATAGTTAAGATCGTTGCTTGATAATATGTGTAAATGTTTGGGAGTCCAAGGCCACCTCTAATTCTGTGATCCTGGAGATTTTTCAATTTTATTCTGGCCTTCTTCTTTGCCCATATGAATTTCCTTATTTCCTTATGTAGTGATTCAAAAAATGATTTATTTAAGTTTGTTGGGGCTACTTGGAAAAGATATAGAAATCTTGGCAAAATATTAGATTTGTTGGTGAATATTTTCCCCATAAGTGATAATTTCAGCTTAGACCATCTAGACAGATCTTTTTGAACGTCTTTAAGCAATTGGTCATAATTGTCCTTTTTTATAGTGCTGTAATTTGAAGTCATCCATATGCCCAAATATTTAATTTTTTTGACAACTTTTATATTGACCAGGTTTTGAAGCAATGAGGTTTGTTTTGGGGTCATATTTTTAATTAGAATCTGGGTCTTTGTCTTGTTAATTTTCAGACCAGATATTTCTCCAAATTTGTATATTTCATTCAGTAAAATCGGAGCGGTTTTTATTGGGTCTTGTGCTATAAACACGACATCGTCTGCAAAAGCCTGCAGCTTATATTGTTCAGTTTTAATAGTGATGCCTTGAATTAAATTATTGCTTCTTATACTTTTCAATAGTGTTTCTATCGCTAGGATAAAAATAAGAGGAGCTAGTGGACATCCCTGACGAATACCTTTTGTTATAGATATTTTTTCTGTAATGTCATTGTTGAAAAGAATTTTGGCAGATTGTTTGGAGTAAATAGTTTTAATTAAATTAAGAAATTTTTCACCAACGTTCATATATTCAATTTGGGTAATGAAATATTGCCACTGAAGACTATCAAAGTTTTTTTTAAATCCATAAATATTATTGCTACTAGTTTGTCATAGTGTTTGTCACAGTATTCGATAGTATTTAGTATTATTCTTGTGTTTGTTGCTATGTTTCTTAAAGGGAGAAATCCATTTTGGTCAGAGTGAATGATGTTGTTTAAATTTTCTTGTTGTTCTGCAATTATTGAAGTAAATATTTTATAGTCTGTGTTAAGGAATGCTATGGGTCTATAATTTTCTAGATGGTGCCTGTTTTGATTGTCTTATGGGATAAGTGTTATATATGCTTCCGACCAGGAAGTAGGAAGTTTAGCATAAGTAAGTGCATCATTATAAATATCTAATATTATAGGTAAAATTATATCTAGGTGTTGTTTATAAAATTCAGATGGAATTCCGTCAGGACCTGGAGTTTTATTATTTTTTTGTTTTGCTATTGCAATTTCAAGTTCTGTAATAGTGATTGGATTATTTAGGGTAGATCTTTGTTCATAATTTATTAGTGTTTTTTCCCCATTTCGTTCTAGATATTTCAATATTAGATCACCGTCTATTGTTGAAGTTTTGTAAAGATGTTCATAAAAGTCTTGAATTATTTTAGTTTTTTATCAACATTGGTTGTTTTCAAATGTCCAGAAGTATCAGTTAGAGCATCAATATTCCTATCACGTTTTTGATGAGCCAATTTAAGAGCTAACCATCGGCCTGGTTTGTTGGCAGATTCGAAATGAATTTGTTTCACGGTTTTTATTTTTTTTATAATTTGTTGTTGTGTTATTAAATTTATTTCATGTTTGTTTTTATTTCAGCTAAGTTTGCATTGTTTTTGGGATCATTATGTAATATTTTTTCAGCAAATTGTAGGGATTTATTTAATTTTTGTAGTTGACCATATTTTTCTTTTGGTTTTTTTGCTGAATAAGAGATGTAGGTGCCACAAATGTAAGCTTTAGAAGTATCCCATACTGTTTGATTAGATGTCTCGCCATTTAGATTAATTTTAAAAAATAGGGGAAGATCGTTTTGTATTTTATCTTGCAATTGTTGTTGGTTGATAATTGTTTGATGCATGGAGCATCTTTGGAAAGCTTTATCATTAGTATCTTTAAATGTTAACAATAAGGGGTTGTGGTCGGCCCAGGTTGCATTTAATATTTGTATATCTATAATTTCATTTATAATTTCAAGGTTAGACCAAGCCATGTCAATGCGAGAACAGGATTTGTGGGGTGGAGAGAAAAAAGTATATTGTATAGTGTCTGGATGGTAATACCTCCATATATCCTTTAAGGCGAATTCGTATGTTATTTGATTAAATGTGGAGGGTAAGATTTTGCGCAAGTTGTGTTTGGTATTGCCCTTATGATCTTTAGTTTTATCCACTATGGCGTTAAAGTCTCTGATTATTAAAAAATTTGTTAGGTTCAATTCTAATATTTTTTTATGTAAGTTGTTAAAGAAAATAGATTGTTTGGTAGATGGGGCATATATTGCTATTATAGTTATTTTTTTATATCCTAGTTTTAGTTGGACTATCAGTAATTGGCTGTTTTCATCAGCATGTATTAGTTTAGGAGAGTAGATTTTTTTGACATATATAGCTATATCTCTTTTTTTTTCAGATGCGGATGAACAGAAAAGTTCAAGTTTTGGAAAGTGTAATAAAGTAATCTCATCTTTTGAAATGTGGGTTTCATGTAAGGATATTATATCTTAATTGAAGTTGGACAGTTTATGAAAGATTTTTGCTCTCTTTTTGTGTGAATTTAAACCATTTATGTTCGTAGAAAATAATGTGATTTTGTTTTGTCTATTGTTGGAATATGAGTTCTTTTGATTTTTCTCTCCGGGCCTCAGTCTTTGCTCGGGTGATTGGTCCTTGTCCAAAATATTCATCATCCAGTTTTTTTGTTTCTCTGTCTTTGTCCAACAGGTTGTTGTTGGAGCTTAATTCTTCTGTTGAGAGTATCTCTCTGCTGTCAGTTTCTTTTGGTTTTGTCTGTTCAGATGTTTTTAGGATATGATTATAAAATTATTTGGCTTCGTCCGGTGAGATGATTTTATATTTCTTGTCAATAAGGGAGACCATCATGCCTTCGGGTATAAGCCATCTAAATTGTATGATATTTTTATTCAATTTATTTGCTAACGTTTGATATGGCTTCCGTTTTTCTCTCACTTGGCTTGGGATTTGGCGTAAGACCACAATGTTTCTACCTTTGTACGTTGTTGAATTTTCTTTGGACATGTTGTATACTTCATCTCTAATTGTTTTTTTGAGAAATCTAATATGTACTTCTCTTGGAAGCCTTTGTCGCCTTGCATAAGAAGTAGAGATTCGGTATACTTCGTCCATCTGACCAATCATTTCTTGTGGGGTTTTACCGGTGATACTTGCTAGTATCTCAGCCATTGTATTGGGAAGGTCCTGGTGTTCTGATTCAGTGATATTCTGGAAGCGGAGGAAGAAGGCTGATTTTTCTAATTTGAGATTTATCACTGATTCTTCTAAGGTTTTGTTAATGTGCCCAGCTCTCGCTTCGGAGAATTGTAATCGAGTATCCATTCTATCGGTAGTTTCTTCCATGTTTGTTATTCTTTGGGAATTTTGTGTTATGGTTCCTTGAACGCCCTCCATCCGGTCATCTAACTTTCCCATACGCTCATCGTATGTAATATGTTCTTACTTGGTCTCTTCTACACATAATTCTGCGCTTGCGTGGGTCCAAAATGTTGGGATGGATGGAATTTTAATGAGTCCTCGGCAGTCAGGAATCAAAGTAACACAAACTTTATTTAGTAAACAGAATAAAAATGCATTGTGCCAAGAAGCGGTACTTTATCAAGCAAGCGGAACATGGCTGAACAGACAGAAGAGTATAGATTGGAATGTGCCTGCTTATGTAGGCAGGCGGATATGACATGTAGGAAAGATATGAATTGTGGGAGTGATGTAAGAGGGGGTGTGATCAGAGGGAAAACACACATTAACTCTTTAACTACTGAATGTCTCTGTTGGCTGGCAATTCTCAGCGTGACACCCCTTCTTTGGTAGTCATCAGGGACATTGGTTCACATAAGGCACATTTTCTCGGAGAGGTATTCGTGTTGGTCAGCTGGCAGTGGTTTATTCAGCACGTCAGCGATCTGTTCATTTGTAGGCACATATTGTAGTTTCACAAATCCTTGTTGCACATATTTTCTTGCATTCTTATATCTTAAGTCGATGTGCCGTGAACGGGCTCCCACATATTCAGCTTCAGCAATGAATTTTACTGAAGTATTGTCCTCCATAATAACAATTGGCTTCATTGGATCAGCCCAGATACTATTAATGAGAGCAGAAACATTGATTAAATCATTACAACAGTCAGAAACACAAGCATATTCGGACTCAGTGGAGGAACAAGAAATAAATTTCTGCTTTCTAACTTTCCAATAAATTGGACAACCATTCAAAAACATTATAAAACCAGAAGTACTTTGACGAGTTTCAATGTCACTCGCCCAATCGGAATCTGCATAGCAAATCAATTCAGGATACTTGTTGTGTTCTGGTTCCAGGAACAATTTCATGTCCATCGTGTGCTTCATGTATCTGAGCAATCTCTTTATGCATGTCCAATGAAATTTAGTAGCATTGCCTACGTGTCGTGACAACAAATTCACACTAAGTGAAATGTCGGGTCTTGTCCAACTGCTAATGTATAACAATGACCCAATGACTGAGCGATAAAGTGTTTGGTCCTTAAACAAAGGACTGTTTTGGTATGTCAACTTGTAAAAGTCTGTCTGCATTGGAGACCGACATGGGCGCGCATCAGCCATGTTGCATTGTTGCAAAAGTTGATCAATCTTGTTTGCTTGTGAGAGGCTAAACCCCTTCTGAGTTTTCTGAATCTGAACTCCTAAGTAATCATGAATGTGTCCTAAGCTTTTCAGTGTAAAGTGTTTTTCTAAACCTTTTGCAAAAATCTCACTCATACGTTGATTTGGACCAATGTAAACAATATCATCAACATAAACAAGAACAATTTCATAAACATTACCTTGCCCTTTTGTAAACACGCATTCATCAGAGTCGGACTTAATAAAGCCCATTGAATTTAGCTTGTCAATTAGACATCTATGCCACATTAAACCAGATTGTTTCAATCCGTACAGACTCTTTTGCAGGCGCCAGACACGTCCTTCCTGGTCCTGGAATCCGGGTGCGCCTTTTACGTAGATTTCTTCATCTAGATCAGCATTCAGATAAGCAGTTTCAACATCGAACTGGAAAACTTCTAAGTTCAGGGCAGCGGCAGTTGTTAAGGCAATTTTGACACTTTCATTTCTGACAGTAGGTGAATAAATATCGGTGTAATCATCTGGAAAAGTCTGAGCAAAGCCTTGTGCTACTAATCTTGCTTTGTATAGTTCCTCACTGTTTGGCTTTCGCTTAATTCTGTAGACCCATCGTGTACCAATAACTCTTTTGTCCTCTGGAGGGTCAACGTGTTTGTACACCTTAAGTTTCTTTAAACTGTCAAGTTCAGCTTGCATGGCATCATACCATTTTTCTTATTCAGGTTCAGGTAAATGTCTTATTTGATGAAAATTATCGTGAGGAAGTAAAACATTGCTGCAAATAACAGGAAACAGTTTTTGAGCTACTTGCGCTTGATATCTCTGAGGAGGAACTCCTTTTGTGGTTCTCTTGGAACGTCTTAGTACCGTGGTCCATTCATTTTGGTCATATCCGTCTTCATTTACATCGCTAGTAACATCATCTGCGACTGGTGAAGACTGTACATCAGGAACATCTGGAACAACTGGAACAACTGGAACAGCTGGAACAGCTATCTGAGAATCAGGTTGCGCTGTACCTTGGACATCTTTAGGAAAATAAACTGAAGTATCATTACTGTGTATTCTGGACCAATTTGCATCTTCCTCAAATTTTGCGGAATTGGAAATAACACCTCTGTAGTTAGAGTCAGTAAATTTGTAGTACTTGGAACTATCATCAAAACCTATAAATCTCAGTCTTTCTGCCACTGGACCGCCCTTCTTTCTTTGAGCCAGTGGAATGTTAACCATGGCATACGAGCCAAAAATGTGAAGGTTTTCAATGTCAGGCTTCTTCCCATAGAACATGTAGTACGGAGTTTATTTTAAAACACTGCTCCAAGTACGATTAACAAGGTAGTTTGCATACCTTAGTGCTTCGCCCCAGTAAGCATTGTCGAGATCAGCGTCTTCTAGGAGACAGCGATACGTAGTCTGTAGAACACCTTGGCGTCTCTCAGCAATCCCGTTGTGCTGAGGAGTGTAAGGGGCTGAAGCTTGGTGCCGTATTCCTTCGCGTCTCATCCAGTTCTGGAATCGCTGAGACATGAACTCACCACCATGATCACTTTGGATTCTTCTGATACGGACACCGAATTGATTGAAGACCTTTGCAGCAAAGTCTGTAAAGATCTGAAATGTCTCTGATTTCTGTTTCATTAGATACACAAAACCATATCGAGAAAAACTATCAACAATTGTTAAGAAATACTTATTGTTACCCCTAGTAGGCCGAAATGGACCGACAATGTCAGTATGAACCAAATCAAAAATGTGTGAAGACAAACGAAGGGCATGCTTAGCAATGGGGGCAGCCTTTGATTTTGATTTGTTACAAACAAAACAGTCGAGATAAATAGGACAATTACTATCGACTTTGAAACCGTTCACACACTCGGGCATCTTGGATAAAACATCACATGAAGCATGGCCCAAGCGACGATGCCAACGGTGGATGCACCTGGAATGAAAAGGTTTATTTGTTAGTACAGGTTTAGCATTTGCAATATTATGTGGAACACCTTGAGATTCATTGGCTTTATGAGCCTCTGATTTTATAATAGCAGCAGGTTTTCTCTCTGGGCCTGCGCTTTCATGATTTGGAACGCTCATACTTACATCTACCAGTGAACGAAAGTTTGGCTTCAGTAGAAAACACCACCAATCGGAGTGGCATGTGCGACAACAGTTCCATTTCTAATAATGTGGATATCATAGTTCAGGAGCATAGCTTTGTAGCCCAAGTCTTGGTTTAGGTGGTGAAGGCTGAGTATGTTGCTTTCAGATTTTGGAATGTAGAGAATGCGTGGAATCATCTGGTCCAGTTCATCTATGTAGATAGTTCCTTCTCCTTCGACTCGGGATAGGTTATTTGAGAATCCATACACCTCCTTTATGTCAGATTCATGTAATTCAGTAAAAAGTTCTCTTTGGTGAGTAATGTGAAAAGCAGCTCCGCTATCCAAAGTCCATAAATGTTTCGTGCTGTACTCACAATTTGAATCAGGAACATTTTTAAGAAGCACGGTATTGATTGTAGAGTGTGATTCACCTTCAGAATCTCGTTGAGCTGATTTGGAGTTACTGGGACTCCTGCGTTCCAAATTAATGCCTTCTTCTTCTTTTAATGGCGGCAAGGCGGAAAATTGCTCTTGAGTTGCAGCCGGCATCTGTTTCTGTAGTTGAGGACGTGGTGCCAATAATGGCTGAGCCGACTGAAGTGGAATTTGCACCGGTTGCACGGGCATAGCAGGAACTTGTGGCGGTTGTACCTGTGAGAATTGCACCCCTTGACTTGGTTGGGGTACTTGTTGCGAAAATGTCTGTTGAGGTACAAACCTTTCTTTGTTTGCAGAATAGAATTGTTCTGCTGAAGCTTCTTTGTTCATTTGGAAATCTAAAAAGAAATCCTCTTGGCACAAATCAACATTTTTCTGGCCATCTAAATTTTCTGGTGATCTGCATTGCTTAAAATGGTCACTGGATGGCGTTTCTGAGCTTTCTGGCAATGAAACAACATTTTGGTGCATTTGCATAATTTGGCCACCAGGTGGCGCATTTTGGATCTGGCTTGGAACTGAGCCAAATTCCTGAAGACAAGTTGAGCTAGGTATTTTTTTAGTTTGGCCACTGGGTGGTGCTGCACCTAGTTCCTTGAATGCTAAGGAATGCGTGATGTCATCACACTGTCTTTGTACAGACTCCATTTTCTTCCTTTGTTCTGGTAAACCACATATTTCTTCCTGGCAAAACATTAACTGCAAGCTTGCTATCTTATCAAGTATAATCTGTTTTCTCATTAATTTTGCACGACAGAAATCTATAAGGTCCTTCTTAGGCTGTGTCACATCATTTGCTTTCTTGTCTAGTTGTAAATCTGATAAACATATCTGCATTTCTTTAATATCAAATCTTAAATCATCTGCTAAGATTTTTACTGTCTGCATTTCAATACATTGTAAGAAAGGCTGGTATTCTTTTGAAGCTAGTTCAGAAAACTTTATTAACACCTGGTTCTCATTAACTTTAAGCTTTGGCAGAGCTTCAAGAATATTTGGCATTTTTTCTAGGTGATAAGGATTCAAAACATTAGTTTGTTCGCTTCGCTCAAGATTCAAAACATTTTCTGTCTGCATTGCTACTGGACTGATATTGCTTGAATGATTCATTAGAGCAGTGTTTTTCAACCAGTGTGCCGTGGCACACTAGTGTGCCGCGAGACATGGTCAGGTGTGCCGCGAAGAAGGAAGCTCAGGTTCCGGTCTCACAACTTTTTGCTGAGAGAGAAAGAGAGAGTGAGAGAGAGAGAGAGAGAGAAAGAAAGCAAGAGAGAGAAAGAAAAGAGAAAGAGAAAGCAAGAGAGAGAGAGAAAGAGAGAGAAAGCAAGAGAGAGAGAAAGAGAGAGAAAGAAAGCAAGAGAGAGAGAGAGAAAAGGAGAGGAAGGGAGAGAGAAATGAGCAAAAAGGGGAGGAAAAAAGAGAAATGACAAAATGATTGAGACAGAGAATGAGAGGAAAGAGAGAGAAACAAAAGAGAGAGAGAGGTGACTCTTGATTTAAAGCATATGATAAAAAGCACCCAAAGAATAAGAGAGAAAAAAACCCCAGCCCTCCCGTTTTTGGAAATGGTTCAAGAGTGGGTATACACACACACACACACACACAAGGGGGGGAGGAGACAGGGATGGAAAAAGAGAGGAGAGTGTCTTAGGGTGTCATTTTGTGTCATTTTGGTTGGTGGTGTGCCCCAGGATTTTGTAAATGTAAAAAATGTGCCGCGGCTCAAAAAAGGTTGAAAATCACTGCATTAGAGGACCTTGTTTTTCACAGAGAAATGCTTTTTGTTTTGCAGAGAGACTAGTAATATCAGGGACAGTTTGACTGTCTCTCAATTCTGGCAAGCAATAAATTTTTGTAGAAAAGTCATCGTTACTCACATTTTGCTGTGTTCTGGAAGCAGGCATAGTGTTTCCAGCAGGAATGTTGTTTTGAGAGAAGCTAGGCAGCTGTTCGGCTGAAATTGTAAATCTGTCTGTAGCAGCGGCTGCATCTGCCGAGGTATCCATGTTTTTTTTTCTTCAAAAGCAGAGAAGTTATCTTTGCTTTATTTTGTAAACCATCGTCTTGGCTACCATGTTGGGATGGATGGAATTTTAATGAGTCCTCGGCAGTCAGGAATCAAAGTAACACAAACTTTATTTAGTAAACAGAATAAAAATGCATTGTGCCAAGAAGCGGCACTTTATCAAGCAAGCGGAACATGGCTGAACAGACAGAAGAGTATAGATTGGAATGTGCCTGCTTACGTAGGCAGGTGGATATGACATGTAGGAAAGATATGAATTGTGGGAGTGATGTAAGAGGGGGTGTGATCAGAGGGAAAACACACATTAACTCTTTAACTACTGAATGTCTCTGTTGGCTGGCAATTCTCAGCGTGACACAAAATGTCATCATCTGAATCAAGGGAAGATAAGGGAGATTGACTGCCTGGACTGTGTGCCAAGCCCTCCTCTGCCAAGTCGCTCCCACCTTCTTCTTCGTCCGAGGAAACTAAACTCTGAACTGATTCTGTTGGCAATAACACAGGCCTGTGACATGTTGAATTTTCCCCTGCATCCACCTCCCCATTCCCTGGGGTAGGAGCTGGGCCAGAGCCAACCACAACAATTAATAATATAAAAACAAATTATAGAAAACTTAAATTTATTAGATTGAATAAATGGCATATTGAAACTTTATGGATAAGTTTTAGCTTTATTAACTAATTTCAATTTTAATCACAATGCTATAACGAAAATGCTGAAGTATTCAGTTGTTACGTTATAGTAGTATGTTAAGAAATATGTTATTAACAATGTTTACCTTTCTGTATTGATCTGAACCATAACTAGTCTTTCTTTTTTGTATTAGTAAGACTTCTATGCTTAGCGGAGCAATGGTAGCTCCTTTACATGTTTAATGTTGTTTGTCTTGTTTGTCTTATATTTTAAAAAAACCAATAATTTTTTTTTTTTTTAAAGGAAAGAAGTGAGAAGTGGTGTAACCCAAGGTTCAGTTTTGGGACCTTTACTTTTTAATTTATTAATTAATGATATGGATGTAGAAGTAAATAGTGAGATAGGAAAGTTTGCTGATGACATTAAATTGTTCCGGGTAGTAAAAATTGAAACTGATTATTGGGAGCTCCAGAAAGATCTCTTGAAATTGAGCAAGTGGGTAACAAAGTGGCAAATGCATTTTAACCTAAACAAGTGCAAAGTTATGCATATCAGGGCAAAGGGGTGTGAGGGGAGACCCCTGAATGTATCTTCTTCCTTTTATCCTTTGGCAGCTACTATTTTATTACTTTTATCCTGGCGCCTGAGTGCCTTGGGATTTTCTGACCTTTGTTGGAATTTATTAAGGGGGGGAGGGCCAAGGGGGTTGTTTCACTCCAAAGCTAGCAGAAAATGACCCTGGGAATGCTGCTTCTATCTATTTCTCAGGAAGGCTGTTAATGTAATTTTATTATTAGATTTGTTCCATTGTTATACTGTTTTTATTCTTGTTGTGAGCCACCCCGAGGCTTCGGAGAGGGGCGGCATACAAATTTAATAAATTGAATTGAATTGAATTGAATAATATTTTGACACCAATGGATTGGCTGAAATCCACATATGACCAGGGGAGGAGTTTCTAATGTCTTATTTCTAACTTTATTACCTGAGTTGATTTAGAGTCTGCTTTGCCTTTGTTCTGATATCACTTTCTACTCAATAAAAGAATCATTTTGAAATACGTTGTTTTAAAGAGTTCTATTGTAGAAGAGAGAGGCAGGATCTTTCGTATTTGTACTGGATCATCTACTTGTAAAGGTTATATCTATTTTAAGTATGCTTTTTAAAGATTCAATGAAATGCTCAATTTCTTTGCTCCTATCACATTGAAATCTTTTTATACTCTTCTACAGTCTGAAAAAGTTTAATAACTT
This sequence comes from Erythrolamprus reginae, assembly GCF_031021105.1. Classification (NCBI taxonomy): domain Eukaryota; kingdom Metazoa; phylum Chordata; class Lepidosauria; order Squamata; family Dipsadidae; genus Erythrolamprus; species Erythrolamprus reginae. Next base: position 78,183,325 of record NC_091953.1, read on the forward strand.
CCACATTTTTGTTCTACAGTTCAGAAAGGATAGATGCATTCAGACATTAGTGAATTGAGGTTTATCATTTCAAATCCATAACAAGTATTCTTAAAACTATGAACCTAATATAAGTACAGTGGTACCTTGTCTTATGAACTTAATTAGTTCCGTGACCAGGTTCGTAAGGTGAAAAGTTCGTAGGATGAAACAATGTTTCCCATAGGAATCAACGTAAAAGAGAATAATACCTGCAATCTCAAAACTTACCCCTTTTCCCTCATTACTGCCGGCATTCGGATCCTTGTTCAGGGGCAGGTGGAGGACGGGGGGAAGACAGCACAAGCTTCCCAAAGGGAGCCTCATGGATGGACCCTCCCCTCAGAAACCCCGAAGCCGGGACCTGTGCTGCATTTCCGGCCACCGTTCCCCGTAAGCTGCGCACGTGAGTGCGCGCGCACTCCAAAATACCCCCGCGCGCACCCTTTTCCTTGGTCGCACACTTCCCATCTCCCTGCCTGCGTGCCCGCCGGCTGCCCCCCGCCGCTCTTCCGCCCGCCCGCTTCGCCTCTCTTTCTCCTCCGCTGCAAGAGAGGCGAAGCGGGCGTTCTCCGGAGGCTGGCAGGTGCGCGCGCCGGCTGCCGCCCGCCCGCCCACTCACACACACGCTCCACCTCTCTTTCTCCTCCGCTGCAAGAGAGGCGAAGCGGGCGTTCTCCGGAGGCTGGCGGGTGCGCGCGCTGGCTGCCGCCCGCCCGCCCACTCGCACGCACGCTCCACCTCTCTTTCTCCTCCGCTGCAAGAGAGGCGAAGCGGGCGTTCTCCGGAGGCTGGCGGGTGCGCGCGCCGGCTGCCGCCCGCCTGCACACTCACACGCATGCACACTCGCACGCTCCACCTCTCTTTCTCCTCTGCTGCAAGAGAGGCAGGGCAGATGTTCTCCGGAGGCCGGTGGGTGCGCGCGCCGGCTGCCGCCCGCCCGCCCGCTCGCACGCTCGCACGCACGCTCGCACGCTCCACCTCTCTTTCTCCTCCGCTGCAAGAGAGGCGAAGCGGGCGTTCTCCGGAGGCTGGCGGGTGCGCGCGCCGGCTGACGCCCGCCCGCCCGCTCGCTTGCACGCTCGCACGCTCCACCTCTCTTTCTCCTCTGCTGCAAGAGAGGCGGGGCATATATTCTCCAGAGGCTGGCGGGCGCGCGGGCTGGCGCGCGCTCTCCCCATCTCCCTGCCTGCGCACCCGCCCGGAACATTAAAAGTAAGAGCGAAGGGTTTTCTTATTTTGAATGTTGGCAGGGAGATGGGGAGAGCGCGCGCCGGCCCGCTCGCCTGACCTTGTAAATCACTTTCGCCAGCCTCCGGAGAACGAGAGTGAGAGCGTCAGAGCAAGATAGAGAGAAAGTGAGAAAGAGAGTGAGAGAGAAAGGGGGAGGAGAGAGAGATAGCAAGAGAGAGAAGAGAAAGAAAGCAAGAGAGATAGAAAGAAAGAGTGAGTGAGAAAGAACGAAAGCAATAGAGAGAGAGAAAACAAAAGGCAACGCGCGAGTCTCAGATTCCGAGGGAAGAGGGTGAGGCGATCGGCCGAGAGGCACCTTAGTTAGGCTCGCTCGGTCGTGGGTTTTTTTGGGTGTGTGTGTGTGTGTGGATTACTGAACCCGAAAGGGACCGTCAGATGGCTGGACTATACAGGATGCTGTGGCGCGCCCTCCTCCCCCCCAGCCTCTTCCTTGGCGTAGAAGCGAGCGAAATGCTCCTTTTAAAGAAAGTGGAAGAAAGTAGAAAGAGGGGGAGAAGATACATGGAGGGAGGGAAAGAAGAGGAAGAGAGGAGGAGGAAGAAAGCAGGAAGGGGGGGGGAGAAAGATAGAGGCGGGGAGTGCAAAAGGCAGCCTGAAGACGTGGAATGGAAAAGGGGTGCCAATTTACGATTGATTGATTGAAAATTTTGGTTTTGAAGATAGTGTTTATAGATGCAGGAAGGATGGTTGGAAGGCAAGAAAGGAAAAACGCTATTTTTTTTTGCTTGAGTTCCCATTCAAACACACACACACACACACACACACACTATTTTGACCGTCCCCAAGTCAGCCTGCAATGAAATCCCGCGTTAGCCCTCCCTACGTTTCAAGGAAACCTTGGCGGGGCAGTTTCTCCTGCCACCTTTGCCCGTCTTCGGCAGTGCCCTGGACTCGTTCGCCCATCGTGTTTAAACTTGTTTGGGAAAGTTGCATCGCCATCTTTGGGATTGTCTTTTCTCTTCTCTTCTCCTCCCCCCACAGCTGCCCAATTACCTTTATAAACTTTCTCTGTTCCCTTAAATTGGAAAGGGGTGTATGTGAGAGAAAGAGGGAGAGAGAGAAAGAGAGAGAGAGCAAGAGGGGGAGAGAGAAAGAGACAGAAATGACTCTTTATTTAAAGCATGTGGTAAAAAGCACCCAAATAATAACAGAGAAAAAAAACCCAGCTGTGTGTGTGTGTGTGTGAGAACTCTTGAACCATTTCCAATAGCTCACCTGTTATTGGAAATGGTTCAAGAGTTCACACACACACACACACACACACACACACAAGGGGGTAGGAGACAGGGATGGAAAAAGAGGAGAAGATAGTAATAAAATAGATTTTGGTTTTGTTTTATTATTAATTTCTTTTAATAAAAAAAGGAATTTTTTCTTATTTATTTATTTATTTATTTATTTATTTATTTATTTATTCTTCTATGCTGCCCAGTCCCAAAGGAACTGTCGCTCAGACAGTATACTTTTCCGCCCACACCGGAAAAAAATTAGAGGGAACATTGTTCCCGGCTGCTGGCTCTCTGAAGGAAAGTGAAGCCAGCTGGGTGGGGAGGGAGGGGAGCTGAGAGAGAGGGAAGCCACCGCCGACAAAGTGCTTGGGGGGATGTCCAGCTGGGAGAGGGAGTCACCCCTCTTGGCACCCCCAAGCCCAGGAGGGTGGCTCCCTGCTTCTCTGACCCTTCCCTCAAAACCCCCGGCTCTCAGAACGAAAGAAAAACTCAGAACGAAAGACAAGCCAGCCCGGGGGGGGGGCTGAGAGAGAGGGAAGCCACCACCGACAAAGCACTTAGGTGGTGTTCTACCGGCGTGTCTCAACCGCCTGTAATTACAGGGTAATTAGTACAGGAAGACACACATCACACAATAAAAGGAAAACCCAAAAGTTTTTATAAACAGAAAAACAGAAACAGCTCCCTTTTTAAATGTCAAAGGGATTTTCTGGTATACACAAGGCACAGGTTAAATGCAGTCCAATTGCTCACCCAATAACTGGGGAATTGAGTCCAATTCTAAAGTCCAGAGAGTCCAAACACACAATCCTAAACAGCAAAAACCACAATCTTGACCAAACAATGAATCAAATAAACTGCCATGAGGCTAAAACACCAGGCTGCACTTTTATCTATAGCACTAATTACAGCAGCCCCATCCAACCACAAGTGGCCTCATTTTCTCTTGTAATAATCCTTCAGTTGTTGTCTTCTATGCATCACTCTACGCACACGTGGATGTGTCATTAATTCTTGTTCAGAACCCAGGAATGATACAGCTGACTGATCTCCTCCTGGGCTGTCTGCCAAACTCCACTCTTCCCTGTCACTTAAGCTTCCTTGGTCAGAGGAGACTTCGTCAGCAGATTCTACTGGGAGCAAAACAGGCCTGCGGCATGTGGATGTCTCCCCCACCTCCACCTCCACATTTCTTGGGGCAGGAGCTGGGCCAGAGCTAACCACAACAGGTGGGATGTCAAGCTGCCGGAGGGAGTCACCCCTCTCAGCACCCCCAAGCCCAGGAGGGCGGCTCCCTGCTTCTCTGACCCTCCCTTCAAAACCCGTCTCTCAGAAGGAAAGAAAAACTCAGAATGAAAGATAAGCTAGCCGGGGAAGAGGGAGCTGAAATAGAGGGAAGTCACAGCAGGATGTCCAGCTGGGGGAGGGAGTCACCCTCCTGGGCTTCCCTCAACTGGACATCCCCCCAAGGGCTTCGTTTACTGTGGCTTCCCTCTATTTCAGACCCCCTCCCCCCCAGCTGGCTTGTCTTTCATTCTGAGTTTTTAATTTTCTTCTGAGAGCCGGGGTTTTTGAGGGGAGGGTCAGAGAAGCAGGGAGCCCTCCTGGGCTTGGGAGTGCCGAGAGGGGTGACTCCCTCTCCCAGCTGGACATCCCCCAAAGGGCTTTGTCAGCTGTGGCTTCCCTCTCTCTCAGCCCCCCTTTCCACCCAGCTGGCTTGTCTTCTTATGCACATCCGGAGGAGGGAAATCCCGACGGGGGCGGCAAGCAAATGAGAAATCCCGGCGGTGGCAGTCACAATGCAGGGAAATCCCTGTGGCAGTAAGAGAGCGCATGCGCAGTAAGAGAGCACACGCATGCGGGCTTGGGTTTATAAGGTGAAAATGGTTCTTAAGACGAGGCAAACAAATCTTAAACCCCGGGTTCGTATCACAAAAAGTTCGTATGAAGAGGCGTTCGTAAGACGAGGTATCACTGTACTTTATGCACACAAATGTGGGATCCTTCGTACTCTCTGAACTTGCTTGTTTTCTTGCAGACCTTTCATTAATCTAGCTAGGTAACATCATCAGTGCCAGTAAGGAGTGCTATTTGCTGTTGGTTTATATTCTGGTGTCTTTGTTAGAGTTTTTTTGCAGCACACACTATCAGACACACAAATAATTATACAGGATTCAGCTAAACTTCTTTATATACAATACCATTCAGCAGCCAGAACTATCAGAATTCAGAATCCAGAAGTACAGAAGTAATATCCATAGAAGCAATATAATATAGAGGCACTCACATATATACAGATCAGTGAACCTAAGCCACGCCCAAGCTCTGGGCCATCTTTTGCTGACCTGTTACCATGTCTGTTGTGGTTAGCTCTGGCCCAGCTCCTGCCCCAAGCAATGTGGAGGTGGATGTGGGGGAGACATCCACATGCCGCAGGCCTGTTTTGCTTCCAATAGAATCTGTCTCCTCTGACCAAGGAAGCGTGAGTGACAGGGAAGAGTGGAATTTGGCAGATGCTCAGGAGGAGATCAATCATCTGTATCATCCCTGGATTCTGAACAAGAATTAATGACACATCCACGCATGCGTAGAGTGATGCATAGGAGACAACAACTGAAGGATTATTACAAGAGAAAATGAGGCCACCTGTGGTTGGGTGGGGCTGCTGTAATTAGTGCTACAGATAAAAGTGCAGCCTGGTGTGTTAGCCTCATGGCAGTTTATCTGATTCATTGTTTCGTCAAGATTGTGGTTTTTTGCTGTTCAGGATTGTGTGTGTGGACTCTCTGGACTTTAGAATTGGACTCAATTTCCCAGTTATTGGGTGAGCAATTGGATTGCATTTCACCTATGCCTTGTGTGTACCAGAAAATCCCTTTGACATTTTAAAAAGGGAGCTGTTTCTATTTTTCTATTTATAAAAACCTTTGGGTTTTCCTTTTATTGTGTGGTGTTTGTCTTCCTGGGCTAATTACCCTGTAATTACGGGCAGTTCAAACACGCTGGCAGAACACATGTCTATCCCAATTAATGAACTCTCACATACTGACACTCCTCCCTTCATGATTGGAATAGAAATAGAACCGAATAACTTAACATTCTTCCCATGGTGCTCTCCACCCAATGGCTTGGTCATTATATTAGCCAGATTGTCCTCTGAAAAAAAGTGAAGCAAGCTAATTAATTTACATTTTATGGCTTCCCTGACATTACACTATTTAATGTCCACATATTTGCTTCTATTCTTCATTCTGCAATTGTTGCAATTTTAATGCAAACAGCATTATCCTTATACATGGTTACTGCATCAATTACCTTTACACTTAAATCCTGTAAACATATGTAATCCTGTCTGTACCAAGTTACTTCTGAATCAAGTTCAGATAGAGCTATAAATTCTGCTTCCGCAATAGAAATGGGTACAGTTGTTTGTTTTCTGGACTTCCAACCAATTAAAGCCCCTCCAAACAATATCACAATCCCAGAATTAGATTCTCTGGTTTTTACATTATTGGCATAATCACTGTCAATATAATATTTCAATTTCAATTCTTCAGAAACCTGTATTTGAAGACCCAAGTTCACATTTCAAATACCTGAGAATCCTTTTTACACCCATCCAATGCAATTGCATTGGTACAGCAAAAAAGTGACTTAAGATGCCTACTGCACAAGCTATGTCTGGTCTGGACCACTGTGACAGATATAACACACTCCCTATTGCTAACTCATATGTCTCTTGATCAGAGGTTTCACTTTTGTCCTCGCCCAAACTGTTATGAAAATCTGTGCTCATAGGTGTTGGAGCAGAATACCATTCTTCATGTTATATCTCTCCATCAGCTGTTCAGTTTTTCTTCTTTGACTGAGAACATAACCACCTTTCTCATTTTTTTGTATTTCCACACTGAGTTAATTTTGTATTTCTCCCAAGTCTTTTATTTCAAACCTTTTCTCTAATTGGTTAGTGTTGTGGTTAGCTCTGGCCCAGCTCCTGCCCCAAGGAATGTGGAGTTGGATGTGGGGGAAACATCCACATGCAACAGGCCTGTTTTGCTCCCAACAGTCTGCCAGCGAATTATCCTCTGACGAAGGAAGTGTGGGTGACATGGAAGAGGGGGGTTTGGCAGACAACTCAGGAGGAGATCAATCATTTTTATCTTCGCTGGATTCAGATCAGGAATGTATGACTGACCCACGCATGCGTAGAGTTATGCATAGGAGAGAACAACTTAAGAAATATTACAGGAGATAAGAGAGGCCATCTATGTTTGGGTGGGGCTCCAGTAATTAGAGCTGCTGATAAAAATAGCAGCGTGCTGGCTTGGCCGTTGTGGAAGATTATCTGATCGTAGTTCATCAAGGTGAATTGTTGTTTCCTGATTGTATTCAAGACTATGTTTGGATTCCTGGACTTTGGATTATACTTCATTGTGAGTGTTTATCACTGTCTGGACAACAGTATCTGTGACCCAATTTCACAGTTACTGAGTTAATAATTGGACTTCGTTCTTGTATTGTATTTCAACTGTGCCTTGTTGCTACAAGAAATCCCTTTGAAGTTTAAAAGGGAGTTTTTTCTTCTCTTCTGTTGACAAAGAACATTTATTTGCCTTCTATCTTGTGTGTGTGTCTGCTTGGACTAATTAACCTATAATTAAGGACGGTTGGCACACGCTGGCAGAACAGTTAGCAAATTCTTTTTCCTGTGACAAATCCTTTGCAATAAAACGCAGATCATCCACAAATGCTAATAGTTGACAAACCCCACCTTGTAACTTTCCAGTGTATGTAACTAGCAGCTTTGCAATTTTTAAACCCAAGACCCTTCAATACCTTATCTGAACAGATATTCAAATGTATACACCGTGTTAGGCTTTTTACTTTCATATCCTGATGCTTGAACCATGTAACTTTCTTCCTCTAATTCTGCATTGAAGAATGCAATGGTTATGTCAAAATGCCAAATTTAATGGCCATGTGCTGATGCTAATGCTAGCGCTAACCTAATGCTTTCACTCCACCATTGGTGTGAATACCTCATCATAGTGCATATTTTTTGCTTTGTGAAAAACCGGACACTTATCTTGCTTTATATTGTACCTCATCTTTGGATAGTACTTTCTTTTTGTACACCACTTACATCGTATGGCTTTGCAACCTTGTGACAAAGTCATAGATGTGAACACTATGTTTGCCCATGGATTGCATTTCTTTGTCCATGGCTTCTTTCCACTTTACTTACTCAATTTTAGATAATGCCAATATTTCTTTATAGTTTCTTGCCTCACACCAGATATCACACACCTTTGCTTTACTAGCAAAATATCTATCAGGTGGAATCCCTTTATTCCACTGCTCTGATCTGTATGGCATTGACTACTCTTGTCTTTCAACCCTCTTTTTTCATACCTGAGTCATCATCTTCTCCTGACTCTTTTTCTTGCTCTTTCAGTTTTTCTTCCCTGAACACTGAGACATCACTGAGTTACCATCACTAAGTGGGTCACTGTCACTAAGTGATCATTCCAAAAATTGGCATAAATTCTTTTCTAATTTTGCTCTGCAAAGCTAGCAGACCTAGAAATCACTATTCTTTTGCTCACATTGCTAAAGCGATAGCTCTTTGAGTCAGGCTCATAGCTTGTAAACCTGAGTTTTCTAGCCTTTGGTTGTCCATTTCTCCTCATTGTTTTTGGAATATGTGCCCACACATTGCTTCCAAAACCTCTTAAATGTGCCAGAGATGGCTTTCTCCTATATAGCACTGTATATGGAGTATAATTAATGGAGAAACTCCACAGCCTATTGATTAAATAATTAGCAGTCAACATGCCTTCACCCCAATGCTCAGACCAGAATCTTCCAGCGGTGGGTCCTTCATGGTTTCTAAGATACCATTCTGCCTCTTTATCACACCACTCTCAGCTGCTGTGTATGGATGCGTGCATCTGTGTTTTATTCCTAACTATCCCAACCACTGTTGCTAACTCTTCGGAGAGGGGCGGCGTACAAATCTAATAAATTAATAAATTAAATTAAACTTGACATGAATTCTGAATCTGCCAATTTTCAACTGACATATCTGTTGTTTAGATTTCCTTTCCACAAAACTCCCTCCAAAGAAATGCCACCCGCACATTTAATTCTTTGAATTAAATATTAAATTCCAGCCCCCATTACTATAGCACAAAAGCATTAACTTTTATTTGCAAGCAAACCTTTCCATTTTTTAGTATTTAAGAAATACAACACAATATTGAACTTCCTTCAGGTCTTATACCCCAATGCCATCTATTGGTAAGACTCAGAATACAAAAATCTAATAGACTGTACTTAAATATCTGATTCTCTTGCCTTTTAATAACATTTTGTTTCACATCTCCTTTTAAAGTTGAAGAAATTACCATTCATATTGTTTGACCATCAATTCCAATTCTATATAGTTTAATATAAAGGCATATGAACATGGTCCTCTTTTTCTATGTCCATAACAAAAGAGAACAGAACAGAGAGATAAGCAGCTCAAGTTGTATCTTTCAACTGCCAGCTTTTACTTATCTAACAAATAAATCTGAGCCTTCTGAAGCCAGATTCACTCATCTGGAATGACGCCAGCCAGTGTGACCCCCCAAAGCAAGCAGAGGTCTGCAGACTTTTTTCTCAAATTGAACAACATTCCTAAGAGGTTGTTGGATCTTAAAGCTGACCCAAATCCTTCCAGTGTGCTGCTGTAGAACTCATTACTGTGCCCTTTCTAGGCCCCTAAAGTAGCTTGGATGAATTGAAACCGGCTTCACCTTTGCAGCTGGATAAGAATCTGATAAATTAGCATAGTAATAGTTCTAGGGGAGTTCCATTTGTATTTTTGACCTATAGAACACATACTCACCTTTTTGAAAAGAGGAGTCAGCTGAGATCTCAGCTATTGTTCCCAGCAGCAGAATCATTTTCATTATACACAGACATAATTCATTTCACAGAAGGGAGGGAATTGACTGAATCCAAACAGGAATAGTTTGTGAGGCCACCAACTTCACTGTATGAGCATGTTTCCTGAAGAGAGGAAGGTTTCCAGGTTCACTTTCAGGCACCTCTCAGTATTCCATGGAAGTACAGTAATTACAGAACTGAATTTTAAAGTTGTATTGCTAAAGTAGTGTGAAGTATTGGTGAAAACAGTTATGTAGCAAATGAAACATAATTAACAGGAAAATAATTTGATTTTATTTTTTCACATTATCAAGTACACATTACGCCACACATCCCTATATATAAGTCTATGTAATTTGCTTTTTAATTTTTACAGAGTGTACAAGAGGGAAGAACATCAAGTACTTAACAAGCATTTTACAGAACAATTATTTATATTACATACTTTTAATGTACCGTTTTAAAACATGAAACTTCAACATTAATTTATAGTGTTTGCTAATCAAATAAAACTAGTTTATAACTAATGTCAGTACATTAACAATAACTAGTTTTCATTTGTTTTTTATACAGTTACATTGTGCAAAATCCACTCAACTGATAAATTCTTAATTGCTTTTTCCACATTGCAAAAATTATGCTTCAACGTATGTATTTATGATTCCAGGTGGTATTAAAGAAATAGGAAGTAATCAAATTTGTTAAAAATATTCCAGCATGGTAATGTTCCCGGTAATAACTCTGAATATGACAAAAGTTAATAGATCTTAATAGCTTCAAAATTGTGTGCAAAGGAATCTATGTAGGACCTTCAATAAAAAAATGGCACACCTATATTCCATGGATAACTGTTGGATCTTAAAAACGCTTGCTTTAATAAACTGAAGTGCTTTTAGACCTCAACCCTGCAATAGTTATCACCACAATGCAAAAGCTTTAAATGGATCCACACAATTTCACATGTTCCATTTACTTTATGACAGTATAATGTGCACACTGTGTGTGATTTAGAGCTCAAGAGCTTGCTCGATAATAACTTTTATCAATATTTTCTAAGAATTTGGTGAACATGCAACAGTTCATACACATTTAAAAGTCAGAAACAAACATAATTCCATATACATCTTACAATTCATACAAAATAAGATGTTAACATTAAGCTTTTTTGTTTTCATCACAACTATTTGTATTATAATTTTAATTTTATATTAAAATGAATCACCCAGGGAATATTGAGCTATGTGACAGAATGTACGTACACACATTATAATCTCTGACAATGTAATATATGGTATAAAACTGATGACTTTGAATCCTTATGTTTCTGATGACAGGAAAGGAGGGGGGAGACATGGGAAAGCATGGGGCAAAATGCTTAAACGTTTGTTCACTTTCAATACATTTGATCAATTAATTCTGGGAACCAAAGTTAGGGAGGACAGATGAGAAAAAGCAAGCTAAGAGAACATAGTCAGAATATCACATTTTAAAATATTAGCTTTGATTTCACTTGAAATGTTTTTATTCATCAAATTTCCAGCATGCTTTATTATAAACTAATGAAATGTTTACTGTGAAATAGACTGAAGAAGCTTTAACTTAGCAACGATTTTAAAGCAGACAGTGGTCACTCAACATATGTCCATAAGTGTATAAATGGACAGAAATAATGGGAATTAAATGCTTAATAGTCATAGGCATGAAGGTCTAATTCCTTCCTCCTGAAATTATTTTGGAAAGTAAAATTCTGTATCCCTAACAGAAGAAAAAAGATTTTAAAACTGTAAGAAAATAAATGTTTCTTTAAAATGACTTGGTTCTATTGTTTATTCCTCCACCTGTTCTCTCCAGATGGTTTATCTTTGAAAGCTATCCAAATATCCAGGAAGATAAAAATGAGACCAAACCAAAAATTTCATAGTTAGAGTCTTGTAATAAAACTGCATTTAATTTGGAATAAACCTAGCAATAGTCAATTGAATATCTGTTGTCAACAACGGAAACAATATGTTTCAAAAATACAATTACATTTTGCAATATAGAACAAAAAAGCAGAGAAGCAGATAATGAATACTTAATGCACAAGTGCTTCAAGTTTTTTTTAAAAAAAATCACCCTATTGAAAATAAATGCTCCCAGCAACCAATGTATTTCTTACATTATGGAAGTATTCAGTACTATAGAGAAATAACTTCAGTATTGGAAAAAAGTTAAATAACCACTCAAATGAATGTAGTTAGTTCCTTAAATACCAATGGGATAATCAAGTGGATCCTATTGTACAATGCAGTATTTTGATATTCATTCTGCTCTGATTTTTGAACAGCCCATGACATCTTTGAGCAAATTAGAAATGTAATTTATATCAAAACTGAATTGGCATGGCAGGCAAACATTTTTGAGAATTAATGTAATTGAAAAATTCAGTATAAGACAAAGTTTACTTTATTAAACGCAACTTTATTGTTGCCATCTTTCCTCATTTATTAAACAAACGAAAGATAATTCAGAACACACTAATGAACAAAATATATAAAAGTCAACTAGAAGCAATATTCCTATCTGTATACAGCACTAAATCAAATGCGCAGTATTTCATTTATAAGATCTGCTTTAAAACACAATGACTGCCTAAAAAGCAAATCTTTTAAACCCTTCCCAAATCCCTATCTGTGAATCATCATGGTAACCCAATGTCTTTATGATGCCGGAGAATGTGTTGATTCTTCTCTGAAGGCCTTCGAAACCCTTTTTTACAGAATTCACAACGGTGAGGATAGTCTTTTGTATGAATGGAAATAACATGCCGCTTGAAACCTGAGGCATCTGTAGTGCTATATTCACAGTACTCACACTGATAAACTTTTCTACCACTGTGTGTTTTCATATGTTTTTTGAGTTCCATTTGCAGCTTGAATCCTTTCTTACACCTCTTGCATCTGAACGGAAGATCTTTTGTGTGGACTGAGAGAATATGACGACTCAGAACAAATGGATCTGCAATTTTAAAGTCACAATGTCTGCACTGGTGCAGCTTTTTCCCTTTGTGCACTGCAACATGTTTTTTCAGTTCTGAAGGCCTATGAAAGCCTTTATCACACATGTCACACTTGTGGGGATAGTCCTTTGTGTGAACAGAAATTATATGTCTTTTTAAATCACTTGAGTTTGAGCTTTTGTGATCACAGTGCAGACACTGGTGTGTTTTGCTTTCTTGATGCATAAGAATGTGCTGTTGCAGCTCTTTGGTATCAGAAAATATTTGAAAACAAATGTCACACTTGAATGGCATTTCTTTACTATGCCTAGTCTTTACATGGGTTTTCAGGTTAGAAGAGTCAGCCGATCTATATTCACAATATTGGCATTGATAGGGCTTTTCACCAGTATGAATTCGCATATGTTTCTTGAGCTCTGATGGATGCCGAAATCCTTTTCCACATTCCACACAAATATGAGGAAAGTTTTTGCTGTGTACAGCTAGAAGGTGACGATTCAGTAATCCCTGTTCTGCTGTTTCATACTCACAGAATTTGCACTTGTGCATTTTGTTTGCTGCTTTGTCCCTGTGCACCATCTTATGTGTAAACAAAGCTCCTGCATGAGAGAAACTTTTCCCACATTCATCACATTCAATTAGTTTCTCAGTCTTGGTAGTAAGCTTGTGGCTTTCAAGGTGATTATGCAGACTTAACTTTTTATTTGTAGTGTAATCACAATCAGTGCATCGATATTTTTTCTTAGCAAGAAGGTGCTCTGGGTGATTTTTCATGTGCCTTTTCAAGAAGCCTCTGGATTTAAATTTCTTTCCGCAAATCATACAAGGGTAGACAGTCAAAGGATGGCCATCAGGCCCAATAATTATGGCTGCATGATAAAAGAAAAAAGGGGAAAAAAGGCATCTACTAAATACCTGGCAAGCACTAGCATAATTGCACAGAAGTTATACATTTTAAGTTTCTATTAGTTTTAGTAGCAAAGTAAAGCAGATACTTAAGTTTTACATTGAAACACCTACGATATCAACATCCTGAACACTACTGGAATTACAAATTAATTTCAGATCAGTTAACTGTCAAGAAGTAATTACAATGATATATCAGCTTTCTCCCTCAAAATTAAAAATCTTCTAATAGATATATGGCTTACAGAATTTCAATAATTGGAAGCAATGTTAAGAGCCAACATATCACTTAATTAGACAAATTAACCCTATGGAAAGGAATATCTTGACATGTCAGCAACTGCAATATCTGCATTCCCTCAAAAGAATTTTGTGAGAATAGTTATATTTTCAAGACAAATTAACCTTATGGAACATCTACATTCTCTCAAAGGAATCTTGTTAGATATATTTTCAAGAAATGACTCATGTCTGGCATGTTTGAAGATAATACTCTCCAAAAGAACATATACACAGGTATACACATGTGCCTGAGTGTTGAGGCAAAACATCCATCAAGACAGACGTTGAAGATAGTATGTCAATTTAAATGAGAAATAAGTCTACTATTCTACAATCCCAATAAAGCAGCAATATTACACAAACTCCCACCAGGAATATATAGAGATTGATGGCTGTGCTTTTAAAAATGCTAATGGAGAATGGATTTCCAATTCTATTTTCAAGCAAATGGAAACTGAGTTATTACCTGTTTGATATTGTCTGGATTCAAGTCTTCTCCTTTTCTTTGGTTTTTGTTTTGTTAGCCTTCCAAGACCAGAAGACTCATCTATGTGCAAGAGGGCACTTGCAGTTCCATTTCGGTTTTCAACTGCATCATTATTTCCTAGTGTGGATCAGAATGTAGCATCCTACGTATTAGTCCACATACTATCTTTGAATATGATCTTTACATTTTAAAAAAGCAAGCCTGAATAATCAGCTCTTTGTGTTAATAAATATATTGTGATATCTTTGTAGTCAACAAAGACAGTAAGCAAGATTTAGATTTAAAAAATCAAGCCAGTGAATTACCGTATTTTTGGTGTATAAGACACACCCTTTTCCTCCTAAAAGAGGCTGATAATTAGGGTGTGTCTTATACTCTGAATGTAGCTTTTTCTCCCCAGCCCTAACTAGCTGCTACCAATCTTCCCAGCTCTTATCTTGCAGGCTCTTTCATTGTTTCTCTCTGTGAAGAATGTTTTCCAAGCCCTAAGTCTTTGCAGGGTTTTTTTTCCCATTACTCTAACTTGCTCCGAAGAAGTTTATTTCCAGCCCTAACCAGGTGCTAACAATGTTCCCAGCTTTTACCGGCTTGCAAGCTCTTTCATTGTTACTCTCTAAGAAGAAGAATGTTTTCCAAACCCTGTCTTTGTGGGTTGTTTTTTCATTGCTTTACTGGCTCCAGATGTTTCTTTCCAGCCCTAACCAGGTGCTATTAATGTTCCCAAGCTATTTCATTGTTTCTCTCTGTGAAGAATGTTTTCCAAGCCCTAAGTCTTTGCAGGTTTTTTTTTTTTTTACCTTTGGTCTAACATGCTCCAAATGCTTCTTTCCAGTCCTACCCAGCTGCTAACAATGTTCCCAGCTTTTACTGGCTTGGAAGCTCTTTCATTGTTATTGGCTCAGAATAAAGTTTTTTTTAATGCTTTAACCAGGGGAGAAAATAATGTGCTGAAGCTGACCAGACTAAGGACGCTAGCCAGATGAATACCTGGTACTCATATTTCCCCCCCCCCATTTTCTTCCGCAAAACTAAGGTGCGTCTTATACTCCAAAAATAAGGTATTCACATGTAGCTTTTTGCCAATATACAGGTGAAACCTGAAAAATTAGAATATCATGTAAAAGTTAATTTATTTCAGTAATGCATCTTAAAAAGTGAAACATAATATACCGTATACACTCGAGTATAAGTCGAGTTTTTTAGCCCAAAAATGGGCTGAAAAACCCGACCTCGACTTATACTCGGGTGACTGACAGGTCACCACAAGAGGGCGCAAGCGGCTTAGGGAAAGACAGCCGTCTTTCAGCTTGAAAGAAGCGGCAACTGCCCGGTTAAGAAGGGAGAATCCACCCCCTAGCCAAACGGCTTTTTTACTGTTTAGCGCAGCGTTCGAGCGCTAAACAGGAAAAAAGCCGTTTTGCTAGGGGGTGGATTCTCCCTTCTTAACCGGGCAGTTGGCGCTTTTTGGCTGTTTAGCGCTCGAACACTGCGCTAAACAGAAAGAAGCGGCAACTGCCCGGTTAAGAAGGGAGAATCCACCCCCTAGCCAAACGGCTTTTTTTACTGTTTAGCGCAGCGTTCGAGCGCTAAACAGGAAAAAAGCCGTTTGGCTAGGGGGGGGGATTCTCCCTTCTTAACCGGGCAGTTGCTGCTTTTTTGCTGTTTAGCGCTCGAACGCTGCGCTAAACAGAAAGAAGCGGCAACTGCCCGGTTAAGAAGAGAGAATCCACCCCCTAGCCAAACGGCTTTTTTACTGTTTAGCGCAGCGTTCGAGCGCTAAACAGGAAAAAAGCCGTTTGGCTAGGGGGGGGATTCTCCCTTCTTAACCGGGCAGTTGCCGCTTTTTTGCTGTTTAGCGCTCGAACGCTGCGCTAAACAGAAAGAAGCGGCAACTGCCCGGTTAAGAAGGGAGAATCCACCCCCTAGCCAAACGGCTTTTTAACTGTTTAGCGCAGTGTTCGAGCGCTAAACAGGAAAAAAGCTGTTTGGCTAGGGGGTGGATTCTCCCTTCTTAACCGGGCAGTTGGCGCTTTTTTGCTGTTTAGCGCTCGAACGCTGCGCTAAACAGAAAGAAGCGGCAACTGCCCGGTTAAGAAGGGAGAATCCACCCCCTAGCCAAACGGCTTTTTTACTGTTTAGCGCAGCGTTCGAGCGCTAAACAGGAAAAAAGCCGTTTGGCTGGGGGGGGATTCTCCCTTCTTAACCGGGCAGTTGCCGCTTTTTTGCTGTTAACGCTCGAACACTGCGCTAAACAGAAAGAAGCGGAAACTGCCCGGTTAAGAAGGGAGAATCCACCCCCTAGCCAAACGGCTTTTTTTACTGTTTAGCGCAGCATTCGAGCGCTAAACAGGAAAAAAGCCGTTTGGCTAGGGGGGGGATTCTCCCTTCTTAACCGGGCAGTTGCTGCTTTTTTGCTGTTTAGCGCTCGAACGCTGCGCTAAACAGAAAGAAGCGGCAACTGCCCGGTTAAGAAGAGAGAATCCACCCCCTAGCCAAACGGCTTTTTTCCTGTTTAGCGCTCGAACGCTGCGCTAAACAGTAAAAAAGCCGTTTGGCTAGGGGGTGGATTCTCCCTTCTTAACCGGGCAGTTGCCGCTTCTTTCTGTTTAGCGCAGCGTTCGAGCGCTAAACAGCAAAAAAGCAGCAACTGCCCGGTTAAGAAGGGAGAATCTAGAGTCCTGTTGGAGTTGGGCGGCAAGGAAAGAGGGAGGGAGAGAGGGAAGGAAGGTAGGAGTTAGGAAAGAAGGAAGACAGAAAGAAAGAAAAAAAAGATGGTAGAAAGGAAGAGAGACAAAGAAAGATGGTAGGAAGGAAAAAAGACAAAAAAGGAAAGGGAGGGAGGGAAGGGACTGAAGAAGGAAAGAAGATAGGCAGACAGGAAAAGAAAGGGGGGAAGAAGGAAGAAAAGAAGGAGAGAGAGACAGAAAGAAAGAAAGAAAGACAGACCTATGACCACAATTGAGCCCAAAATTGTGGTTGTTAAACAAAAGCGTTGTTCAGTGAGAATCACCACATTTTACTCAATCCATGGCATTTCCTAGCTCTAACAGTGATGTGCAAGCTAGGGAAGTACTGGTACATCTGAAGGTACCATATGTGTAATGTTCTAGTTATGGTTAAATGTGTGGCAGAAAGTGGACTCTGGGTTTGTTTTTCCTATTACAGTAAGTGAGGTTGAATGTACCGTATACAGTATACCGGTAATTTTACAAGAGCTCCCTCCCTCTCTCTCTCTCTCTGTAAATATACCGTACATATACAGTTTATATAGTAAACAATGTACGGTATATTTTTGTGTGCCTGTGTGTAATATGTATGTATACATATGGCATATATACATAGAATTAAATAGTATATTTTGGATGTTCAGTAATAGTAAATAGAGAGGGAAATTGTATCTCTTTGAGGCAAGGAGAGGCCAAATATCCTAAACCTAACCCAAACCAACAGGAGCAGTGAGGGATTGAGGTAAGTACAGTACTTGCAATTTTTTTGCCTATACTGCCTTGGGGTACATATACCTGTTTACCCTCTTTTAAACTTACAGAGCTAGTTTACTGGTTTTCTTTGAAATAAATATTCTAAAACATTTACCCTACTGATGCCTCAATTGATGTAATTTTATTGGTTTCCATTTTAATAAGTTACCAGTAGCCGCTGCATTTTCCATCCTCGACTTATACACGGGTCAATAAATTTACCCCAATTTTTGTGGCAAAAGTAGGGGCCTCGACTTATAGTCAGAGCGACTTATACTCGAGTATATACGGTATGAGAGAGACTCATTACATGCAAGGCATGATAGTTCAAGCCATGATAGTTCAAGTATCCTGGTCTTCCATAACACCTCAGCAGTGCCACAAACTGATAGCTTCCATACCACGCCACATCAAGAGAGTAATTGCTGCAAAAGCGGCCCAAACAAAGTACTGAGTACATATGCAGGCTTATACTTTTCAGAAGTCCAATATTGTTCTATGTACAATCCCTGTTTTATTGATTGCATGTGATATTCTAATTTTCTGAGATGGTGGATTTGGGGTTTTCATGAGCTGTACCCCATAATCATCACAATTATGACAAATCACGGCTTGAATTATCTTGCCTTGCATGTAATGAGACCCTCTCATATATTATGTTTCACCTTTTAAGTTGCATTACTGAAATAAATTAACTTTTGCACAATATTCAAATGTTTTGAGTTTCACCTGTATATCACCTGTATGAGCTGAGGTGGTGTCAGCGGTTCAAATCTCATCACCAGCTTAAGGTTAATTCAGCCTTCCATCCTTCTGAGGAGGGTAAAATGAGGACCCAGATTGTGGGGGCAGTATGCTGGCTCTGTTAAAAAGTGCTATTGCTAACATATTGTAAGCAGCCCTGAGTCTAAGGAGAAGGGCGGCATAAAAAATTGAATGCATAACAGAAATAAAATAAATAAATATCTATATCTGGCAATGGAAAGAGCCTCAAGTATTATACATATATATTCACGGCATGAAATTAATCACATCATGACGATCACACAGCTAGAAAGAATACTGTAAAAGATAGATGCTCTTGGCAAAGAGACACCATTGAATCCCATTTCCAGAGTCTATTTTTTCCAGGCCACTGTAAATATTGCAGCCATATGGCTGATTGTAAGTCAACTAGCAACCCTCTACTCTTATGGGATGAGAGTATAAAAATATATTCCACACTGATGCATCTAAAAGAAATGGACCTAGGCTGGAAGTTCCAAAGAAAATAAGCATAATTAACACAACAAAAATCTAAATTTTATAAGTAGTCTGTAAACTTTGCCTTTATTTATCTGATTAAAAATATTGAGTAAAATTAACAAATGCCAAATCTCAAGATTTGAAAAAATTCTCCTTCTCTTTAAAGTTAAATAAATTATCTATTTTTAAAGATTTTTTAAAAAAGATATACATTGCTTTTTATTTTACTACTATTCTAATTATAATAGAAATAGAGCTGATTTGTTATTACAATTTTCTTCTTAATTCCTTTAGAGTTTGAAATGAACCATACATCATTTCAATAAAGAATCAAATAATATATATGTACTCTTATATGTAAATCCTGGCAGAAATACTGAAGACCATCCCAGAAAGATTACTTTAATTTTCTGAATACAGAAGACCAGAAACCAAATATCCTTACTAGGTAAGCTTTAATTTTTAGGAGTAATAACCTACCATAAGCTGCTGCCCAAGCTATTGGCATAAAGCTTTTGATTTCACTGTCATCAATTTGCTGTTCATGAGTCGCTGCTGCATCTTCCTCTCCTACTATCACTTCCATATAGACTTCATCAGCAATTTCAGCGACATCTAATAAAAGAAACATGTTATGTATTTTCTATATTTTAAAAAACCTTAAATTTTTTTAACCCAAATGAAGGTCACATACTTACTTAAATCTTCATCTTCATGCTGAGAATCATTTACTGTCATATAGACCATTTTTTCTCTTGGAATGCGAATACTGCTATTTTGGTTCATTAAAGTTTCACTATGGTCATTTTCAGATTCACTTTCCACAATGTCTACTGTGCCTCCTATGTTAAAAAGAATTATCAATATTTTTGTAAGAATATGCTTCAATTACATTATGGTTCAAATTAAAGAAACTGGAAAAAATACAGTAACACAAATTTTTAAAAGGTATGAGAGAAGCTTTTGTCAACTAGACATCTAGAAAGAACTGAGTAAAGCAAGAGGGATATTATGAAAATCCTATTGAAATATAATCTTCATTATATTAACTTAGTCAATGGATATAGAATCATAAACTAAGGGAATAATGTGTATTTTTACAAAGTGAGATAACTGACCAAAGTTTAATCTACCTCCCCCACCTCTGTGTGTGTATATATATTTATATTTATATATTTATATATATATCTGTATCATGTTCATTAAACATGAAACTCAGTCAACTGAACATTTATAAAAGTGTCACAAACGCCACTGACTGGTGTTAATGGTTGATACAGGTTGCTGCCAGCATCCTAGTTATCAACTAAATATCTTCTTAAAATATACGATGTTCTGGGTAGCACAGTTTTTCGCAGTTCCGTTGCTGTTATTTGCAGAAAGCTGTAATTTCTTTTTCTTTTAAAAGTGTTTTTATTTATAATACAATTAAAAATGTAATATACACACAATACAACACAATAAAGACGGGGAAAATGTACATACTGGACTATCTAGTATATACATTAACTGTTACCCCCCCCCATTAATTTTTCCAATAACTATCAAAATTTGAAATAGTTTTGAACCTCTACATCATACTCGCTGACATGTGATCCTGGTTCTACTTTTTTCCATCCAGTTATATATACTTTATTCCAGGTTTCAAAATAATCTGTGTCCAATTTGTTCTTCAGCTCTAATGTCAGTTTGTCCATCTCTGCGCATGATAAAATTTTAAATAGAATTTCTTCTTCTGTAGGGACATCTTTACTTTTCCATTTCTGAGCATATGCTATTCCTGCCGTGGTTAGGATATGCAACATTAGGTATATATAATTCTTGACAATTATCTAAATTACCGTATTTTTTGGAGTATAAGACGTACCTTTCCCTCCCTAAAAGAGGGTTTTTGCCTTCTAATTACCCCATCTAGCATGACTGGAGGAGGAATTCTGGGAATTGAAGTCCACTAGTCTTAAAGCTGTCAAGTTTGAAGACCCCTGGGTTAGTGGTGCAAGGGTCTTCAAACTTGGCAAGTTTAAGACTTGTGGATTTCAACTCCCATTCCTGAGCTAGCATGACTGGAGAAGGTATTCTGGGAGTTGAAGTTCACTGTTGTTTGTTGTTAAATATCTTTGATCCAGAAGGCAGTTTTGTTGTATTTCACTGGGTTTTCTCCACAGTTCTTTCCAAAAGTTCAAAACCTTTTCTTTACATGAGTGAACATTAGCTGGGACTCGATTTTCAAGCTCTAAGTCTTTGCAGGGTTTTCCCCATTAACTCCAACTTGCTCAGACGTTTCTTTCCCGCACTAACCAGGCGCAAACAATGTTCCCACCTCTTACCACTTGCAAGCTCTTTCATTGCTATTTCTGCAAAGAATGCTTTCCAAACCCCGTCTTTGATCCCCTCCATTCTCTATTTGCTCCAAATGTTTCTTTCCAGCCCTAACTAGGTGCTATTAATGTTCCCAAGCTATTTCATTGTTTCTCTCTGTGAAGAATGTTTTAAGCCCTAAGTCTTTGCAGGGTTTTTTCCCATTACTCTAACTTGCTCCGAAGAAATTTCTTTCCAGCCCTAACCAGGTGCTAACAATGTTCCCAGCTTTTACCAGCTTCAAAGATCTTTCAATGTTACTCTCTGTGAGGAATATTTTCCAAACCCTGTCTTTGTAGGGTTTTTTTTAATTGCTTTACTTGCTCCAAGTGTTTCTTTCCAGCCCTTACCATTTCTTGAGGATTCAGTTTTTATCTTGAGACCTCCAAGCACCAAAACATTTTCTTTTTTTAAAGAAAACCTCACCTATGTCATCTTCTCCAGGATCAGCTTTGAAGATGTAGACTTTGATGACTTCTGAGCAAATTCCATCCATTTTACATTGATCACTTTCTGACTCAGATTTAAGGTCAACAGAATTGTCAGCTTCTGTTTTGACAGCATCATCCACTACAAGAAAATAAACAATATTACCACAATAGCATTCCTCTAACATAAATTACAAGCATTTCTTATGTGTTTATACAATTAAACCCACACTATTATTTTTCCTTTCAATTGCATATTCCTTCTTTAAGTCAACAATTATACAATAAACTTGGGGGGGGGACCTTTCTTCCTCATGTTCATATATTTTTCAATACCCATTAAACAGAAATCTGGTGGGTATCCAACCTGCTTAGCAAAATGCTGCACCATACTTGCTAAATTTTTCAGTCTTCCTTTGAATTTTATTCCAAATTATTGCATGAATTTTATTGTTAAGTCCAATTAAAAGAATTCTTGTTTAACTTCTTCAATCCCCAAACTGATTTTATTTCAAATCTGTCTGCATTTTCTGTCTTTTACTCATAATCATTTCTTGTATTTTTATTGCATTTTTACAATTGTTTTTTCTCTATACAGAAATCATTATATTTACTTCTTATTACTACAACTCTTCACTTAATTCCTTCCATTTTTCCCAAGACATTTCAACATTTTTTCTTGATGTTCACTTTCCATTAATTCTATTGTGAAATAAATTAATTTTCTAATGTTTTACAAGAAGGCTTTGTTCTTGCAGTCATTCTATTTTCCCTTGTTCCTTTTCTTCCCAATATTCACTACTCACTCTAACGCTCATCTACTCATGCTCAAACTCCTGCTACACATGCTAACTCCAACTCTAATCCTAATTGTCTGCTCCTCATTCCATTTTATTTTCTTCAATCAGCTTCTCAATGTTTCACCCTGCTAGGGACTGAGTTTTAAATCTATCAATCAATCCTTTGGATAGGTATGCATGAATTATGCTTACTTTGTTTTTACCATCTATTCATGTCTCTTAATAGAATTTTTCAGTCCAATTGCATTATTTTTGAATGTTAGTTATTCCATTATCACAATTCACTGAAGCACCATGCAGTATCATTAACTTATTAAATGCTACTTTCCTTTCCATTCCAATGAAATTCATTCATAGCTTCTGATACATGTTAGCATTAGCATTTTGTTTAAATTTATGCATTCACCATATTCAACTTACAAAGTACCGTTGACACCTGAACTTTCTTGATGCGTTGCATGGAGAGTCCAACATGGGTTCAACTCTAGTCTGCTGCTAGGGACTGAGTTTTAAATTTAAATATTCAATTAGTTAATGCCCACAAACTGCCTAGAAGGTCAGTTTTAAACAAAGGTCTAGTCGAAAGTCAATAAAAACTTTATTAACAGGAAGAACAAACAACACAATGTAAACTGTGACCCTGGACCAAACAGGCCAGGTGGGCTTGGACTCTCCACGCAGTGCATTGAGAAGACCATTCAGGTAACTCAATGGTACTTCTCCAATATGCTGCTAAGGAGAGTCCAACATGGGATATACTCAAGCTAATCGGACAGGGAGGATGAAGGCTTGACCAGGGGAGCAAGAGAAACACAAACACGTTGGAGAACTCATCTGCCAAAGGCAGCCTCTGATGATGCAAATGAATCAAGGCAATAATGTCTGATGAACGTTGATGGCAAGGATTATGTTGCCACATGGCAAATGTCTTCCACCAAAACTTGTGTTGCCCATGCTGCCAAGATGGTCACACTTTGTGTGGAATGTGCCATGATCCCTGGTGGAACTGGACGAGATTGAGCTTGGTACTCCTCCGCTAGGCAGGATCGAAACCAATGGCTGATTGTCTGGAATGACACCTTTTGTCCAATGGTCGCAGGAAGAAAAGAGATGAACAAAGCTTCAGTCTTTTGGAAGGACTGCGTCTGGCAGACAAAATGTTTAAGTGCCCGACACATGGCTAATTTATTCCAGCAGAGTTCTCATGGATGCGAGGCTCCTGCACAAAAATCAGGAAGAACTATCTCCTGTGTCCGGTGGAAGAATGTATTGGGTAGAGATCTTGTCTGACTGAGAATGCTGATAATTCCACACTCTCCTGGTCATTTTAATGGAAAGAAACTGCAAAGAAGCAGTTCACAGAAGTTCAAATGGGGGACTGGTAAAGGCCTGAAGGAAAAGTGGTAAATCCCATGTGGGACATCGGTGGATGACCTGTGGATGCAAGTTGGTAGCACCACATAGAAAATCCGGGGGACACGGATGATAATATAGGGACCTGAAATTGTCCAAATGTATAATGTTGGAGGGGGTTGCGACATGGCGCTGAAGACTATTAAGTGCAAGCCCTTTGTCAAACCCAGCTTGTAGGAAGGCCAATACTTGTTTGAGGGAAGGCCGTAAGGGATCAAAGCAGTGTTGGGAGCAGAACTCACAGTAAGGAGACCAGGTGGCACCATAAATCCTGGTAGTCAAGGCACACTCTGCCGCTTGAATCATGTCTATGACATTGTCTGGCAATGATTGTGCCTTAAATTGAATCCCCTCAAGTACCAGACGGTGAGGTGCCACCATTGGGGATCTGGGTGTAGGACAGACCCCTGGCTGAAGGATACCCGATTGTCCGGAATGCACCATGGCTTGGAGATGGAAAGGTCCAGAAGATCTGAAAGCCATGGACGACGCGGCTAATGTTGTGCCACTAGCAGTTCTGCTCCTTCCTCGATAATCTTGCTGACCACTCTGAAAATGAGGGGAATGGGAGGAAAGGCATAAATGAGACTCCTCAGCAAAGGGGCGCACAGCGGGGGATCTTGGTGTTGAGATGGGTAGCAAAGGTCTACCTGCGGAATCCCAAAGCGCCGGGATAGGTCTTGGAAAATGTTCGGGTGTAGGCACCATCCCACCAGGTCCAGTCCCTCTGAATGTTGGTTGATCTGGAAATGTGCTCCACTTTCTAAGATTCCAGATGGTTCTTCACCCAAGTGACCAATGACTCCGCCTCCAACATAAGGCGACGAGATCTGGTACCCCTTGGTGGTTTATGTGGGCATGGGTATGATTTATGATGATTATGATTTATTAGACTTGTATGCCGCCCCACATTGTCTCTTAGGATGAGAACTGGCGGCCTGAGACCAGAGGCCAGAAGTGGTGAAGTGCCAGCGAGACCGGTCTCAGTTCCAGATAGTTGATATTGGTATTGGCTAGATCGTTCGAAGTCCAATTGCCCTGCGCTATTTGGCTGGATATGTTGCCCCCCGCCCCACAGGCTGGTGTCTGTCGTGATAGTGATGCACATATGGTCCTTGAAGTAAGATCCCTTTTGAATGGCTTGTGATGTCCATCATGGAAGGGATTGATGTACGTGGTAAGGTAAGCGTGTCAGTTTCTTCGTGTGGCTGGTCTTTGCCTTTTGAAAGGGCAGGAGAAACCATTGTAAGGGTTGGGAATTAAGTCTCGCTTAGGGAATCAAGTCGATATAGGACACAAATATCCCCAAAAGGTAGGACAGGATCGTGAGAGAGACCTGTTGGTTGTGCTGGAGCCGAGTTACGGTGTCCACGATGTTGAATTGGCAGGCCAGTGAAAGAAATACCTGGCAAATGACTGTATCGATAATTGTGTCCAGGTGCAGCAGAGTGGTGGTAGGCACCAGATGGCTCTTAGCAAGGTTGATGGAGAATGCATGAGATTGAAGCAAACGGGTCATTAGCTGGAGGTTGGCTCGAGCCTGCTTGGGAGACCTGGAAAGAATAGTGATGTTGTCCAGGCATGCCTGCAGACGAACCGAGTGAGTCCTGATGTGTACCATCAGCACGTCCAAGAGTTTTGTGAAGGCCCTGGGTGCATTGTCCAGTATTGAAAATGTCGACCTGGTAGGCAGAAGCAAAGAAACCTATTGTGCTTTGGGTGAATAGGAACATGGAGGTAGGCATCCTGTAGGTCTACTGAGGTGAGGCAATCTTGTCACACGCAAGCCAGAATAGATTTAAGGGGCTGTATCTTGAACCTTTTGTAAGTCACGTAGATGTTGAGTTACTTGAGATTCAAGATGAGTCAGTACCCCCCTGAGGTCTTGGGTACTAGGAAGATGATTGAATAAAATCCTTGTCCCTCCTGGCCTGGGGATACCCGCTTGATGGCTGTGATGTCCAAGAGATGACATACCTCCTGTTGCAGTAGAACTTGCTTGGTGAGGTTGGACAAGGGGCATTGGAGGAGGGATCAGAAACTCTATTAGAACAGCAAACCTGACAGTGGCCAAGACCCAAGCATCTGCAGATGTGCTTTCCCATTGAGCAGTGAAGTACTGCAACTTGCCCCCAACAGTAATATCCATGTATGAGTCATTTCTATCTGTGAGACCCCTTGGAGATTGATCCTCGAAAGGATCATCTCTGTTGGGAAAACTGTTTGTTTCTAGTTGGAAAAATGGTCCTGTCCTATGTATATGTCCCTTGATTATATGACCTCTGGGGTTGGGGTGTTCCAGAGGAAGGCTTGGTATAAAAAGACTGCCTATCTTCTATCTTGCCTTCTGTAGACCTTCGGCAGCACCTTGCGTCTTTGATTAAGACAGAATCCAAGGATACTCCAAAAAGTTTGGTACCTCCAAATGGGGATGCCATCAGACGCCACTTGGAACATGCATCAGCTTGTCAACTTCTTAGACATAACAGATGGTGAGAAGACATCATAGCAGCCATAGATCTGGAGGCAACTTCACGGAATTCAAAGTTGCGCCTGCAGAGAACTCTGCCACTGCTAACAGTTTATTTAGGTCCTGGCAGTTTTGAATCATCGGGCCCCATTCACAACTGAATATCGCATAGTCACATTATCGAAGTGTTGTTGAAAAAGAGGCCACAGAGACAGCACACAAGGTCCAAGCCACCATTGGTGTGACTTGTGGATAAGGTTTTTGGCCTTCCTATGGTCTGGCTTGAGACCTTCCGCTATGCCAGCTGGAACCAGGGCGTTGGACACAAGTCTGGCTACTGGATGATCCACCAGTGGGAACTGAAAAAGGTCTTCAATCTCCGGACTAAACCAATAAAATTTTATCTCGGTGGCGGTGGGTCCTGATGCTGCTGCCAGATGCTGCCAAGGCCTCATAATATTGTCCTTCTCCTCCTTCTGCTACTTTTGGCTCTCCAACTGCTTCGCTCTGCCCACCTTCCATTCCTTGTGCTTCGCTTTCTCCAAACTCAATACCCAGTTAGGTTCTATTATATCTCAAGACCTAAAATGGTCACCTAACATCAAAAACATCATCAAAAAAGCACAATGAAGAATGTTCTTTCTGCGCCAGCTCAGGAAGCTCAAACTGCCCAAGGAGCTGCTGATACAGTTCTACAGAGGAATCACTGAGTCTGTCATCTGCACCTCTCTAACTGTCTGGTTTGGTGCTGCAACCCAACAGGACCGACACAGACTTCAGAGGATAATCAGAACTGCAGAAAAAACAATTGCTGCCAATCTGCCTTCCATTGAGGACCTGTACACTGCACGAGTCAAAAAGAGGGCGGGAAAAATATTTACTGACCCCTCGCATCCTGGACACAAACTGTTTCAACTCCTACCCTAAAAACGTCGCTACAGAGCACTGCACACCAAGACAACTAGACACAAGAACAGTTTTCCCCCGAACGCCATCACTCTACTAAAGAAATAATTCCCTCAACACTGTCAGACTTTTTACTAAATCTGCACTTCTATTTCTACTAGTTTTTTTCATCATTCCTATCATCCTTTTTCTCCCACTTAGGACCGTATGACTGTAACTTGTTGCTTGTATCCTAAGATTTTTATTAATATTGATTATTTCTTCATTGCTTATTTGACCCCTATGACAATCATTAAGGTTTTACCACATGATTCTTGACAAATCTTTTTCTTTTATGTATGCTGAGAGCATCTGCACCCAGACAAATTCCTTGTGTGTCCAATCACACTTGGCCAATAAAAATTCTATTCTATTCTATTCTATTCAGATCTGAAATGATGGGATACAATCTGATTTTTGCTCTGGCTCGGTGAATAGGCCAGCTATTTGGTCTATACCCACTGATGGCTCAGAAGGTTTGTTGGCTCCTCCAAGCAGGGCCGTCATTTTCGCTTTGTGTAAGAGAGTCTTAAACAAGGCTGGTTTGAAAAAGCCTGTGAAGACAGGTTGGTCTGGAACTGTTGCCTTATCTTTGGAGAGATCATTGACCGAAATTGTTCTGGTCAAGCTGAAATTGCTCCAAAAAACTCTCTTTTCAAGGCTTGGATTTGGAAACTTATTCCACACTGGAAAAATCGTCAAGGTTACATTGCTGTATGCTAAAGCACATTCAGATCTCATAGGCTAAGTTTTACAAAGCTATAAATTCTCTCTAATGATCTGTTGAAAGATTACTTGGCAGTAGTTTATCTCTGAGTTATGTTAAACCTAATTTGGCACAGTTTATCATAAAATATCAAAAGCTTACTTCTCGGAAGTGACGACAGACATCCATATTTCAATATGCAGTTTGCGCAAAAGCGGCTTTCTTTTTTGGGCATTTCAGGATGTGACATATTGATTTACACATTCTAAAATAGCAGATTCAAAACTTCTTCCCCAACATCTCCTCCTTTCTTTTTGCTAATCTCCTAAATCTGACATTCAACCAGGGGCTGCCAGCTACCCCCCTATTTTCTGAAGAACTGCTTTTCATGCTAACGTCTAACTGATTTTCAGCTATGCTCTCATTTCCACTGTCTCCCCCATTTCTCTTAAATCAGGGTACATTACAGCTTCTGTCTCTTCGTCCTCTTCTGAATCTGAGGCTGACAGGGAACACTCACAACAGAAATGTCCCTGTCTTTTCGTGCGCCTGGATCCTCAGACATCAAATTTTGACAGGAATAGTGAACGGCCGCCCTGGACCAGACGCCTTGAGATGGAAGGTGATTTGGCATAAGTGAAGAATGCTGTTGCATTTTAGTTGCAATGCCCTGAGAATAAGCCTTGACTATCGTATCTTGTAAAGATGGTGGCAGCTGTAGCCAAGTATCAACTACCTGATATAGGCCGGCAGCTGTAGGTGTAAATAAGGCAGAGGCAGCTGGTCACTGGTCTGCCTGAGGAGAAGGTTAATGAGAACATAAGAAGAGTCATGCTGAATCAGGCCAAAGCTCATTGAGTCCAGCATTCTGTGTCACATCAATTGTATATGGGGATCTTGAGCAGAAAGAGAAGGCAAAACCCTCCCTTTCCCTTGATCCCCAACAAATGGTATTCAAGGGAATCCTGCCTTCCTCAACCAACATAGAGGCGGCACATGAACATCCGTTTCAATAACCACCAATACACTTGGCATCCATGAATCTGCCTAATCCTGTCTGTCATGACCTCTTCTGGAAGTGAATTCCATAAACCAACGACCCTCTGGGTAAAATAATATTATCCTTTATTTGTTCTCACTTTCTTACCTATGAGCTTTAGGGAGTGCCCCCTCGTCCTAGTATTGTGTGATAGAGAAAACAATTTTTCTCTATCCACCTTTTCTATCCCATGCATAATTTTATACACTTCGATCAAGTTACCCCTTAAATGCCGTCTTTCAAGGCTGAAGAGACCAAGGCATTGCAACCTGGTTTCATAAGGGAGATGCTCCATTTCCTTGATCATACTTGTTGCCCTTTTTTACACCTTTTCCAGTTCCATTATATCCTTCTTGAGGTGCGGTGACCAGAACTGTACATAAGTACTCCAAGTGTGGTCTCACCATCGATTTGTGGAGCCAGCAGAGTGCCACTGGCAGGCCTCAGAGTGTTCTGGGGACCAATCCCTCTCCATAGATGTCTCTGCTGGGTCAGAATGAGCTAGAGCCATAGGAGGAATCAGGGGTTGAGAAGGTGATAACATTATCTGCGGAGGTACCAAGGCCCCAGGCAGTTGCAAATGAAAAAGGGTTGGAACAAAGGCTTACTTTTGAGCCTGCTCCGTTTGCTTTTCTACAGCCCAGATCCTCCTCTCTGCCTCTTTAAGATTAACCACTTGAGAATCTTTGGATTTGGATTTTGAGGACTGCCCTTTTTCTTTGGATTTTACAGAGTCTGAAGCAGATGAGGCCTCCTCGCCTAACTGTTTCTGCTCTGAGGGCTCCGCCATAACTCCTAGCAAAAATATAAACCAGTGATATGACAGACTGTGTAACTCACTAAGACCACCTGAGAGCCAATCTGAGGGAATGCAATCACTCACAACTAGTGTTGGGCGAACCAAACATGCATAGTTTGGGTCCGTGCTGAATTTTGCGGGGTTCGGCATACCAAACCCGAGCCCGGACTTTTCCAGAAGTCCGTGTTTAGATTTGGCGTTCAAGCGAACAGCGCGATGCCATGCGTCCTGCTTGCCTGTGATTGGCCAGCTGGACACATGGCTGTGATTGGTCCATCGGGACACTTGAATCCCAGCAAGCAAGGGAGAAAACCTGGCGGGGGCAGTCACAAAGCAGGGGATTCCCTGTGGCGGCGGAAGGCAAGGAATCCCAGCAGGGCGGCAAGCAAGGGAGAAAACCCGGTGGAGGCAGTCACAAAGCAGGGGATTCCCTGCGGTGGCAGCAGGCAAGGTATCCCGACGGGGCGGCAAGCAAGGGAGAAAACCCAGTGGGGGCAGTCACAAAGCAGGGGATTCCCTGCGGTGGCGGCAGGCAAGGAATCTCGGCGGGACGTCCTCCCAAATTTGCCTCCTTCAATGTGGTTCAGGTTCGGCGAACCTACCTGAACTCTGCCGTCAAGTTTGGCCGAACCCGCCGAACCCGAACTTCAAGGGGTTCGCCCAACACTACTCACAACTTGAGCCCTGAAGCCTAGCAAGAAGACAAAGTCTCTATGATCACTGTGAACGAAGCACTAATTGCTGCAGAAACCACCGCTTTTTAGGCCAAAGGCAATTGCACCTGTGCTAGAGAGCCACCGAAGCCGAAATCTGCCTGGCTACTGGTGACATAATGGGCTAAATGGGCGGCGACCAATGAAAGTGCCGTCAGCTTCAAATAAAATGGCAGGTGTAGGGGAAAAAATGGCTGAGGAGAAATCTGGTATCTAGCGTGCCTATCACTTGTTGCTAGATGAAGCCCATCCAAGTGATAGAACGCTTCCTAACCGCGTTCAAACATCTTGCCAATACGATCAGGTAGATTGCGTGGAGGAGCAGACCTGCCCAAATGCAGAGCCTGGCAGTATCACGGATGTGTCCACGGAGGACAAAGCCAAGGCAAGGCTTCCCCAGAGTGGTGCTCATGCAGGGCAGGGACTATAGGCAGTGGGGGCCAAGGAGACTCTACCGAGGGTATGTCCACATAGGATAGGGACCCAGAGTATAATGAGCTGTCAGGTCTGATGATGTTAGCTGGCCAGTTTTAATGCTGTTCCAATCCATCCATCCTAAAACGTACCTGAGAAGTGGAAGCCATAAAGGAAAAACAATAAAATAGAGGAAATAAATCAAGGAGAGTCTAACCTGTATTAAACTCAATGTAGTTAAGAGAAAAAACATGACACGTCCCTACACTACAACTGAGTTTAAAAACTGACCTTCTAGGCAGCTAGGGGGCGTTAACTAATTGAATATTTAAATTTAAAACTCAGTCCCTAGCAACAGGCTAAAGTTGAACCCATGTTGGACTCTCCTTAGCAGCGGATTGGAGAAATCAATTATTTTTATTCAGACTTGTTGTATCATTCTTGTGTTTCTTAGTTTCCCAGCATTTCTTAATCATTTTATTAATTCTTTAATTAATAAAAGAATTGTTAATTCTTTATCAATTGTCCCTTTTATTTTCCACATCTACCATACACAAAATCATTCTATATATGGTCATTTCAGATAATTTGTCCCATCAATTTCCATAGATTTGTCATTTTGCAATAATGCATGGCAGTTACATTGGGAATTATTTTAAACAACTAAAAGGCTGAGAAAGACACCATCAGCAAAATCTTCCACAATATCTCACATAATACAGCAATAAAATAAATTTCCATCACAAACATCAAAATAAGAGTCTACAGTATGTCACATTGGATATTTAGTATTTCTATGTAAAATAAATATTGAATTTGAAAAGCATATTTTCATATTACTTTATAGACATATCAGACTACACAAATTGTATAAAACATATACAACTTTCTGATAAGGCTCTAAGAAAAAGATTAATACTATGACAAACTTTTACCTAGCACAATACTAACAGGCATTCATATCAAATCATAACAAATATAGATTAATAATTTCCACAAGAAAAATAGTAAAGTATATTTTGAGGAAGCAAGAATTATAACATGCTCAGTGTAGCAGTCTGCATATTATTAAGAAAAAAGGGAAATCAATTCTGAAGAGGATATAGAGAAGTCCTCACATCATCTACTGTTGGTCAGCTGCTATCACATTATGAAAGATTACTCCTAGACTTCTATTGTATAATGTGGCCCTGATAATGATGCAGGAATAGTTCCTTTGTCTAGCACTATATTTTTCAACAACTTTAGATATTATTGCAATTCTGCATCTGGCAAACAATAGTACTATGAAAAAGACAGCAAAGCACATTATTACCATCCTGCAAAAGACACCGAATTCAGCAATAAACTGTAATCTCATGGAACAGAAAATCAAGAGCTTGAGATTTAAGAAATAGACTCCAACACATTGCCTGTTAATCAAAATACAAACTGTATTTGCCTAGAAATACGAGACACAATTAGTGTACACGTTTATAAAAAGTAGCTCTCAACTTAGGAAATGGTTCTTTTTCCTATTCCAGTTAATTAATGATAGCCCGTAACTTACAACCATTCATTTAGTGGCCATTCAAAGTTACAATACTGAAAAAGTAAGATGACCATTTTTCATTCCACCACTGTAGGAACACCATGGGCATGTGATCAAAATTCAGACACTTGTCAACTGGCCTGTATTTATGACATTTGCAGTGTTCTGGGTTCATATGATCTTTTTTTGCAACTTTCTGAGAAGCAAAATCAATGGGGAAACCAGTCACTTAATCACTTCACTAACTTAACAGCTGTAGCGTTTCACTTAAGAAGTGTGCCAAGAAATGTCATAAAATAGGATAAAATTCACTTAACAAACTGTCTTGCTCAGCAGTGGAAATTTTGGACTCAATCGTGGTTGTAAATTACAGACTTATCTTCATTCTTCTTTTGCTAACATATTCACTGTGCATTTACTGTTCATCACAGTATACTTCCTCTATTATTCTCTTCTGATAAAAAAAACCCAAAATCAATATTTCTTCAATCCTTTAATTGTTGCTAGTTACTTTTCCATCCTGCATTTCTGCTGGCAAACATTCAGAGAAATGTATTTAATATATCCTTATACAGATTCTTAAATAACTGTATTTTAAGCCTAAAATTATTGTAATACCAGAATAGATTAAAATATAACGTTTGATGAGAATATATAGGTATGTAGAATGAAAAGTGTGTGATAAGTGGAGAAATGTGAAATTGAAGACTGCTTATTGTGCAAGTGTGAACTATTCATATTACAAACTACGGTAACTTTAATAACTTTATCATTAATCACCAATTATAAGAACTTTAACATGTTAAACGATGCGAATACCTACATAAGATATGGAATGATATACATCAAAATTAAGATGAATATGAGAGAAATAGGGTATTTTTCTCTTTTCAGACATTTTTCATTTTGTTTTGTGTGTTGCTTGTTTATTTAAGTTTTTTGTTAGTTATTTAACTTATGTATTGAAATATATATATCAATAAATATATCAATACATATATCAACTACATATATTTAATGTCTCTTCCTTTTCATTATCAGCAAAATATGATACACACACACACACACACACACACATTCATTAAAAACATGGAAGAATGAATGAAAATAAAGCAAAAATAACAAAATTTACATAGAAGGATTATTCATAGAAAGTTCTGGATTTCCAGTAGGAATTAAAGCATACGAAAGGGTACCTTGCAATTTTGGGAAGAGCATTCCAGATACCATGAATCAGTGTAAACTAGTAGTCTATCAGTCTGAACTACATATAATAACTCAATGATTTTAATAATAACAGATGGATGGATTTTGCACATTTCCCCTATCCAGTTGTGTCTGACTGTAGGAGGCAGAGCTAATTTCCATTTCTTAGCCTAAAGAGCCATTGTTGTCCAAAGATGCTACCATGGTCATGTGGCTGACAGAGTATATACTGAGGCACAGTGAACACTGTTACCAACCCACTTAAGTGGTACTAATATCCAAATCCCAACAAAATGGGAATGTTCACTGCAAAATCTTTTTTAAAAAGTAATGATAAAGTCATAAGTATGGATACTGATGGCAATTTTACTATTATTAAATTATTTATTTTTGACAACAAAATTGTTCTTGTTACTAAACAAATTATGTTTATATTAGACCCCCAGAAGCTAATTCAATTATTATGTAGAATGGTGATAGAGTTAAAATGTTACAGTCCCGATAAATGAAACGTCAGGATCTAAAACTCCCTACATGTATTGATTAGCTCTGCAAAAATCCAAGAACAAAATCAGTTGACTACCCCGGAAGAAAAAAATTGTAGTTTAAACTTAAAATAGTTTACCCAGACACTTACAGGAAATCATCAGATAGTCTTCACAGTTGTTTTTTTCATCATTATGCTCCACAGATATTCCACTGGCATCAATTACAGCTTCAGAAGCACAGTCTGCTACTAAAACTTCTGAAACTACATCTTCTCCAAGAGAATCTGTAACAATTTCTGCTTCTATAACATTATTATGGTCATGGTCATGAACATGTTCCATATGTTCAATATCAGGTACATGTATTGATTCATTTGTGAGTACATGTTCAGGTATTGCCATTGTTGAAGCTGTAATTTCAGATGACAAAACATCTTCTGGAACACTGCAGTGTGACAAAGACACTTCTTCAGTGACATCAGTGTCCAGCACTGGTTCAGGAATAATAACAGTTTGAGATACATCTGTACCTTCCATGATATCTGGACACTGAACATCTTCTATAACAACGTCCTCAATGACATCTTGAATTACTACAGAATCTGGATCATCAGGGACAAAATTATGTACAGCTATATCAGAATCTTCTACATCTGATACATATACAGTTTCCTGTATTTCGACAACAATTTCATCTCCGTTCAAATGCGTTTGATCAGCTCCTGGAATATATAAATTATCATCAGTCCTATATTATCATAAATCTTAGTTGAGGAAAAGTCAGCAAATTTTGATTATGATATAGCCAGGCTACCTCTAACTTATTTACCATACCAGAAACAATTTGATCTGAAGGGCTTACTCGTCTTGATCCATTTATCAGGTGCAAATCACAAAAGTCATGGTCCTCAACTAAGGACCATGAAGCCAAAACTTCTATTGCTAAGTGAGACAATTAAGTAAGTTTTGCCACATTTTACGAACTTTCTTGCCATTGTTATTAAGTGAATCTGGCTTCCCCATTGACTCTGCTTCTTAGGTCGCAAAAGATGAGCACATGACCCTGGGACACTGCAACCATCATAAATATGAGACAATTGCCAATCATCTGAATTTTGATAATGTGACTATGAAGATGCTGCAATGCTTGTTGTAAGTATGAAAAACAGTTATAACTTTTTCAGTGCTGTGGTAACTCCAAATGGTCATTAAATGAAAAGTAAGTTGAGGACTACCTGTATTCATTCTATATAATTTGTTTCCTACTAGCTAGCAGCCAGCAATATTTCCTCAAAATAATTTAGTGAGATAGAAGCTTAAAACCATTTTAAAGCTAATAAGTTTTTATTATAAACCTATTTTTATAATTAAAAACTTATAACCTATTTTTTACCAGTTTTCACAAACATTTCATAATCCAACTTCCCACATAGCTAGTAAATTATCTTGCTTTTATTTTAAAAAATTGGTACACAATAATAACAACATGTAAATATTTGAAACATATAATATTCTTTATGCTTTTCAGCCTCAAAATAGATTAACTATTCTACAATAGTTCTAAATTAATTTAACTATTAAATAAATTAGATCTAGAGTTGGTAATAAAGTAATCTGGATTCATTACTAAAGACTCAATAGTTATAGAATTTAGGAAAAACAGCTTACATATTATTTTCTTACATACCTGTTGGATCAAAAAACGCATGTGAGTCATGTGGCTGTAGTTCAAGCCCATCCTCATCCATGGCCTTTAAATCTCATCAGTCACAATGTCTATAAAATTAAAACAAATATGTTTTGCATAGACTTTTAATAAGTGTCCCGGACTAACACATGGCATATACAGTATTCCCTTGACTTTTGTGGGTCCGACATTCGCGAAAAGTTTATACTGTACCACGGTTTTTCAAAAAATATTAATAAAAAAATACTTTGCGGGGGTTTTCTACACCACGGTTTTCCCGCCCGTGACGTCATACGTCATCGCCAAATTATTGTTAATAAATAATCATCTTAATAAATATCAGGATCATTAAGTATCTTCTTCAATGGTGAGTACCAATAATAATGGGGAGTAATAATCTAAAGGTTGTTAAGGGAATGGAAAATTGTAATTTAGGGGTTTAAAGTGTTAGGGGATGTCCTGTGATACTGTTCATAGCCAAAAATAGTGTAATTACTTCCGCATCTCTACTTCACTTCATTTGACTTTCGTGGGTGGCCTGCATTGGGAAAAAATTGTCATATCCTTGAGATATGAACATTTTGCCCCATTCCCAAGTAAGGATAAAAAGAATGGCTAATATACTGATGTCCTTTCATTGCCTCCTATAGCAACGGGAGAATTCACTTGCACCAAAATATCAATACATTCTTTGTAACACTTCATGCTTTTCTACCTAGGCATGAACATCGTGGCATTTTCTGTTAGACTATAATATTTTGGTATAATTTGAATTGAATACTACAAGTACTAACTGTATTTTTCCAATTTTATCCATTTTAATATCTAAAGCATCTGGATAATTAAAAACTTTTTATTTGCTTGACTGGCATTGTTGAGTCCTGAATACAATATACTACAGTACTAAGCTATTACTATAGTTTCTGGTGTACATTCCTGCTTCCATTCATTTCACAAGTATAAAAATGTTTTCCTACTCAGGCTTCAATTGAAATAAGCATATTTCCTACCTAAACTGTGTATCTACTGAAGAAGTCTTGACTAATACTTTCTTTTCTAGTGCAAGTTAGTATTATTGGCATCAACTCTTATTACTTAGAATCTATTGTCTATCACATTTGTTTTTCAGATGCTTGTTTACTGACTGCAATGTTTTTCAAAACAATAAAATGGTCACTATTGATGGTTTTAAAAATCTACCCAATTTACCTACTTCACATATCACACCAACAGGAACCTCCCTCAGACTGTTTTTCAATCTTTATAATTCAAATTATAAATTATTAGCCGTCCTACAGTAGTATTTATGTACTCCTTGATGATGACCAATATTAAAATTATCAATTGAGAAAGAGGCCATAGGATTTATGACACCTAATTACTAATTTATCAGAACATATACTTTCCTTGGCTACTTTCTCTGCACGTGCGCGCACTTGGAAGCTTGTTTGAATTTAATTCTGGTGCTTTAGCTGTGGCACCAGTATGTTCCCTCATGACAGGCTTGCTCCCTCGAGCCGGTCATGCAATCGGCTTTTCTTAATTAATGCAACTGACCCAGACTATTATTTTCCTCGGTATCTGTTGCCACTGACAGGTGGTTCATGGTTAGTAAGTTATTTTTTGCGGAAAGACAGA